>NC_084517.1:4836106-5144856 GCF_024500385.1 Phyllopteryx taeniolatus | reverse complement strand
TTTACTAGTAAGACAGTCATGCTACTACTGTTCTCTAGTTTTCATTCTTGTACTGCACCCTAGTTGTCCTACTAGTGTGCTGAATTGTCTTCCTAATGAAAACAAAGAGCATACTAGTACATGGACCGTAGGCAGGCTATCGAGGATATCCATCTTAGAAAAAAACATGCATGTCAGGTTAATTGAAGACTCTAAATTGTCCGTGAATGTGAGAGTGAATGGTTGGACAACTTTGGTATGCTAGTAGTACAACTAATACTAACGACCACTAACTAATAGGCGCCAAGCAGGTGTGGGTATACTTTTCCCTGGGGAGGTGTTCCGGGCACATCCCACCGGCAGGAGACCCCGGGGACGACCCAGGACACACTGGAAAGACTATGTCACCCAGCTGGCCTCGGAGCGCCTCGGGATCCCCCCCGGAAGAGCTGGATGAGGTGGCTGGGCAGAGGGAAGTCTGGGCGTCCCTGCTAAATGGATGGACTAAATGTTCACATGGCTTTCCATACATTTGCCAGTAAAAACCGGTGTGGAATTTCCGTGTTAATCGTCAGTTGCTCGGGCCCCCGAGGCCTTGTCGTGGCGTTCTCGCTAATATGTGACACAATTTCTGCAATCAACCTGACAGCTGCTCTCAGTCACACTCGCTAGAATAAAGTCAAAATGCTAATTCTATTTTTCATAACCTAAATAAAGTTTGGTTTTGTTGAACACTGCATATTGTTGGCAGCCCCCCAGGCACATTTCTGATCAAATATTAATATTTCAAACATCTGATTGGAATAGTTTAGGACATAATTTTTTTTTTTGCATAACTTACTGCAGTTTGTCTCTTTTCCTTCATTTAAAGATGAGACTTCGTTCTCTACTGGAAAAAAACTCCAATGATGAATTCAAACGCAGCACAAAAGTTAGTGTCTGGTGCTAAAACTTTCACCCTCGTCCTGGCTTTCCGGTATGACTTATCACACGGTTTCTTGGACATATTGGTGTTGTTGGCAATCTAAGAAAGCAATCATGTTGGACTGTATTCATGCCACCAATCAGATGCGACCTCTACCATTTTTTCATATTGGGACAGAGGGGAAAACATGAAACAGTAGTTTTGCTTGGGGTCAATGACCCCTAAAGGGGGGAATACAGTATATGGTAGAATATACTGTGAACTCTTTATACTCCCGCGGTCGCGGGGCCGACAACGCCCACATTGCATCACGTGACGGACGAATTGCCCCGCGCAGCAACTCTGCGTAGCTTGCCGCGCACCCGACAAAAAGAGTTGCTGCGCGTCAAACGTCGCGGAGATCATCTCTCGTGATTGGTCCGTTTTTGTCACATGCTGTGGTAACGTACCTGCGTGCCCATTGGTTCTACATACCATCTACGTCGCCGCCTTCTCGATCAATTTTGCAGCATAATTAAATGTATCATCTGGTCATCTAGGTCCATTTGTTCTGTCGCAGTCGCCATTGTTGTTGCTTTGTTCCTTGTTACTGAAAGGAAAGTAAAAACAGCTACTGGAAATGGCCCAAAAAATGCAGCGGAAACTCCAACCTGTGGTGTCCTATCCAATAGCAGCCGTAGCGACACGCCCGACTTGGAGGAGAACTGCAGCACACTTTCAAAACAGCGTGCGTGGGTTGCGCTCGAGTATAATGGCAAACTATGCGTGGGACAGCCGCAGTGACGTCACCGCGGTCACCGTCCGCAGGAGTATAAAGAAGCCTTTACACACACAATCCTGAAAGGCAGAATCTTATAATATATACATATATTACAGAACGTGCGTGCGAGTGTCTAGCGTCAGACGGTGACAATTGCTTTCAACCCAACAGGGCTAGAGAAAAGTGTTGGGTGTTAAGTTTTCTCCCTCAGTGTCTGCTTTCCTCTACTACCTTTCACAAAGTCTGTTTCCTGCCTCTTGTTACATCTCTCATCATTTTTTTGTAAGCCATTCCGTATTGGTACCTTACCAAAAGATCCCACCAAGGAAAATGACTGGATGGTGAGTCCCAAATGTTCATCTAAGAAGTCGGGAAATTTGGCACCTTTGACACAGAAATGAGACATTTTACTTTAATGGCCAGTGTCAAGGGGGCTTATACTGTATGTGAAAATAATATCAACGACAGACGTGTCCCCTTAATCCCCACTGCTCAGCATCCAATCTGGTCGCAGGTTTTATTGTCGCTATGTTTCCGATTCCCAGCTGCCGGGTCCTCATAAGGTTAGCGTGAATAAATCAGTGTGACGCAGCGGCAGGAAGGTAAAAAATGGAATGTGGGGGTGGTAAGAGTGGTAGTGGTAGCGGGGAGGAGTGGTCGCCTCCCACCGCCGCCGCCCTGGCCCTGACACCTCCCCAAGAGCGCTCATTCATCACACGTGCGCTGCCCAAGCCATGCTAAATCATGGCGGATAAAGGACGCGGCGTAAAAAAAGGGAATTGTGAAGGTAAGGCTTCTAAATCCCACTGCCGCCATCCCCAATAAACACCGAGAGACTTTTTGATGCTCCCCCGTTGCCGACATTCCTCTCAAGGGAACGACTCAACGCTAATATCCGTCTTTATCTGCGCTCGTGTTGCCGAGCTGAAAAAAAGGTTTTAAGATTTAGCACAATTCAACCCTTACATACTGTTTGGCCAGTTTGGGCATTTGACAGCAATAACAAAACTATCTTAAATGCCATTCTTTCACCCATAAAGAATCTTGAAATTATGAAACTGTACATGCTATAAATGTGTGTATTTTTTTATGGGACCTGCCCGTACTTGATTAGCAAAGAATCCCTGGGTCTCAGTGCGATGGGGGCTGGTTGAGGGAAAGGTGCCCGAGGGGTGGGGGCATGGGAGTTTGGTTGGTGGATGGTGCAGGCTGTGCTGGAGTTTAGAGGAGATTCAGATTCAAATTGGGGACTGGTTGGAGTACGATGCCTGTCAGGTGGGGGCACTGAAGTTAAGTTGGAAGGTGCCAGTAGGGAGACAAGAGGCAATTCAGCTTTTAAAACATATTTAAAAAGGGATCTTGAAACAACCTCGAGAACTGTCTGTGTCTCCACCGCACTGGCACAGGTCCCAGCAGAAACATGCACCTGCTGGTCTTTGAAGGTTCATGGGGGAATCCTCCATCCGTCCAGCCATTTTCTGTGCCGCTCTGAAACAGTAAAGTAGACCGAGTATACAGTATGTGTGTTTATATGAGGCAGTGGGGATGGTGTTCACAGACGAGTTTGAAACAGTCCCGATAACTATCTGTTTTCCCACCACAAGGGCCCCATCACATCACAGACTGAAATGTGAAATGGAGTGATAGTCAATTAGGTGGGGTACACACATACCGATAAACTGTCAGATTCTGATAAAGGTTTGCAAATGCCCGATTTGATGTGATTGATTCGATTCTGTGCTCCGATTCAAACCCGAACCACGGATCTATGAGGCAGACGTGCTAACCACTCTATTACCGGGTTGCCGTTCATGTGACATGACCTTGTTTAGTCAGTCAACCCACAATGCAAGTAGGTTAATAACATGGGGGATCGTTGGCATTACCTTCAACATGGAAGGCTCTATTTTTTTTTATGTTTGGCTTGTTTGTGTGTAACTTAACGTCTATACCTTTTAAACCTACATTTTTATCATGATCGCAAGGTAATATTGGGCTGCACATAATGGGAATAATAATTCATGATGGTGTCCACCAGTCAAAAATAATCTCTGTCAACTCAGCTCTGCTCGGAAGCTATGACGTGAAGCCCAACATTTTTTTCTTTCTTCTGGATCCCATCCACATGACGACATTTGGCAGCAACGTGAATTCCATCTGTCAAATGTACTTAGATCAGGATGTCGGATAATGTCGTGATGTCATGTAACTTTATTCCATTTATGAATGCCTCCTGGATGAGTGGGAACAATGTACAGAACTTTGGACGTACATAATGAAAGAGTTTTTTACATTTAATAGTAAGCGTCTGGTTAGTATGATGTATTTTCTTTTAATTTTTTCGTTTTTTGTCATTTTATTAGATAGTTATTTGTGAACCTCTCCAGATGATGTAAGTGGCACAGTTACATATTGTTATATTGCGTTTTTGTAAGCTATTGATGGTTTCTGTAATTGTGACCCGGTAGTGGTGGCATGAAGAGGTGGATTAAGTCGAGAAAATCCCCACTGAAGGCCCCCCCACTGCGGCTCGGGGACCCCAGTTTGAGAACCACTGCCATAATGGTTGCTGGTAGTTCATCAAGTAGGGAGCGGTAATTTGCGGAGGTCCACCGAGGTGGAATGAGAGTGATCTAAAGTCGATCGCGGCCTTGACGCCAGCGTGAAGGAGTGCACTCCTGCCTTCCTTCTGGGCCGCCTTAAGGGCAGCTTTTTCCTCCATGGATCAAAGTGGCAAATAACAGCAGATGTGATGGAGCGATGGCGAGATAACAAAGCGGGATAACAAGCTCCCTGCTTCTGGGTGGGTGTGCTCGAGGGGGCCGAGGCGGCAGCCCAAGGATGGATGGCGTCTGTTTGTAACGGCTCGTCTACTTTTGACAAAGTGAGACCAGGCGCAACCTTCATCCTGATTGGCTGAGCCAAAGGGCATCCGGCGACGAGGCAGCCACAGATAAGCGAGTGCTGTTGCTCCGTCGGAGTCCCTAATAAAGTGCCTCCTGATTGAGACCAGCCAGATTGTTCACTTTGGTCCACATTCACCATTGTATAGTGTTTCAACACATTTTTTTTCGGGCTACTGATTGACTAAAGTGATCATTAGCCAAATGCTAGCTTTATGTGCTAACTCTTTCTAGTATGTTAATTCATCTATCTTACCCTGACTGGTAAAATTAGCCAACACTGTCTTTGTACGCTAACCTTTACAATTATGCATGTTTCACTTCAGTTCACAAGTTTGGTTCCTCTTTTGCTCCTTTCACTATTTGTTGCGTCTTTTCCACGTATAACTTCTTTAGGTTTCTGAATAGCTAAAGTGGTCTTGAAGTTTAACGAAACAAGTCTGCATGGATCAGATGTTGACGATCCGAATGCTTCTTGGATTATTCGTCCTCCGCAAAGAGCAAAAAAGCCCCGGAGTCTCCTTTGGAGCCTTCAAAGTTTACAGGAGGCACCATGCCCTTCCTTACTTCCTTCCTTCCTTCCAAGGTAGTGATGTTTAATTCATTCCTGGACGCCCGCGGGACCACACTCACAAAAACAACAACAGCAGCACAAAGACACAGAAAGAAAAAAAGAAACAAGTCGCCGTGAACCAACGTTTCAGGTGGGACATCAAATGCGGAATGCTGGTGATTGGATAAGGTGCTACACTACATCCCTGCTAATCAGAGCTTCATCAAACGCGCTCTCGAAGGCTGGGATTAGGGGGGGGGGGGCTCCCCTCGGACATCTCCAAATTGCTAAATTGGCCGTCGAGGGAACTTTAGATGTGTCAGTCAGAGAATGCAGCATGGTTTGCTTTTATTGACCTTCCCGTGCTTGACTGGCAAAGAATCCCTGGGTGTCAGTGTGGTGGGGGCTGGTTGAGGGGTGGGGGCGTGGGAGTTTGGTTGGTGGAAGGTGCAGGCCACGTGGTGAAGGTTAGAGGAGATTTAGCTTTTCAAGAATCTCAAAAATTCCTACCACCAAGGGACAGGTTGGAATCAGATACCTGTCAGGTGGGGGCGCGGAAATTAGGTTGGTAGAACGTGTCAGCAGAGAGATTAGAGGAGATTCAGCTACTAGAAAATTTTTATAGAATGTCCAAATTCTTGATAGCAAAGTGGGGGCTGGTCAGAGGAAGGTGCCTGAGGTGTGGAGGCATGGGGGCTGGTTGCCAGTGAGGTGGGTGGGAAGTTGCTTTCTGGGTTGAGGCTGGTTGGGGTAAAGGTCCCCGAAGGTGAGGGCATAGGGGATGGTTGGGGGGAAGGCTTGGTGAAATAGTTTCAGACTCTCCAAATTCTTGCCAGTGTGGTATACATTGGTTGAGGGTAGGTGCTATCTTGGTGGGAGCATATTACGGAGATTCAGGTTTTAAAGGATTGAAGACAAAAACACTCTCCTAATACGTGCTGGTTTGGTAAAGGTTCCTGAACGGTGGAGATGGGCTGTTTGAGGCACGGTGCTGGCTATGTGGTGACAGATTTTGGAGAAAGGTGCCCAAGGTTTTGGTGCACCTTACACCAAAGGTGCCTGTGAGAAAGGGAAGTCAGGTACTGTCAGTGGATGAAGGATTAGAGGCGATTCAGCTTTTAAAGAATCTTTGGATTGTTCAAGAATCCTCTGATCCCAGCGGGGTTGAGGCTACCCGAGGGGTGGGTGCAGGTCAGATAGACGAAAGTTAGAGGATATTCAGCTTTTCGCGACTCTCCAAATTGTGCTGATTCAGTGGCAGCTGCCACAGCAACTCCTAAGAATGGAGGACATGCAGCCATGACGCATTTGCAGTTTTGACACTTTTTTTGGGGGGGTGGGGGGTTGGGGGGGGCTGGCGAGAGCGAGGGGTGGATTATATTTTTGCTTTATTTGACAAGAGAAGAACACAAGTCACAGGGTCAGTGGACAGATTGTGATTCAAGATGTGTGTGTGTGTGTGTGTGTGCGTTGTGCGTGAGTGTGTGTGTGTGTGTGAGAGGCAACTCCACAAAAGTCTTCTTCCCACATGAAGCATTCTATCACATTCATTACCTACCCTGACTTGTAGCATTAGCTGTTGCTAGCTCTGTCCGCCAACATTTTCTCGTTTGTTCACTAATCTAACACCAGTAACATTGGTCCCTGTTAGCCTTGTACACTGAATTTATTTTGTATATTGATCTTGTGTATCATGACCGGAAATATTAGCCGATGCTAGCTTTCTGTCCTGATTTCTTTGTAGTATGACAGTTAATTTAGAAAATCCTGACCTCGCTAACATTTTCTGGTATGTTAATGAATCTAGCCTACACTATTGAGTGACATTGGCCTAAATTAGCTTCATTACTTTTTCTAGCCACTTTTTTTAGTCAATTAATTTAGCAAACTTGACCAATAACATTAGCCACCGCTAGTTTTGTCTGCTAATTTTTGAGCTGCTTTTCTAGTATGTTAATTAGCAAATCCTGGTTGGTAACATTCGTTACATTCGTTAATGTTTGCGTTGTATACTAACTTTTTGAGATTTTTGTATTATATTAATTAAGAAAAGCTTAGTGGTAACATTAAGATAACGTCCAAATCTATAGATTTGGATGCTAACTTTTTATGCCCACATTATCTAGAATGTTCATTAATCTAGCCTACCCTCAGCAGTAATATTAGGCAGTGGTAGCTTTGCAATGTGACCTTTTTCTTAATTTAGCATAACCTGACCGGCAGCATAAGCCAATGCTATCTTTGTATGCTAACTATTTCAAGGCGCTATTTCTAATATGATAATCAAGCAAACCCTGACCGGTAAGCTTTAGCCAAGTTTTCTGAGTATGTTAATTGGGGGTGCACCTTTCAAATATTTTTTATAATCGAGTATTCCATCCATTATTCGAGTAATCAGATAACAATTGATTTTGCATTACTCAACACAACAACATGTACATGTGAGGTGCAGGTATTATCTTTTGGGGTCGTCATCCTCTTTCTACTATAGTATCTGTGACTTTTGAGTGTCACAGATACAGATACAACACAGAATGTTGTGTGTAGTCTTGGCTGGCTGTGTGTGTGTGTTGAATTACTTGGTAGAGCAGGTCTTGAATTAATGTGCGTATTACATGCTTTTTTTTTTTTTTTTTTTTACCATTTGTTCAGTAAAGAGATTGAAAGTGCAATGGCATCTGTGTTTTTTTGCCAAATTGTGGGGCATTACGTTACATTCTAGCATTGAATATTAAATTAGCTATCATCTCCACGTTTACCTTCTGTGTTGGTGATTGTAGACATGCTGTTGCAGTACACTTTGCACTTCATCTTAAGTGTGAAATGATGCCAAATTTTGAACATTCTCCGTCTACGGACTCCCCCCCCACTGTCTTACCACCATTGCGCCAACTTATTTCTACACAGGAGTGATGCGTGCGACTGCAGTAACATTAGTCTGCGTGGAAAAATTATTTTGCTTCGAGCTTATAATCAAATTGAGTTAAGTTGCAGGCCTAATGGTAATTAAGCAAATCCTGACCAGTAATATTAACAAGTACTAGTTTTATGTGCTGACTTTTTGTAGTATGTTAATTAAGCAAACCCTAACTGGTAACATTAGCCAACGCTAGCTTTGTATGCTATCGCTTGGTCCTGTTACTGTAAGGATTGATGTGTGACAAGGTAGTGATTCATGTTGTCAGGCAGCTGTTAATGTAATCAGTCAGGCTGTTCATGTGATCGTCTCAGGGATCTCTGGCTGATTGATTTCGCCCTTGAACCTGCGTTGACGGCAGCTTGTGTGGTCGACTTAGAAGGAAGAAGAGATGGATCCTGGGATAGATGCTGAAGGCTGTTAGAGGGAGCGTTGGCGTGTAAAAGGCCACCATTGCTCACGCGGGACGTCCCGATTGCATCACTCGCAGTGACTCCGCAACCTGGCGCGAGGGGAATGCTCAGCGCCTCGCAGAAAGATGGAACGCCGACATACCGTTAGTTACTCCAGAAAAAGTAAAGCCACACAAAACTTTAAAACACAAACATCGTCTGCGAAATGACAAGGTATAATTACCTTGAATTATAAGTGTCACTTCATGACAGTAACCTCTCAAATAACTATGTGTCGCATATATTGGTTTTGGATAAAAACGTAATTTTTAATAACGTTTCCCGTCTCTTGTGAAAGCAAACTGTGGATGGTTGACGTTCAGGGAGCAGGGATGCAACAGTTTATCAGTTCTTGAGGTTGTCATGACAATTGGGACATCGGGCGTCCTCACTACAAATGTGATACAATTTACACCCGTTACAATAGAATTCACTCCATTTACGATACAGTTAAATTACAATGTGACACGATTTACTTCAATTATGAGATGAGTCACTCCAATTCGGATACGATTCCCTTGGATTATGATTCAATTCATTCCAATAATGATAAAAAGCACTCCACTTCTGACATAATTTGCTCAAATTACGATGCAATTCACTTAAATTACAATATGATTCACTCATATCACGAAATTATTCACTCAAATTACGTTACTATTCTCTGATATTACAATAGATTCACTTCAGATTACAATGTGATGCAATTCACTCCAATTACGATACAGTTCACTCCTAGTAGAATATGATTGACTAAATTGCGATACAGTTCACTCCGTTTACCATGCGATTCAGAGAAATAATGATTTAATACAATCCACTTAAACTGGGACTTGATTCATTAAAAACTACGATATAATACAGTTCACTTAAATTGCTGTACATTCACTCAGATTACAAAATGATTCACAGCAATTGTGATATGATTTACTTGAGTTACCATATGATTCATCTCAATTACACGTCAATTTAATCCAATTACCTTGCAATTATGATATGATTCAGTATTATTATGACATGATTCAGTGGAACAAACAATAAAATGTTCTGGCTGAATGACAGAATGAGTCCATCAAAGAAGAAATGCATATACAGAAATCTACTGAAGGTCCAGTTTCACAATCAAGGTTACTGCGGCGGACCGTCTTATCGCCAGAACGCTAATCCGCCACCGCCGATAGCATCGGAACACAAAAACCAAACTAAAATGCTCGTTTAAAGTGCAACCAAACTCATATCCTTGTTTTGTTTCTAAATATATTACATAGTTGAAGATAAGTGCTGAAAATGTGCAAAGAGTGGGAACAATTTAGTACTGAATTGTTGAGCTATAGTTTTAGTTTTCTCTTTTGGCCAAAAACTCTAGCCCTGTGACGTCAGCGGGCTGGGGCATACACTTTCTAGCATGAGGCCCTCCCGCACTATTTTATACACCAAGCGCCCTTATCCCATGCAGTGGCCTTTCGAATTGACACTTCCTCATTCATTAACTTGACCAATTGCTACCGGTAAAGCATGCAATTGGCCATTAAACTATGACCACACCTCGAAAAAACACATCTTCCCTGAAGTGTAATGTTTTGCGTTATGTGGGCGACATTGTCTCTGCCATCTGGCCCCACGTACGATGCGAGGCAGCGGCGAACCGGACGGCATCCACGACCCTTTATCAGCCTGACAGCGGCTAGAGAAGCCGCCGGAGGTCCGGCGCAACGGCATTAGGGCCATCAACCACACGCGTCCTGGAGCGAGGACGACGAGGGAGAAACCACTGTCCCCCTGCTTGGATGACTTTCGTCCCCTTTTTTCTTCTTCCTTTGACGATCCTTTACACAGTCGCTTAACAGCCCGCTGAATTTCAATGGCGACAAAGGGGTGGCTGCCCCAAAATGTCTCTGTGCGGCCCGTGAGAGCATGTGCAAATGCTGCGACTTCTTCTCTCCCTTCTCAGGAGGAGCCGTGAGAGGAGGCACGTCTTTGATTGACAGCTAAAAGTTCCGGGGAGGCAGGATTTTTAGAGCTTTTAGCGACGCTCCCTCACCATCTAAAACCCTTTGAAGCCTGATTTCATATACTTGGCAATTCAAATTATTATTATTTTTTTCTAAATCCATTCATTCATTGTCCAGCTTGTTAACAAAACTCCTTTCTGTGATGTGTCAAATTTGTAAGACATATTTTGTTGCACTTCAAGATTGATTAACATAAACTTAAAATAGTTCCTAGGTTTCTCTTCTGTTTCTCTGCGAAGCCCTAAAAGTGAGTTGTAGTTTTTTCCCCCCTGTTATTTGCTGAGTTTGCTGTTTCATTGTTTTATTGAGCCGTTTGGACTGAAGCAGCTGAAATGAAGTCCACTCGGGTGTCTGGACCCAGAAAGTAAGCAGAGGCAGAAGCACAGGCGAGACCAAGGCTCTCGCAGCCGAAGTGCAGCCGCCATCGATCCGGGCGTCAAGTGGCTTAGCCCAGTGTCAATAGCGTCACCTTTTCACTCCAAACTGATAAGATGCGCACACACACACACACACACACACACGCACACCAGCTTGTGTTCTTACCTTCTGTCCACATTCGTCATTTGTCTTCTCTGACCAAACATTTAGCAGATCACTGCAGGTATGGGCATTACAATTTAGTCCAATACGAATCACTCGAAATGTGATATGATTCACTTACAATTCACTCCAAGTACACAATTATCCTTTTTAAATCATTCACTACTATTTCAATTGCATGCAATACGATCAATCATATTACAAGACGATACACTTCCAATATGATTGACTTCAAATACGAACTGTACAATACGATGTATTCCATTCATGATACAATTCACTAGTTATGATATGAGTCATGCAAATTACACTATGATTCACTTCAAGTGCAATGCGATTCCCTCCAATTATGGTGGGATATGATATGATTCATTCCAATTATGACACAATACTATTCACTATGGTGACATCATGTACTCAGAATTTGCCAAGTATGTCCATAAAACACACAAGGAATTTGTCTCGTGTGGTTGGAGTCGTTCTAGTATGACATCAAACAGTCAATGGACAGAGAACACTTTGGAGACAGAAAGACATTGAGAAAAACAGTCACTGAGCAAGAAAGGGTTGCTCGTTATCTGGTAATGCCGGTGCAATTATTATTATTATTTTTGACAATTGAGTTCTCTAGCAATGAGAGCAGTTTGAAACCCAACTGAGATACGATACGATCCACTTCAACTGCTAGATGATTCACTCCAGTTGTGATGTAAAACAATCTCCTCCAGTTACAATGTAATTCACTGCAATTAGGCTATGGTACAATTCACGTATGATTCAATCCAATCACAATATGATTTGTAGGAAGTCACAATACGGTTCAATTCAATTACCATGTGACAAAAGTCACTCAGACTACGATAAGGTTCACTGGAATTACGATCCGATACGATTTACCCACAATTCAACTGAATTACGATATAAATCACTCAAAGCGTCATATAATTCATTCCAATCATGATTGACGTGATTTTCACAAATTAAGATACCTTTCACCTTCAATAAGAGTCAGTCAAATTGTGATATGATTTACTCCAGTTACAATATGACTCAGTCCAACTGCAATGCAATACAATACGACGCAAATATGTACAATAATTACAGTATGAATCACTACAATTACGATGTAAAACAATTCAGCACACACAATTCAGTTCACTCCAATTGTGATGCGATGCAATTGCCTCCAATTACAATATGAGTCACTGCAAATATGGTATGATCCATCCCATTGCAATACGATTTACTGCACTTAACTGATACAATTGACTCCAATTATGATGCACTGAAATTGCAATCCGATGTCATTTGACTGAATTTGGTCACCACAGTAGTATATGCCGCCATGCTAATCAGCATGCTGGCCACGGTGCCACAGATGGAAGCTTTCATTGGCTGCACATCAGGCTGAGATAGCTTTCGGTGACTCCTGATGAGAAGAACAAGGTGACTCGATGTTGCGGCGATAAGCACGAACACTCACTCGATGCCATCGACGCCTCCTCGGGTGCACGAGGGGGCGTCACCCGCCATTCAATGATGGCGGCGGCCGAGCTCCCCGATATGCATCGAGTCCAGCAAGCGTCTGCTCACCGTACGAGCAGCCGCTTGACCTCCAAGCGGCGAACGCACCGGCGTAAATTCCCCGAGTGTTGATGTTGCCTAATTTGCGGCGTCACAAAAATAAAAGGTCACCTCTGAGCAGCGCTTTACGGCTTTATTTCGCTTTTACGGCCAACGCTGCAGATTCACTGCCACACATTATCAGATGGCAGAGGAACCTCGTCACATAAAGTTCATCACCTTCAACCGGCGGGATGGAAGGAAGGCTGCTCAAGTACAGCCACTACTCTGCAGGAAGTTTCAACAAGAGCATAAAAAGTGCAAGTCAATTACAGTCAACGCATACAGTTAGTGTTTCCACGTAAATGACAAAAACTTTCAAACAGTCTAATTCAGCCCTTGAAGCCATTTTCAATTAACAAGAAATTTGGATCGACTATCATGAGTAGACTCAACAGAAAAGTCTCAAAAAGCTGTACGCGAAAAGTCCAGAAAAGTCAGCCATCTTGGTTTAAAGCCACCGTTTTAGGATCGTTTGGACATTTTCCGGGGTTCATTGAATGTTTAAAACAAAAGAAAAACCAGCTCATGTCGTCAGTTTGATGTAGCCACATCAAATTTGGTAGTTATGTCTGTCACGAGTAGACCCACAAGTAACCGACAGCGCCCGCATTGGATCACGTGACCGACGCATTGGGCCACGCGGCGAATAAGTGGTCCATTTTGGTTCTAAGTGCTCATTTCAGGGTACTTTGAGCAATTTTCAGGCATTCATTGAATGTTTTGAAAACACAGGCCCTTAAGCCACTTTTAAATAGTCAATTAAAATTTGCCGGACATATCTATATTTGAGTAGACTGGAAGAAAAAGTCTCAAGAAGCTATACCCGGAAAGACACTGTGGAAGTCAGCCGTTTCGGTTTGAAGCAGCCATTTCAGGCTACTTTTAGCAATGTTCAGGTGTTCATTGAATGATTTGAACTCGACTCAATAATAATGATAATAATAATAATGGTGGCGGTGGAACGGTGGACGACTGGAGGACCGTTTGGAGTTTGCATGTTCTCCCTGTGCCAGCATGGGTTTTCTCCAAGCACTCCGGTGTCTTCCCACATCCCAAAAACATGCGTGGTAGGTTGATTGAAGACTCGAAATTGCCCGTAGGTGTGAATGGTTGTTTGTTTATATGTGCCATGCGATAGGCTGGCAACCAGTTCAGGGTGTACCCCGCCTCACGCCCGAAGATAGCTGGCAGAGGCTCCAGCTCGCCCGCGACTCTCGTGAGGATGAGCGGTTTGGAAAATGAATGAATGAATAATAGTCAAATAATAATAGGGTTTATTCATTTGTTTATTCATCCATCCATTTTCTTTACCGTTTCTCCTGGAGCCTATGCCAGCTATCTTCGGGCGAGAGGCGGGGTACACCCTGAACCGGTCGCCCGCCAATCGCAGTTTGTTTATTCAATTCATTTTATTTAAAAGGCGCCTCAAGGTCACCCTAGTTGAAAAATCAAGCAACACAATAAGAATAACATTGCAAATTTGCAAAAAAATAAAATTGCAAAGGACATGGGAAATGTTCAACGTGAGTAGGCAGTCCGGAATAGGTGTGACTTGAGTTTGGATTTGAAGAGGGTTAATGAGGCTGTGTTTTGGAGGTCAGGTGGTAGTGAGCTCCAAAGACGGCGACAGCGTGTCTGAAGGCTCTGTCCCCCAGGGTGGACAGACGGGTAGCAGTGGATGGACGATGAAGGTCTGAGAGAGTGTGGAGGGTAAGGTGCACAACGTGAAGGTGAACAAGATATGGCAGGGCGAGGTTAATGATGGCCCTGAAGGTACACATCAGTATTTTATATTGGATGTGGTCGTGGACAGGGAGCGCGGTTGCAAAGCCAGTTTGACATAGTCACATTAAATTTGGTAGATATGGCGGCAGGGTGGACGACTGGTTAGCACATGTGCCTCACAGTTCTGAAAATGTACAGGATTTCAATCAAATGTACACGATTCAAATACAATGGATGGATGGATGGATGGATGGATGAAAATCTATCTATCTATCTATGAAAAAACACAGGAAGTCTGCCATTTTGCTTTGAAGCGGGTGTTGAGGAGTATTTTCAAAACATCTTGAGTCATTTGCTGATGTTTTCCTGCTTCCAGGAAGGTCCCTGCCTCGCCTGCCTTCCTCCAACAATGGCGTTCCGTCGCACGAGGCGGCTTAAATACTTGCCCCTGACACTAACGCCGCCTTGTTGACACTGAATCTCGTTATACGCCGGCTCGTTGTGTCGGGTGCCCCCACAATGGGCCCGACTTGTTCCTAAATGCCACTCGCCGCATCTTTAGTTGTGAGGATATTAGTCTCCATGGCAACACGCTTTTTTTTTTTTCACCACTTTGTGTGTTTGCTCTCGCTGATTAAACGCTCAGCAGACAAAGTGACGCCCTGCTGGCTTCATCTCCAGGAAACTCCACGGGCATATGTGCGGAATACTGTTACAGCATCCCACAAAGAAGCAGGATTATAACGTACATGATTCAAACAAAACCGTGATGAAAATATATAGGATTCAATAAAAACAGGAATAAACCATACAAGATCCAAATAAAAATATTGAAGGAGTTGAAGAACACAAAAATAGATGATTCCAATAGAGACACGAATAAAACATATGCAGAAGATTTGAATAAAGGAGGAGTAAAACATACAGGATTAAAAATGAAAACATATGTAGATGATTCAAATAAAATGTCTAACTCAATGTAATGTACAGGATTCGGGCGGCACGGTGGACGACTGGTTAGCACATCTGCCTCACAGTTCTGAGGACCGGGGTTCTGGGATAGGCTCCGGCATGCCCGCGACCCGTGTGAGGATAAGCGGTACAGAAAATGGATTCGAGTAAAACATGAGATTTAAAAAAAAAAAAAAAAAAAAAAAAAAAAAACGCAAGTAAAATGTACAGGATTTAAATCAAATGTACACGATTACAAGAGTCAAATAAAATGTTCAGTATTCAAATAAAAACAAAAAGTTCAAAAACGGCTGCGGCCTCAACCAGGGCTGTTCAAAGAAGAAGAATCCGCGAGGGAGAGCAAGAGCATTGTGACTCGTTATCAAAGTTCGCCACGACTCGACGACAACGACGCGGCGCCCTTGAAGAAGCTTTCTGACCTTGAGGCGTTTGTCCCTTTCGACACCTGAGAGGAACGGCGACCATTCATAATTGATGTCACCAAACGTAGCGCCGTCAAAGGACCGTCACAAAAGATGAACCCAAAACACAAGCTTTTCTGGGCGACCTTGTGTGGAGCGCGCTTAAAAAGCTGTCAGTCAGACCTTTGTTGAGCTTGTCGTCGTGGCGATGGAGTCAAGGCTTCAAGGCTTCACATGGAGTGAATGCGACGCTCCTGGCGAGCTCGGCGATACGCTGAGGCAAGAAAGGCAAGAAGAAGAAGGCCAAACGTGAATCAAATGGACGGGATTCCAACAACAAAAAATATAGAAAATGCACAGGATCCAAATATAAACATGATTAAAACATGCAGGATTCAATTAAAAACATGACCTGGCTAAACGGATAGAGGACTCATATAAAAACATCACAAATAGATTC
This sequence comes from Phyllopteryx taeniolatus, assembly GCF_024500385.1. NCBI lineage: Eukaryota > Metazoa > Chordata > Actinopteri > Syngnathiformes > Syngnathidae > Phyllopteryx > Phyllopteryx taeniolatus. The sequence goes on along the minus strand of NC_084517.1, from coordinate 5,128,631 downwards.
AAACAAAAAAATATGGCGAAGAGGTACAGGATTCAAAGGAAAACAACAAAAACATTCGACTTCCTACCAATCTGATTGGCTCTATCGGATCGGCTGATACTTTGCATTTTATGCAAATGTTGTGATCGGCTGTCATAATCCACCGATCAGATCAATGACGTCATTGTTCGGATCCGTGAATGAAGACACACAAGCCAACACGATCTCGTTGACGCAGGGTTACCCAGCCGCACATACCACCTTCCTATTAAACGCATCATCGGGTCATTTTGGTCCATTTGTTCGAGCAGGCACTGTTCCAAGGTCGCCATTGTTGTTGCTTTGTTCCATTCCACAGTATTGGACCCCAAATGGAAAGAGACTCTCGAGACCGCAGACAAACGACCCTCATGTAGGTGCGACGTAGGCACGCCGAACACTTGCTAAACAAGTGAACGAAGGGCCAAACAGTCAGAATAGCTCCTAAGAAAGAGAAAAGGCTAAAAATAGCATTAAGAAGCAACTGTCATAGATGAGGGGGAAATATCTGTGCTGTGGAACCATCAACGGCTATGTACGTGCGTCACACAATGCAAGTAAGGTCGGCGACACTATCTTTGTTGTTCTAGTTGTTGTCGCCTTTTTGCTCGTTATTGGACTAACAAACGAACGAGGACGCGCTCACTTGTGGTAGCGTGAGCGAGGCAACCAAAACATGATCAAAACGATCAAAAGAAATGTTTCGCAAATTGGCCACCAGAGCCATTAAGGGTTAATTTGGATTCAAATAAAAACATCACTAAAAGTTGTACAATATTCAACTCGGAACAGAACAGTACAAAATTTGTATAGGATTCAAATAAAAACATGGCTAAAAGGTTCAAATAAAAATACAACATGTGACTAAAAGGTACAGGTTTCAAATAAAAATGTGACTAAAAGGTAAATGGTTCAAATAAAACTATGCCTAAAAGTTACAGGACTCAAATAAAAATAGTGAAAACGTTGTCCAGGATTATACAGCAAATAAAGCTCTGACTAAAATGTACAGGGTTCAAATAAAGACAACTAAAACATACAGGACTCAAATCAAAGCATCACAAAAAGTTGTAAAGGATTTCAACAAAAACATGACGAAAACATACAGGATTCAGATAACATGACTAAAAGGCACAGGATTGAAGTAAACAAAACAAAAATGAACAGCATTCAAATAAAGAGGCTAGTAAAACACCTCAGTAACGCATACAGGATTCAAATACTGAGCCCCTAATTAGCCTGCCCCACCACCCATACGCCCCTACTTTGAAGTGCTTCATGCAATTTGGTTGGTGATGAAAGAACGCAACGGGGTTAACGAGGTAACGCTCATCCTCAAAGCATTCGCGGCTAATTTCATTTGTCTTCACATCCTCCCTTCTGCTCATTGGCTCTTTATTGAGGCTCGTTCACTCGGTTACTGCGGCGGACCGTCTTATCGCCAGAACGCTAATCCGCCACCGCCGATAGCATCGGAACACAAAAACCCTGAAACAGACGCGACAGTTGCGGGTCATGTTGGATGAACTCGGCGGAGGACTGGAGAGGAATGCGAGGCAGGGCTAATCTTACGGAGCATCGAATGATGGTGAATGCCTACTTGTTGGAGTCGGGGGTTTCAAATCAGGGTTAAGGTTTCAAAGGAGGGTTTCAAACAAGGGTTTCCGATTTCAAATTAGGGTGGAGAGCTTGGGGTAGCATTTCAACTGAGAGTTGGGTTTTCAAATTAGGGTTTCCGATCAGCGTTAGGGTATCAAATTAGGGTTTCAAGACAGGAGTAAGGTTCAAACAAGAGTTAGTGTTTGAAAATAGGGTTATAATTTAGTGTTAGGGTTTTAATGTCGAGTTTCAAGCCATGGTTAGGTTTTCTAAAACGGGTTAACTTTTTAAAGTAGGATTTGAAATCAAGGTTAGAGTTTTAATGAAGGTTTTCAAATCTGGGTCAGGGTATCCAACAAGCATTAGGGTATCAAATTAGCATTTCAAGCCATGGCTGAACCTTACTACTTATTTTTTAAGTAACAAAGTCCAACAGGTTCAAAGTATCAAAGAAACAAGCGGGATAAACTCACCAAAACTAAAAACACAACGTGACACGGGAAACACGAGCTACAGCAACAAAGCATATACAACAACTATATATATATATATATATAAAACCTTTATTTAGCCAGGGAAACCTCAGTCATTTTAAAAATCTCTTTTACAAGCGTGTCCTGGTTTTAAATTATGGTTTCAAGCAACATTTAGGGTTTGAAACAAGGATTAGGGTTTTGAAGTAGGGTATGAAACCAGGGTTAGGGTTTCAATGAGGAGTGGCTTGCAACTGCGAACCTACGTCGTCTGTGTCGTTCCTCATTGACTTTTCTTTTTTGTCGTTTATAATAGGCCACTCAATATCCAATTGAATTACCTTTTTTGGGGTGAGAAAAGACATTAACAATACTTCCCATGCTTGACCAGACAAATCACGGGCAGCCAATCAATGAAAAGCAAATCAAATCTATTTAAAATGGGCCAACGAGGCACTGCCTCATTAAGCCTGACAGAACCCAAGCAGCTAACGTACGCAATCTACGCAGGTGGCTTTGATGTAGCACGGATGCTAACGAGCTGCATTAGCATACGGCAACACATTAGGGAAGGGATGGAATATTAATGTGTCGAAAGGGGGTGTCGCGTACATGCCAAATCATCAGGGGGTGCCAAAAGCCTTTATTGTAAATCCTGAGCTATTAAATAATTGATAGAAAATTCCAATTCTTTCAAACAGTTTTTTTTTTTCGTATGCCCTTCATAGCAAAACAAAACATGACAAACTAATTTCTAGCTGTTTGCTGAAATTAGGGTATCAAGCCAGGGTTAAAGTTTCAAACTAGGTTCAGGCTTTCAAATTAAGGATTCCCCGCCGGGGTTAGGGTTTTAACTTTAAATGATAAGCATTTGGATGTCAAATTAGGGTTTCAAGACAGGGTTAGGGTTTTGAACAAGGGTTAGGATTAGTATAACACATTAGGGTTTCAAGCCAGAGTGTGGGTTTGAACGAAGCATTTGAAAACTGTGGTAGGATTCCAAATGACAGTTTCAAGCCATCGTCAGGATTTCAAGGAAGGTTTCAATTATGGGTCACAAATATATATATATATATATTTGGAGGCCTAAAAAAACTCAAGTACGACATATGATACGTTTGGCCTTATAGGCTTTTAGCTGTAAGAACTTTCTAGCCAATGAGAAGCTTTAAGAAAGTCACATGTGGAAAAGGCACAATAACCGGAGGTGGGTGGGAACGCGCTGCATTTGCTCCGTTACATTTACTCAAGTAACATTTTGGATAAATTGTACTTGTTCGAGTAGTTTTAATGAAGCATACCTTTGACTTTTAATCAAATATTTATGTTAAGAAGAAACAGTACTTTGACTCTGTTACAATAATCGACATGCCGCTCGCTACTTTCATTTATCAATAATTGCGCGCGTGTTCTATTTTTAGACTTTCGTTTTTGACATCCGCGTCAGGCGCCGTTGCGCCAATCCATCGTGATTACCACAGTGCCGTTTGACTCAAGTTCACAGTGATTTATCGATGTCAAAATTCTTATACAACACAAAAACCTGGCATTTGAACAGGGGTGTGTATACTTTTGTAGCCACTGCAGCATTGTTCCTGCTTTTGTAATCCACCTGGGCCGACAGTATTGTGCTGTTTAACAATATAAAGAAACAATATAGTGTAAGGGAATTTCTTGGAGCTGAATTTGCCTTCATTTGTTATTTTACAAATATTTTCATTATTTTATTATGTTTTAGATGAAGTGATTTTGTTCAGCAATATCTGTATTTGCAGATTCCAATTTGATTCAGTTATTTTTATTTCATTTGCCACTCATGCTCTGATTTTAAAAAATAAGTCAGAAGTTACTCACTAGTTACTTGGTAACTTGGTAAAGTAATTATTTGGAAGACTTCTTTTTACTTTGACTTGGCTCACATTGTTCTAAAGTAACAGTACTCTTACTTGAGTGCAATTTTTGGCCACCTCCGACAATATGTAATACTGATGATGTAATACTTCAGGTGGGGGAGGTGCAAGTGGGGGTGGGGAGGGGCTCTCCCGGGTAGCCTTGAGTAATTATCACTAATTAATGGCACTGATTAACGTTGCTGGAAGAGACCGGATTGATGGAGTCGGCTTTCCCCCACCTCCTCCTCGCGAGCCGCATCTTAAGCAGGGGGTCCGTGGCAAACATGGCCGCCACACAGATGCCGTGTATAACGAATAACATCAACACTTTCCTCAAGTAAGTCAACGGGAATCAATTGGAAGGAAACCCAAAATAAATAGTCGAAAGGAAGCAAACAGAAGTAAAACGGAAGTAAACAGGAAGTGGAAGGCCAGACATGTCAACAAGCCGGCTGGTTAGCATTCGCTCTGGCTTGAAACCCCAATTTGAAACACTAACTCTTGCTTGAATAGAAAGATTATTGACCGTCTTGAAGCCCTAACCCAAGCTACAAAACCAAATTTGAAACTAACCATGATTTGAAACCCAACTTTGAAACAATAACTTTGACTTAACCCCCCCCATACCTGTATTTGACACCCAACTGTGCAGGAATAGGAGTTGTTTCTCTGCTTCACATTTGTGTTGCATGGAGTCACCAGTGAGCTGGTTTTCAGAGTCCAAATCAAAAACATTATTCTCTTTTGTGTTGACCGTCATTCGGTTGTGTTCGGGCGAGAGCGCAGAAAGGTAACCAAAGAGGGAAGCTTCTGGAATGGCTCGCTCATTAGCCAGTCGCCGCTAATAGCCACTCACGGTATATAGCATCCGTCGCAAAGTATCGATTCAGCCAATCACGTGGCGCCTTAATGATGTCACATTCTTCCCAGCGTCAACCGTCCGGCACATCATCAGCTCATTTCATCAATGTACACAATTGAACCTATTTAACATATTGATATGCACTTACGCTGCTAATGTGCGTGACCTTTATACCCCGAGTGAAGGGAGCTCCTCTTCACACACTTCACGCCGTCGTTATTTATCAGCTGACATTTAACTGGGGCCCCGATGGTGGTGGTTGGGCGGGCGGCTGGGGTGGCGGCTCTCCACTTTAATTAAAAGTTCAACCTCTTCACTGGATGACAAATTGACTTCTTTGTGCTTGGGGAAAGTGCCGCAACGCGCGGAGTCCTGCCGGCTGCTTGCTAACGGGTGGCTAGCGTGCAACTAAATGACGGAACGGATTCAAAGACACTCTTGACTTCATCGTCATGACAGCAATGCACTTTAAAAGCATACAAGCAAACATACAGTGGGGTCATCAGCCAATGGTAGGCCACTTACGGTATAAGCAAACAACCATTCACACTCACACCTGAGTACCCAGAGAAAACCCACAACACGGCTGCATTTGAACCCGCCACCTCCAAACTGTGAGGCAGATGTGCTACACCATGCCACACATGATAAACCTGTCTACCAAATTTCATGTTGCTCAGCGAAACATTCATCATGGGCTGAATTTTTGGGGTAATTCGGTCAGCGTTACTGTGGTCATTTTTGTGGCCTTCAAATATCTGCTCCAAACCAAAATGGGAGACCACGTGTCTTTTTGGGCATAGCCTCTTGAGACCTTTTTTCTGCATCTACCACGATAGACTTGTCTACCAAATATCATTTTGCTGAATCCAATTGACTTCAGGTGCTGAATTTTCCCAAAATCCCAGCGGTGCTTCTGATCCAACTTGGGGTATTTTATGCACTAACTGTATACTCATTTTGCGTTTTCTTGTCCGACAAAAACCTCTCCAACACCTCCACAAGAGTGATTATTAATGACATGCGGATAATATGAAGTCAAGCAGCAAAAGTTTAGCTATTTTTGTTAAGTAATGACGGTGGATTTTACCGCCATCTCTGGACTGGCCTTCGGGATGCTTTTGTCCCGCTGCGAATGATTGGGAAGGAAGAACATTTAATTGCCCTGTTTGCAGACTAATTAAAGGGCTCCATTCCGCCCCGTGGAGGCGCTCGTCGCTAAGAAAGCCAGAGACATCATTAATGAGCGGCCTTGATAACCCTTCAAAGCAGGATGTGTAGTGTGTGTGTGTGTGTGTTGGGAGCAGATGCCAAGCGTTTTCAGCCCATCGCCCACGGCATCCTACCTCCGCATCCTAATCAAAGAGTTGCGTTGTCTTTCCGAAGGCTTCAAAGCCGCTCGTCTCCACCTCGCCTCTCAGTAGGTGGCGCCGCGCTTCTATTGTCTTTACTTCACAGTCATTTGTCTTATTAGGGGAAACACACTAGGCCTGCTTACAGCGCGTTAACCCTGCTTCGTTTTTATTACCCGGACTTTGCTTTGATGCTTTTGTTCTTAAAAAAAGTCGTCTTCCTTTATTGTCTTGAACGCATTTTGTATGTGCGTTTTACATTCGAGTCAGCAGAGGAATGGACTAATGGTACGTTTGAGACCTTTAGGTAAACAACAATCAGAATTGCCCAAATACTTTTGTCTATTATGTATGTTGAACTCATTCACCATCTGCTGTTTTGAAGGTAGAATTCCCCATATTGCCATCCGTTTTAGAGCATTTTGAATATTGTGTTCTGTGACAACACAAGCATCGGACTACCAAAAGAAAATTGAGGCGCTCTTATTTCACCAGAACCAAACGTTTGTTTCTAGCTTTTTCCATTCTTTAGTGATCAACAGCAGGACATGAGTCGGTTCTACCAAAAACACCAGTTTCTGACCTCAAAGTGCAGAAAATGAGCTTCTTGTGAAAAGAAGCACAGCTGTGGCTTCCATATAGATAAACAACTACGAAGCCGCCAAGAGTGAGGCTAACTCATCGCATGGCAGGGCTGGTGACAACACTCTTTTTGTTTTGATTTGCAAGCAAAAATTCGAGATACGACTGATGTGCATGGCGGCAGTGAACTCAACTTACTTCGCAACAAGCAGCACTTTGGCATTTCGTGAACAATTCTTGAAAAATACTATTATTGTGTCAGTTCAAGTGAACTGTCAAACTAAACATAAAACAAAGACAATTGCACGTTGGGAATTTAAAACCACCACAAGGTTTAGCCTTTAAGTCTGCTAGCTTAATGCTAACACACAGTGAAAAAATGCCATACACTAAAAAAAAAGTCCTTTGAATTGACTTCATTCGAACATGTACTGTACATTGGTTGCACATGGTTTACATGTGTTAAACCAATATAATAATATATTATATAATTATAATATATATTAATATGATATAATATTATATTATATTATATAATATAATATATATTATATAATATATTACTTGATTATTTTTTGGGAAAAATGGGGAAAATTACATCAGTTTACCACATTTAATCATGTGAAAAGGAAGTACTTTAATCAGTGATAAGCGAGCTAAAATAATAGCATTAATGTCAATTAATGTTAACCCTTCAAGCAACTGATATTTGAACAAAAATGGTGCAGGAACACATCAAGACAGACAATATAACAATACTTACAGGTATATATTCAAAAAAGCAAGTAATATTACTTCAGCTTACTGAGCAGTTGTGACCATCTTTCGTTTGTTCTTATGTCTCTATAATAGCACTAATTTCAAATCTATAAATATTAGATCTGTCTATTTTTTCTAAAGTACAATACTAAAGTCTACTCTCTTTCCTATTAAAAAAGTCCTTACAAATATATATATATATATATATATATATATATATATATATATATATATATTGCATGGCTGGAAAGTGGCGTTGCGTGCCATTTCCATTCATTTCAATGCTGAAAGAGGAGCGTTTTGAGTTACGAGCGTGGGCACAGAACAAATTAAACTTGGAAGTCAAGGCACCACTGTACTTGTTTAATAAGACTTTAGCTCTTAATTACTTTCCAGCAGTGTTGAACACCAAATATGACCCTTGAGTCCAAACGTTTCCACACCCCTGATGTGGCTGCAGATGGACTAAGTACGGCTTTCGCAATCGATGAAGTTGGTGATTAGAACTCACTTGGGCTCGCGCAAAACGGCCTGAGGGCGCGTTATGTTCAACTAATTAAAGTGTCGCTCAGGTCGGCCAGTCACTCTGCATCAACCTCCCTCCTCATCTTCCTCACAAACGCTATACGGGAGCATATGTTTTTATTTTTTTCCTCCTTCTTCTCGCCGTGTTTGGTCACAATATTTTCGCATGCCGACGCTGACGGCTGTTATTTGGCCCGTGGCTCCTGTCAAAACTAACACGGCTTAATTGACTGCGAGCGAACGAGCCCCGGGATTGATCCTGTCAGGCGTCCTCGGCGAGCCGCGCCGCTCCATCTGTGAGCCGTTACTCCAGCGACAGCGCCAATCTGTTGCTTGGAAAGGAGCCAAAGCAGTAGACGGAAGGCGCACGAAGGAGGAGGCGGGTGGTGGTGAGGGGGTGTCAAAATTCCGGCAGGTACCTCGGGCGCCGCGAGTATTCTGATCCGCTGTCACTGATGACACGCTCCTCACACGCCAGTAAGTTTTGCATCATGGTAAGCAAGAGCAGCCGTATGGATCTACCAACCTTTTCAGAGGGAGTCGTACAGATGTCTTCATCCCATCCTGACACAGCAAAAATGCCGTCTTCCAAGTACGGCCGAACGCTGGATACCGTTACCGTGTTTTAGTTGCAGTGTGGTATTTCAATGCGTGGTGGTGCTCGCGGTTGGTTGTGAGGCAGTTGGTTTCTTGTATACTTGACTGGCCGCTCTAAATCATCACAAAGCAACTTCAGTGTTAATAAGATACCAGATGATGTCACACAGTGGTACACATGGCCCAACATCTGCTTCAATCCCAGTGTATCGTGCGTGGTCTGCTCTTGAGTATTGCGGTGTATCGTGGAGAATCCAACTGTATTGTGAAGTATCATGGTCTATCGTCACGTGTTGTGGTGCGGCGTGGCTGTGGCGCACTGATAGTTTTTGACATGTCGGAAGAAGAAAGTGAATTGCGCGAGTCTAAGAGGTCGAAGCGCGCAACTTATGTTTACATGGAACTACACGCAGACCACCATGGGGGGGGGGGGGGGGATGATGATGATACTACTACTGCTGATAATAATAATAATCATCATCATGGTAATAATAATACATTCAATGAATTGATTTCTACAATGATTCAGAGGGTTCGACATATAAATTGAAATTTAGGCCGACTTTGAGTCACAAAATTGTCACATGCACTGTTCGGACGTCGAAGGACACACCCTCGTTGCGCCGGTACGCTTGGCACAGACCGGTCTTCCAAATTGGCACACACGCGCATTGTCCCTTTCCTCCGCTTTCTATGAAAACAGAACTCTTTATGTTTTGTGTGACAGTTTAATTCAAATGACGTTGTGGACTATATTTGTTGCATCTGTGCTCGGTACAATTTTTCCTCTTGTTCGTACAGAAAATAAACTAAAAAGAAGTCATTAGAGCGCACGTGAGAAACACGACAATGTCTCACTTGGACGACTTCTGCGTGAAAGGTACGAGCAAATAAATTCTTGCTGTCGTGTCATGACCTGAGCGCAAAAGCGGCTCCAATGTAGGTCATATTTGATGCGATACAACTTGTGTGTCAGACCAGTTAAGGAATTAAAGTTACTGATACTGTAGCTCACACATCTGTTTCCATGGTAACCGCACAGCGAGAGAGCCCTCCGGGTTCTCGCCGCGCGCTTGTCTTCCCGTCTGCCAGTGCCGCGCTGAGATTTCCCCACCCCTGATCGGAGCGTGGTTCCCTCGTCGTAAGTTGGCCATTGCGCAGACGAGCGTGTTTTTCTTGCCGTGCCCCTGGCGTTCCAACATCTTGACCTCCTCGCGCAAGCATCCGCTATGTCCAGTTAATCAAATGTTCAACACATAAAATATACTGTACAAACTACGTTCAATAAGTCAAATATAAACAAATTCCTGTCCATCATGTCCAATATGTAAAAGATGTTCGGCATGTAAAATGTTATATATGTAAAAGGAAACCGGAGTACCCGGAGAAAACCCACACAGGAGAACATAGAAACTCCACACAGGCGAGGCTGGATTTGAACCTGGGTCCTCAGAACGGTGAGGCAGATGTTCAAATCCAGCCTCGCCTGTGTGGATTTTGCATGTTCTCCCCGTGCCTGCGTGGGTTTTCTCCGGGTACTCCGGTTTCCTCCCACATGCCCAAAACATGCATGGTAGGTTAATTGAAGACTAAATTGCCCATAGGTCTGAATGTGAGTGTGAATAGTTGTTTGTCTATGTGTGCCCTGTGATTGGCTGGCGACCAGTTCTGGGTGTACCCCGCCTCTTCCCCGCGACCCTAGTGAGGATAAGCGGTGCAGAGAATGGATGACTGAATGAATGTCCAATCAATATAATATTTGAAATATATCAGTATACAGTATCAACATATAATATCATATAATATGTCCAATAAAATTAAATAAATAAAATACACCATATACATCTTATCGTATCATATGTTATATACTGTATCATATGTATGTTAATATACAAAATATAGCCAATATGTCAGTAAATAAATGATCTCTATCTAGCTCTATAGTTTTTTTTTTTTTTGTGCATGTGGAATTTTGATATGATATATAAATTTGATATGATAGGACCACATGTGGAGGTATATGATATTCATGAGGAGATTGAGGGCAGCAACAAAACAGCAGCAAATTGCAGACTGTGGAGCAAAAGGCAGCATCCAGAGCTAATAGGCTAACAGAAGAAGGATTATTTTGGTTGATTTACTTACTCCACATGAAGGCACATTTTATTCATGAGGAGCAGTGAGAAACGGGGAGCTCTGCAGCAAAGTGGAGACTGTGGAGTGTCGCAGGGGTGGAATCACCTCAGTTGCAGATGCTGTTGGTACCTGTCGAGACACAGCTGTCAATCAAGCGTACGTTGCTGCTGGCGATGATGCCCCATGGAGTCTGTGCCGACTGACAACTGACAGGCGGAAAATGGCTGAGTACCAGTGCCAAATGCTACTGCTAATGCTAGCTCACGAACTGGATCCTCCCAGTAAATGGCAACCACCGACTCAATATCAGTCCAAATGTAGACAAACAGTTGTTTCTAGTCAAAGTCAGGGCACCAATAGCAGAGTTATTATTATTATGCCCATATGATACTACTGACGCTAGTTAGCTTAGCATGCAACGACCCCCCCCCCCCCAACCCCCACCCCCGCCTTGTTGACATTTGTGCTTGTAAGTGTTGGTGACCCGCGTCGACGTTTGCAGCTAACGCGGGTTGACGGCGGGTGTCGGAACGTTTGAGGCGACGCCCACTCGTCATTAGAGAGGAAATCACTTAGCGCCATTCGCGTGACGCCACAGCCGCATGATGAATGGTCGTCGCCAGCCGCCTGCCGCCATCTCATTCCGTTCCTGTCACGCTTAACTGGGCCAAAGACAATAATATATACACACACACGCTGCATTGAGGGTGCAAGAATGTGTGATACATTGTGCGTGTGTACGTGGACGTGTCTTTTTAGTGCGTGTATGTCACGTATGTGTATGTACCCACTGTGTTACCGTATTGTTGGCCATTATGGTGGTACTTGGAGGTTTTTTTTTTTTAGGTGGTACTTGCTGTAAAAGGTACGAGAACCACTGCCTTAGTTAAAGGATCGATTTTGATGATGTGTTACTATTACAGACACACTTTGTGATAGTACAATATGTCAACAATTATATGTAATAATAATATTTAGATGTCATGATTTATAGAAACGCATACTGTTCTACTTGTTCTGTTAATGCCAGGGTGATTTGCTGAAGTTGTTTTTTGATGCATGAAACTATGCAATATTTGTGTTCTTCCATTTGTAATTTTACAGCAATGATGCTAAATTGCTAACCTTCGCTACCTTGCATGCCGCCCCCGGAATACAGTCCATAAACAATGCGTCACTGGATTGACAAGCGATGTTGTGATTATACTGTTTTACCAATAATATGCGTGACTGGGCGTGTAGAGAATTGCAGGATTATTTGATTTGCTTAAGGACATTTCTGCCGATCGCTAGTCCCTTGGTCGGCTGGGAGCAAGCGGGCACGCGGCTGAGAGCGGGCGGGCGGGCGCACGCAATGGGGTTTCCAATTAACCGGGGCCATGACTGAGAGGGGCGGCTTGGAGAAACTCGAAATATATATTCGTGTTTTCATGACGAATGGGGATTCATAGAGACGGTACAAGCAACCCACGGGGAATTTGCACGTTGCTCCTCGTTAGCATATGTGTATCTATGTATCATACATATGTAGCCTAAGTACAGTGTGTGTGCTGGTCTACGTGTGTGTACACAGTGGCGGGCGTAGCTTCCTCGCTGCCCTTCGACGCCCGCTCACTTGCCGACCCCTCCCAGAAACGCCGCCTTGTGCGGCCACACATATCGCACATACCAGATACTTCCACTGACAACACATGAGAGAATTAATAACGCTTCTCCTCACTGATATTTCAAAACAAATCAAAATGGCTCTCCGTTCTCTACAGATCTTTGTTCGAGCCCCTCCTGTGATGTCGACGTGTGCTAACATACGCTAACTAATGAGTGTCATTACGTGGGTGTGCTTCACAGCAGACGGACAATTAACAGCCAATCCCGTTGTCTCGTTTCCCGCTGTCGCGTTTTCGCTCGCAGCTTTCCGATGTTGTTAAAAACAAAGAATAGTAACTAATTAGCCTAATGATACCATTTAAGACTGACAAATGCCAGCCAATCAGAGCTAACGACAATCGTCAGCTACCCCATTGCAGCAAATCTTTTAGCACAGTTTCTAGCAAGCAGTACGGTTTGGTTCAGTTTGGTACGGCTTACTTTTGAATGCGTTTGAATGCTGTAAATATCTGATGACAGCATCATCATTTTCATAACCCTTTGTCACGGTTTCAGACACAATGGTGGTATGCTTCAGCACGCTTGTGGAAGGTGGAGCCAGAATCACTAACTGTTCAATTCCTTGCTTTATATTATATATATATATATATATATACAGTGGGTACAGAAAGTATTCAGACACCCTTAAATGTTTCACTCTCTGTTATATTGCAGCCATTTGCTAAAATCCTTCAAGTTCATCTTTTTCCTCATTAATGTACATACAGCACCCCATACTGACAGAAATAAAGCAGAATTGTTGAAATTTTTGCAGATTTATTAAAAAAGAAAAACTGAAATATCACGTAGCCAAAAGTATTCAGACCCTTTGGGGATCCTCTGCCATTCCTTGCAGATCCTCTCTACTTCTGTTAGGTTGGATGGTGAACGTTGGTGGGAAGCCATTTTCAGTTCTCTCCAGAGATGCTCAATTGGGTTTAAGTCAAGGCTCTTCCCGGAGTTGTTCTGAAGCCACTTCTTCGTTATTTTACCTGTGTGCTTAGGGTCATTGTCTTTTTTGAAGGTTAACCTTCGGCCCAGTCAGAGGTCCTGAGCACTCTGGGGAAGGTTTTCGTCCAGGATATCCCTGTACTTGGCAACCATTAATCTTCCCTTCGATTGCAACCAGTCGTCCTGTCCCTGCAGCTGAAAACCACCCCCACAGCATGATGCTGCTACCACCATGCTTCACTGTTGGGACTGTATTGGACAGGTGATGAGCTGTGCCTGGTTTTCTCCACACATACCGCTTAGAATTAAGGCCAACAATTTCTGGTGGAGGAACGGTTGACTTTCTAGAACTTTCTGCCATCTCCTGACTGCATCTCTGGAGCTCAGCCACAGTGATATATATATATATATATATATATATATATATATAAATATGTATATATAATGCGTCTAATGAGAGCATCTTTGGAATTGCACTGGTCAGAGGCTCTCAGATCTGGAGGGGGATGGCTAAATGCTGGGTAGACAATAGGGTGAGCGCGTGTGTGGTAATAAGTTTGTCGTGCAAGTAGACAAGCGCTAAAATAGCTCATTGCTGTTATTCTCACCGCAACCTTTCACCTCGGCAACGAAAGTGATGCTGTTCGGTGCTCATCGCCACAGCAACGACTATAAAACACCACGTTCTTTGTGCGAGAAAGACTTGCCGGGAGGCTTCAGCAACAGGAAGAGATCATGGGAGGTCCAAGAAATTCTGATTTAATCAAGTTATCATTTATTGTTTGTATCAATTGCTGAATAGTTTATTATTCAAAACAAGTTTTGCCTTTTGTTATTTTCCCTTGGATTTTGCTGTATTTCTCCTGATACCAACAAGCTTTTGAGTTTTTTCCCCTCAGCGTTGGCTTGTATCAACTTCCACAGAAGTACAGTGGAACCTCAGTTTTTGTATGCCCCAGGTTTCATAAGCTTCAGTTTTCCACATTTTTTTTTTTGCCATAACTTTGCCAAGTTTTTCGCCCATCCACATAGTTTTTGTCGTTTGAAAATGGTCCATATCAAATGTATCCGCTTGCCCGTGGGCCTTGTCCACTCATTTCCTGGAATTGAGCGCCCACATAAAGTGTTCCATGCGTATTTTCTTGTCGTACTTGTTTACGTGTCGTCATGCCGTATTGCACCATGAACGCAGCTGCTGTTTTCTTGTCTGTTTACCTATTCGGACGGGCCTTATTAAATATGGTCACTCACTGCCATGTTACGGGGTGCAGATGACCAAACTACGTACATTAATTCAGCTTAGCTGCAGCACAAACCTTAATTTCACATTTATTGCTGATTTATGTTGTACTGTTTTTTCTATGTTTAATGAAACCATTACTTTAAGGTAGTGTTTGAAAAAAATGACCTCCTCTTGGTCAATTCCTCTACAAGTGCGTACAAGAGCGTCTTGGAAAATGTTCTCTTTGTCAAACATGTAAACACAATACTTCGGCAGCACGTCTCTGGAAATTGATGCCGTGATTGCCTTCCACCGGGCTCTATTCCTGTTATATGAAAAATAATGTGGACGATGATTAGGGTGATGATCTTTTGTCTTACTGAGATGGCCAAAGGTCTGCTTTCATTTATTTATCTTGTATCTTGTTTATCTATTTACATTTGCTCTCTCACTAATTATCGTCGCCATTCGATATGCTAATAAAGCGGATGGAATGACTTGCTAATATGCGCGTGCGCACGCACACAGAAACGCGCACACACGTAAGCCTCACTTTTGTTGACATTTTTCCATTCAACACCTTTATCCGACATTTGTGTCGCCTTCATGCAAACACAACACACACACACGAGGACACACATCTTAGGTATTTCATGGGCTCATTTGCATAAAAGGGCCAACTACAAGATGAGGCGCAAACAATATGCTAATCACGCCATGTTCCATTAGCAGCCCGGTTGCCATGGAAGTGAGCAAAGTGGTTTTTACGCTACACCTGAGCAGGTGACAAGGAACCAAGACAGAGGATGCTATATATATATATATATATATATATATATATATTTATATATAAAAACACGTCGCAGTGAATGCGTTGTTTGGAACGACAGCCAAAAAAATGGAGGCCAAAGAGGGTCTCCAACATTTGCTTATTAGCATGTACAGACCATTTCTTCTTCACCAGGAGACTGAAGGAAGCATGAAAGTGGAGACTGGGGTATGATACTGCAATGTCAATGAGCAAACATAACGTGAGTAGTCCTCACCAGCAGCCTTGTTGTTTTGTGGACTTATTGTCAGGCATCTTTTAGACACGAGGACACTAAGGACAGCAAGAAAAGGGGAGCACTGCAGCAGAGTGGAGATTGTGGATTGTACTACAGTGTCCAGAGGCTGAGCTAACATTAGCATTAGCATCACCGGGACAGTTGTTGCTGTTTTGTGGTAAATTGTATTCTTGAGTAGACTGAGGGCAGTGAGAAAAAGGGAACACTGCAGCAAAGTGGCGACTGTGGAGTGTAATACTGCAGTGTCCAGAGGCTAAGCTAACATTAGCATTGATCATCGGAAGCATTGTTGTTGTTTTGTGGAATTATTGTCGGTAAGGTTTTATGTATAACGAGACTGAGGTCAGCGATAAAAGGGAGAGCTGCAGCCAAGTCGAGACTGAGGAGTCTAATACTGCACCATCCACATTTAATAGAACACGGTTCTCCTATATTCACTTTCCAACATTTAGAGTTGCATTTTATGCACAAGGAGACAAAGGACCGTGAGAAAAGGGGAACACTGCAGCAAAGTGGAGACGATGGATTCTGAAATAAAATAAGCACGACTCAATGAGTGGGTTGTTGTCAAACTATAAATGGTCCTGGATTATGTCACATGAGGACAAACATGCCGTTATGATGCCATATGGCGGAGGGGGAGGTGGGTAGAAGTGGTGGGTGGTGGGCGTCCGTATCTGGCACGGTGGGTCGGCGCCAGCTGGCAGAAAACATGCGGGCGCCGGCGGCACGTTCGGGAGCATCTGGGCCGCCGGTTGCAGACGCACTAAAAATGATCCTGCCATTAATGATGGCGCTATTCAAGCTGTCGCCAAGCATTCGTCCTCGCACAGAACCGCAACAGGGAAACTCCTTAGCAATCTGCTCTATGTTAGCATTCCAAATGTTAGCATGTTAGCATTTGATCCATTTGAAATAGTGGCCGACGAGAGGCCAATGTAAAATCCTCATCAATCCGTTGCAACGCATTTTTTCCTCAGGTCGTTAGCTTGATATATGTTAGCATGCCAAATGTTAGCATATTCTTATGTTAGCAGTTAATGTGTCGACATTTGTTGGTGTGTTTGTCTGTACAATTGGGCGCGTGTGTGTTTGCATGTGTCGCTGTTTGCAAGTGTGTGTGTGTGTCTACATTTTTGTGTATATGTGAATGCACATTTATTTGTGTCTTCGTTAGTGTGCGTTTGAGTGCGCGCACTTGTGTACATTTGCGTGTGTGGTTATGTATGTACTTTTTGTACATGTGTTTATACATTTGTATGCATACATTTGTGTGCGTGACCATTGTGCATTGTGTGTGTACATTTGTGTGTCTACGTTAGAGTGTGCGCGTCTGTACAATTGTTTGTGTGCGTGTGTGTGCGTGCATGTGTTTCTGTATTTGTTTGTGCATCTCCAGTCTATCAGCAGCACTCAGTAAACCGTCTGCATTTCCTGTTGATCCTCTTTCTGTGTGTGTGTGTGTGTGTGTGCGTGTGCGTGCGTGCGTGTGTGTCTGTGTAACCTCAACGCCCTTTCCTCTCGTACCTGCTCATGTTAAGGTCCTTAAGTCGCACTCAGGATGCGTTTTACGAGACGTCTGCGCACCATGTTTGCACTCAACCTCTGTGTCTCTGACACGCACACACAGACACGCACACACGCATGGTTATTGACCATTTTTACAAGCTAAAGTGCGCCGCGTGTTGTTGTTTAGCACGAGGCGAGCGGTTGTAATGGTCTAATGTCACCTTGAAAAAGCCTCACAACAACAACAAATGAATAGAAATATGGATTACTTGTATGGTGATATCTGAGAAGGAAACCTATCGATTTTTAAATATTATTATACATAAGATACTCGAGAGAGATGAGGTGAAAAAAAATCAATCCAAAGGTTAAAAAAAAAAGTGCGTCATTCACAAGGTGCTGTACCAATTCTCATGTGATGATTACGTTTTGCGCAGAACACGATTGATTTTGACCATTATCTATGAGATGCTTCAGATATCTGAGGTAAAAGATCAATAGCTGTCATATGTTGGTTGAAGTTCTCCTTCGATCACATGATGTCAACTTTGAGGAACTACTGTGCCGCCTGATCATCTCCTCGTGCTTCACAGACGGATCGGACTTCCTGTTTCCTGGACGGGCCCACACATTTGAGAGGAGGACCTTCAGACAGGTAGGAAGTCCAATTAAGTGTTTAAAGAGGCGCTAATGACGATGATGATGAAGATGGAGGAGGCGATAGTGACGAAGATAAAGATGATGATGATGATTATGATGTTGATGATGGCGATAATGCTGAAGATCATGATGATGATGTTGATGGAGATAATGACGGCAATATCACGGTGATGATGATGATGACGATGTTGATGGTTAACATGATGATGTCGACAACGATAGAAATGACGATGAAAAAGACAATGACGATGAGGATCACAATAACGATAATTATGACAATGACGATAACATCGATGACAGTTTTGGGAACGGTAAGAGATGATGAAGACGATGACGATTATGGAGATTATGGGCTCATGATGACGATGACGATTATGGCGATGACGATGGCAACATCAATAAAAATGTTGAAGATAATGACGATAATGCTGACAATGATTACAATGATGACAATAACGACAATGGAGACGACAGAAACGACAATTATAAGGACGATGATTCGGAAGATGGAAATTATTATAATGACGAGTATGGCAATGACAACGACGACAATAAGGATGATGAAAATCACGATAACGACGATGGAACTGAGGACAATGACGAGGACGATAATGATGATGATGATGATGAGGATGACAATGAAGACAAAGATGGTGACCATGTACGGGACGATGACAAGAACGAGACAAGGATGATCATGATGACAATGATCATGACATTGGTGATAACGACAATGCCGATTTTTGACGACAACGATGATGTAATTTGGGTCTTGAATGCATCTTGAGGAGGGATTTGTTCTTGTGTTGTGTTGTGATGACTCAGTGCTTGCGAAACAAAAGGCCGCCTCTGGGCTAGCCCGTACAAAAAGTAGGGCATCAAATCTTTTCATTCAACCCTCACTGGTGCTGTCTCTTTCTGATTGGACCCGACTTTTGAGTTGGAGGATTTGCGGTGCACACCCTCGACGAGTGGGAGACGTTCCCAGAGAAGATGAAGGACCAAGTTCTCTGCAGGAGGCGGGCCCAAGGGGATTACACGGATCAATGTAGGCGAGCGAGGGAGCGCATCTGGCAGGTGTACTCGGCCAATCCCGGCATAGGGCCAGACGGGATAATGTTCCCTCCCGGCAATTAAGCCCCAGAGGTGTTGGAGTGCTTTAGCAGGAGAGCTCGTGAGAGGATCCCGTCCCGTCCCCCCCCCCCCCCGTCCCCCTTAATCGCACGGCTTCCCTTTTATTCCGTCTCGTCACTCATTCCCCCTACAAATGTCTTCCACCTAATTTCAGTACAAATCAATGGTAATGCTAATGCTAACCATGTTACGTACAGCTGCATTTTTAATCATGTTCTGATCTATTGTTTTTTCTGGATTCCTTCACAATGCATTGCAGTTCGTTGCATGGCTTCTGGCACTAGTTATCCTGTTGCTACTCTACTGCTTGTAGAAAACGTTTCAACACCTTTGTCTTGGTCCAAACAAGTCCATTAAAGACACTTTATTTAATTTTTATTTTGTGTTAAAGAGGAACTAAAGCTGCATTTCCACCCAAAGTTCAAGGAATATTTGGTTCTTGGTATGTTCTTGGTAGTTCCTGGAGCTGAACCTATGGCCTATTGTGTCTACCGTTTCTTTTTGTTTTGGAGGGTTAGGTTTGGTGGTTACCGGGAACCTTTAGTCCTTGGTACTTGTGGTTCCTGAAAGTAAACTTGTTTCTCCCATTTGTTAAGATCAGGAGATTTAGCATGTTTCGGGTTAGGTTTGAGTAAAGTGACTATTAGAATTTTAATTCACATGAAGATGGACTTCCATTTCAATTTCCAGGAAGTTTTTGTTCTTGATACTTAAACAATTAGTTAAACAATTTTGAGTACTTTTTGCTGAGGTTAAGGGGACAGGGGTCAGGGAAATGTTGGGCTCTGGGGTTAGAGTCCAGTAAATCGATTTTATTTTAATTTTATTTTTGTCCAGGAACTTTTAGCTCTTGGTACTTGTCGTTCCTGGAATTAGACCTGTGGCCCTTTGTGTCATCATTTTCTACGGTTTGGGTTAGGGGATATAGGGAGTTTAGGGTTAAAATCCATTAAAGTGACTTTATTTGAATTTTATTTTGTGTAAAAGATGCATTTCCAATGAAATTATCAGGAAATTTTAATGCTTGGAACTTTCAGTTCCTGGAACTAAACTTCTAGCCCTTTGTGTCTTCTATTTGTTAGGGTTTGAGTAAAGAAATTTAGTGAGTTTAGGTTTAGTGTCCAATAAAGTGACTTTTTAAATTTTACTTCCACTGAAACTTCCAGAAACATTTTGACTTGTAGTTCCTGAAACCAAAACCCATCGCCCATTATGCTACCATTTCCCAGCCTTTTTCACTTTAGACATTAGCGCTCAGCCCTGACTAATTACCCCTGGAACTACTGTACAATTACACACTAGTTCCCGCATTCTAAACACCCTGTGGTCCTCCAAAGGTTCCGGGCTAAAATTCATGCAGTGGAAATGCAC
This sequence comes from Phyllopteryx taeniolatus, assembly GCF_024500385.1. Classification (NCBI taxonomy): domain Eukaryota; kingdom Metazoa; phylum Chordata; class Actinopteri; order Syngnathiformes; family Syngnathidae; genus Phyllopteryx; species Phyllopteryx taeniolatus. The sequence goes on along the minus strand of NC_084517.1, from coordinate 5,108,275 downwards.
AATAAGTTTTTTTTTATTTGTATTGGGGACGTCGGTGCTATTTGTCATCCGTTGTGAAGTTGCTGCTCGGTAACTTTGCCCTCGTCCTCGCTGTTGTGTCTCGATCTGCAAACACCCCGAAGACCTCGGTGTCTGCAGTTCTGGGTCGTTCCCGGCAGTACTATAGACAAACCAAATCCCAAACATACACACAAACATCAAGACACATGCACAAGGTGGCAGGGAGGCTTGCTGGTCCAGGATAAATTGGAAGCAAGCGGGTCATTTACTCGCAGACTCTGCAAACAAGTGCAAAGACTCCCCAAGGGCGTTCCCGCATAAATAATGACCCCGGGAGACACTTCCATTTGTGACGCTTGCTGGTTGCGCGCACACGGATCAGTTTGGCCGCCTCCATTGGGGGAGGTGGAGGGTAAGAGGGGAAAGATTAAGGCTAGATTTAGGGTGGTTATGACATTAGCGTCAGGTTTCGCGCTGGGATTAAGCGGTGTTATGGATCGCGTTAAAGTTGTGGGGCTAGGGTTTAAATTTGGTGTTAAGGTTAGGGTCAAAGGGGAGAAGGCTCCAGGTTGAGATTTTTTTGGGGGTGAGAGGATAAAGGGTTCAAGGGAGTTAGGATTTGAATTAGACGGATTTGGATTATTGTGAGAGGGTTTTGGCTTCAAGATATGATTGTTAAGGGGGATAACGGGTTTTTCAAGATATGATTAAGGTTCGGGTTGGGGGGTGGGGGTTACGGTTAGATATGAAGGTTTCCCCAAAAGTGCCGACATTGTTTGAAGAAGTATCATCATATCACGCAAATCATCAGTGGCCCTCAGTCAGTAAAACTGTTTTCTCCAGTTGTGAGCTGATGTCTGCCGCACCGATTGGCAGCGTCAATAAAGACCTTTTTTTTTCAAGGTTGGGTTTTGCTGTTCCAGTCATCTTCAGGGTGTTATTTCTTTCTTTACTCCGCATTGTTTAGTCAGAGACGAGATAATGACGCCGGTCAAGTTGCGAGCGGGGAAATGATTACTGCCACGCCGCGCCGACAATAATCCCGTTTTTTTTTTTTTCCTTTCTATTTTTTTCTTCTATCTAGTCCGACCTCAAATTGTGGCGTGTCACATTGTGTTTGGCGCTCCGGATTTAGATATGCTAAGCACCCACATCCAGGAGAAGAAGGTGCACTCCTGAATGAGGAGGTGGGAAATGTGCCGGTGTGGGAGGGAGGGGTGTGTTGGGGGGTGGGGGGGGGGGGTCGGGGGCGGTTGTTGAAATGGCAAACTCCTCTCCAAGTGGAACAGATGGCGGGAAAGGAAGAGCTGAGCTTTTTTTTTTTAATTTATTTTTTATTTTTTTTTATAACTTCAAATGTTATCATGCAGAATGCACACCACGCTTAAGCTAATGAGCAGGGGGGCGGCGTTGTGGATAGGTTGCGGAGAGGGGTCGCTTTGTCTTCCTCTGTAGTTCTTCCATTCGCTCCCACCGGCACTTTTTCCCGCAAGCCCACGCTTGCAGCGGAAGCCTGGAAGCCTCAACGTTATGTAAGCGCACACACAAAGCAAAGCAAAGCATAGCAAAGCCGTCCGCAACATAGCAAGTCAAATATGGCCGCCCGGGGGAGCTAAATTTAGCACAAGTGTTTGGGTCACAAATCCCATAATTGTCCCACTCGGGGAGATTTCATTTGCACATCAAGGAAAGCCGAGACTGCAGCAATTGCGGCACAGCTACAGCCACAATCTGTTCCCTGAATCAGATTTTATTTGCAGTTTTATTGTTTTTTTTTCTTTTATTATTATTTTGACAATTTGACCATCAATCATATCCCCAATATCATTGCACAGTTTTGAGGAAATCTTTTCCCCATAACTTCTGTCATCATCTACAGTAAAAAGTTTTTCATTGTATCCTTTCCGAGAAGAGAGCAAGTGCTTAGCACACCTGCTTCACAGTTCCGACGTTCTCATTTCGAATCTTCACCTTTCACCTTCCTTCGTTGTGTTTAGGTGGGTTTCTCGGGGTACTCTGACTTTCTTCCACCTTTCCAAAACATACATTAGGTTCACTGGAGACTCTAAATCGTCCGTAGATGTGAGTGTAAATGTTTGTTTGTCTATATGTGCCCTGTGATTGGCTGGCGACCAGTCCAGGGTGTGCCCAAAAGTTAGTTGGGAAAGGCTTCCACTCACTCTAACCCTAATGAGAAAAAGTGCCACAAAAAAAGGATGGATGATTCTTTCTAGGTAGCACTGTGGGTGAGTGATTAGTTTGCCCGCCTCATAGTTCTGAGGTTCGTGGTTCGAATCTGGTCTCGGGCTTCCTGTGTGTGGCGTTTGCGTGTTTCCCGGAGTACCCGAAGAAAACCCACCCAATCGCGGGGACCCGTGCTTTCGTGGCTTTTCTCCAGATTCTATAGGTTTCCTCTCATATTTTAAAATCATGCATGTTAGGGTCATTGAAGCCTCTAAATTGTTCTTAGATGTAAAAGTGAGTGTGAATGATTGTCTATATGTGTCCTGGGACTGGATGGCGACCAGTCCAGGGTGTCCCCTGCCTCTCGTCGGAAGAAAACTGGGATAGGCTCCAGCTCACGCATGCCTCTAATTAGGAGAAGCAGGTGAGCGAAGGTCTTTCCCATGAGCGTCTTATAGATAAACGTGGACCAGTGACTTTGTCTGCGTGAAAATATCCCAGACACTTTTGGGGAAATGCTTTAAAGGGTCCTTCTGATTTTGGGGGTTTGGTTCAGTTAGAGTTAGAGTTATAAACCAAACGGGGGAGCTTGGGGGTGGGGTTAGAGTCAGGCTTGTCGTTAGGGTTTAGGGGTTGAGGGTTAGCTCTGATGGGGTTTGTTGGCTTCAAGGGAATTAGGGTTATGGGGGTTAGGGTTAAGATTTTATTTCGGGTTAGTTTTAAGGGGTTAAGGATAAATGTGTTAGGAGGTTAGATTAGCGGTTAGGAGAGTTGGGGTTCTTAGGGTGGGGGTATGGTCAGGTTCAGGGTTAGGGTTAAGGTTAGCGTATAAGATTAGGCTTTTTCCATTACAGTGAGTCTCGGTGGACCCCCGTCTCTATGCTGATAAACAAACTCTTCCTCTCTTTGCTCCATTTTCTCTTCAGAATTGCTATTTTTAGTCCAATGACGCCATCGCTCGCCTGTCTGCCTAATCAACTTTATTTTGTTCATCCACATAATTAAGAAATGTCTTCAAAGGGCCTCGTGTTAATCCGCGCACGGCGGAGATGAAAAGAGCTTTTGGACCGGCGCAGACGCGGAGACTGTTTGTGAGCGGCTGAACCCGACACCATCGGTGACACGCAGATGACCCGGAAGGTTCCGCTTTGTTTGCTGTCATGTGGAAAGGTCCGTAATGAGCCGTTGAACTCTGCGTGCTTCCCCACTTGCGTCAGCTCCGAGTGGGTTTTCCTCCAAGCTCTCTTGCTCTTTCTGGTTATGCAACGGCACCGCGGTGTCACTCCGATGTTCTCACCGGAGCGTGACGCCGCCGCGTTGGCCTGACGTCGACCGCTGTTCGACATTTTTACGTTTTTTTCTACCGCCGCCGTGGATTTCCATGTCAGGCGATCGGATTTCGGCGGCGTGACCGCAAGCCCTTCGAGTGGGGCGGACCCCGCGTGTAGAAATGTGCTGTTGCAGGACAACCTTTCACACACAGCATGTGTTCCATAGTGGGCAGCTATTCGGCAGCTCTTCTGCATCAGTCACTACAGTGAATTCCTTTTCAAAAAGGTTGTGCATCAGTCACTACAGCGGTCTTTTCTTCTATATGCAAGAGTCAAATTTCTGCATCAGTTCCTACAATATTTATATTATTATATATATTATTTTCACAAGGGTCGCAGGTATGCTGTAGCCTGTCCCAGCTAACTGCGGGCCAGAGGCGGGGTACACCCTGAACTGGTTTCCAGCCAATCGCAGGGCACATATAAACAAACAACCATTGGCACTCACATTCACACGTACGGGCAATTTAGAGTCTTCAATTAACCTACCACGCATATTTTTGGGATGTGGGAGGAAACCGGAGTACAGGGAGAAAACCCACGCATGCAAATTCCACACAGGCGAGGCCGGATTTGGACCCAGGTCCTCAGAATTGTGAGGGAGATGTCCTAACTAGTCGTGCACTGTGCTGCCTTCTCCGTATGTTCAAAATAGTGCATCAGTCACTACAGTGTACAGCTATTTATTTATCTTTTCTATAAGCATGAGTCAGGGTTGCGCACAGAAGCCACGGGGGCACTGGGGGCGCCTGTCCCCCCCCCGACTTTTTTTGACGAGCCCCTTTGCTCCTTTTACCACGTAGCTTTTAACACCCCATATTTATTGCACTGGGTGGTGCCTATTTGCGCATGTGTTGCTTATCAGTAGCATAATTACATGTAGCAAACCACCAAAGAGTAACATGAACAACAGTATTTAAAAAAGACAACATTTTAGAGGCAATTTTGGATTCAACCATTCGTTTCATTGAAATCAGTGATGTGTATTGAATTTTTTTTTTTTAGCATTGTTGTCCTCTTTCTTGGACATGCCCCCTGAGCACCCAAAAGCCAGGAAAACGGAAATGGCGAAAAACAGTTTAACGTTATAGCGCCACAATTCATGACTACGTAAGTCTCAGTCTTCGCTCATGTTCTCAGCCATTATCTTCAAATATTTAGAAACAAAGCTCCAAAATCACTTCACAGGGTCTTTAACTAAAACTCTGCTCGCTTAATGCTGATATATAATGTGGAATGCCATGGATGGGCTAACAGAGAGTAGCATAGATGTTACGATAATTATAATCTGTCAAACGACGAGCAGAAACACACACAAATGGAACGTATAACAACACTCACAGGCATATTATCTCTCTGGTCTTGGAAAACAGGACTCTTTCGTGATTAGCAGCACACAACTCTAAATTCGGACTTGCCTGTATACTGTGAAACCCCATAAAAACCATCGCTTCGAAATCCGTGCTATAGCAGGTGTGCCAACGATAAACTGCGATATAGCGGGGGATTGCTGTATTCCCCTTTCACACAGCCGCCATTTTGCCTTTGTTATGCATGTCTTTTCGTGGAGGCCCATGTCAGATGCGCATATTATTTTGCGGTGAGATGGCGCCCCCTCCCCCCACGTGTCAGAATGTGCTGTCGCAGGATCTTCCTGATGAAGTCGTTAAGAAGCCATTAAGACCCATTAAGTCGGCGAGGTGCCGCCTGGCGTTCGGCGTGCACCAGGCGTCAGGAAAACTTGTTAATCACACCGTTTATTCGCTCCCCCGGCGTGTGACTGTAAATATCGGCGCCGTGTTGTTGTTGTTGACTGTGCATGCTAATGAGTGTCGGTATTAGCTTCACGTCTCTGGAGGGAGGGGCTAATACTCATACCAGATCGCCTTTAGCAGTGGGAAACGACGAACATTCATCCTCATGGCGGCGGAGGAAAGGCTCATTTCACACGTTTCTGTTTCAGCCACAGCTTGGTTGATATTTAGCTATGCATCAGGCACTACAGTGGGAATCTATTCAAAAGCTCTTTCTTTCTAAATACATGAGTCAAAAGTTGTGCATCAGTCACTACAATGGGCAGCTATTCAAAAAGGTTTTGCATCAGTCACAGTAGTTTTCCTGCGTATGCGTAAACCAAAGTTTTGTCTCAGCTACTACAGTGGAGAGCTATTCAAAAGCTGTTTTTCTGCATCCGTCGCTAACAGCGGAGGGTTTCAAAAGAATCTTTTTTGATATACACGTAAGTCAAATTCGCGTATCAGTCACGACACATCCCATGCACTGCCACCCACTGGTGGGCCGTCATACTGATTGGCGCTGCGTAACCTGTGGGGTGTTTGCTAATCTGTGTGTTTTTCCATGTGATGGTCATCCTCCACAGTGGAGAGCTCTTATCGGAAGTCATTAGGCTTCCCTCCATGCGGCCGGCCCGACTAATTATCTCCTCAAGCTCAAGTCAAGCCTGCGTGGCTGCCAGTTAGTTCATTCCTCGATCGCCTCTTTCACACAGTTTCACACAGAGTTTCCGTATGAGCGATATAAAAATTAAAGCTGAAATGTATTCATCTGCATCTTTCACACAGAACCGTGAAAAGCGGGACACTGCCGTGTTTGTATCAATTAGATATCCGTAATTAATAATAGTAATAGTAATAATTGTCCAACAGTGGCAATTGCTGAAAACTTCACACCCCTATCCCTAGATCTTTGCTATCGCCTTTTCCACAGCTGTCGTCTCACCTTTGTTACACTTCTGAAAATACCTCAAAAGGTGAGAAATTTGCAATTCACTGTTGAAGGTACAAAAACGCTCTGAACTTAGTTATACAGTGTGACATTTTCCATTACAGGACCTTATACACTGGACCAGCAGCAGAGGAGAAAAGTCGTGAGAAAGGCTGTTAAATGCTTTGGGTCGCCGGACTGATTTAACCGAATAACAGAAAAACAAATCCTAAAAATGTGCAGCTGTCTTCGGTGAAGTGGCTCACGACGTCTCGAGACATTTGAATATGGAGATTGGTGTTGCAGATGCACTCTTAAATGACGTTTGGCTTGGCAAGCGCGCCGGACTCGTATCACACCTGCTCCTCACGCTGTTATGCCAACATGCTAACAGCTTTGAGTAGCGGCGTTCGCTGTTTGTTTTTTAAAAAATATACAGTATATACATGAGTCAAAATTGTTTTAGTTTAGGTGTCAAAGTTGCGCATCAGTCACTACAGTGGATGCTATTAAAAATGTTACATTATATATGTTTCAGTTTAGGTGTCAAAGTTGCGCATCAGTCACTACAGTGGATGCTATTAAAAATGTTGCATTATATATGTTTCAGTTTAGGTGTCAAAGTTGCGCATCAGTCACTACAGTGGACAGCTATTCAAAAGCAGTTTTACATGCATGAGTCACTGTTGTACATCAATCACTACTGTGGATAGCTGTTTAAAAAATGTGCATCAGTCACTACAGTGGACAACTATTAAAAAAACTGTTTAAATAAGTATGGCCAAAGTTACGCAAAAGTCATGACAGTGGAAAGCTATTCAAAATTATATTATGTTATATCATACTGAATATTCCTTAGTTTTGGTGTCAAATTTGCACATCAATCACTACAGTGGACAGCTATTCACAAATTTTTCGCATCAGTCACCACGGGGGAATGCTATTAAAAAGCTCTTTTTCTATATGTAAGAGACAAAATTGTACATCAGTCACTACAGTGGGCAGTTTTTCAAAAATAGTTGTGCATCCATCACTACAGCTGAGTTATTAAAAATAATTGCACATCAGTCACTACAGTAGACGCTAGTGTGTCATCCTATTTGACAACTGAATATGGAGATTGGGCTGCAGATGCGCTCATAAACGGCATTTGACTTGGCAAGCGCACCAGACTTGTATCCCAGCTGCTCCCGACGCTATTACGCAAACAAACAAAACGATGTGTAAGGGGCCGTACGCACCTGCTTGCTAAAATGTCCAGGCAGTAGTTGGCGAGCGAGTCGTTATGCTAATTGGCGAGCGCCCACACCGGCGAGGCCTTGATGCCGCGCACGCATCAACAGCTGCCGGCGTCGCGCCGAATGACTCCCCGACGCCGTCAACACAGGCAGAAACTCAACCAACGACTTCCTGTCTGGTTGCATCACAGAGTGAAAGCTATTCAAAAGCAGTTTCCTGTAATGCACAAGCAAAGTTACGCATCAGTCACTACACTGGGTGACAATAGCTCTTTCTGTCTCTATGTGTGAGTCACAAAATCAGTCACTCCAGTGGACAGCTATTCAAATAGACTTGCATCAGTCACTAGAGTGAATGTCTATTCAAAAGCAGTTGTCGTCTATGTGCGTGAGCAAAGTTGCACATCAGTCACTACAGTGGACAGGTATACAAAAGCTCTTTCTATATGCACAAGTCAAATTTGTGTATCAGTCACCACAGTGGATGACTATTCATAAGCTGTTATGTTCTGGGGGGGTGGCATTGGGTCCCCGTGGCCTCTTCCGGGTGGCCAGTTGTCGGGGCGCCGTCGGTGGGGCCGACGGACAGCCCTGGGTCCCTCGGTGCGGACCCCGATCCCGCCCCTCGATTGATTGTGTGGGGTCCTCAGCATCCGCGGGGCAGGCATAGCAATCACCGTGTGAAACAGTGTCAATTCACTCGCATGTGTCTGCAGGCACACACCCCTGGGACTCTTTCGCTGGGCGTGGGGCCACTCACTCAGTTTGCATATTCATAACTCATGAATATGCAAATTGCTTGGGTATCCCCTCATTCACACTCTGGTCCTACAGACGTTTAGAATTTACAGTCGCTGCCACCACACTTCCGTTGCACAGCGGGGTTCACGACCCTTGTCCTGCACGGTTCACCTCCTGTCCTTGTCCTGTCCTATCTTGTCCTGTCCTTCCCTCAACAGGGTGTCGCACTACAGCCCCATGCAACACTCATATCTAATATTTCATTGTTGTGGATATGTAATGATTTACTTTTTCTCATCCCGTTTACAATTAGCGCTTTGCCTTTTGTCTTCGTTTCTCTCCCCCCCTCTCGAAACTTTGTTCCGTTCGACTGCTCGACTCTGATTCTCAATAAACATCAATGATAACAGTAAGAAACCACAGCGGCAGCTTAAAAACTCCACTGTGACACAGTAAAACTGTCCGGGCAATTAAAGGGATCCAGATCCTCAATCCTGCTTGAACTAACAGCCGCTAAAAAGCCGCTAAAAAGTTACTAAAAGGTAACTATAGTGGACTATTCAAAAATTATTTCTTTCTTTATGAGTTAAAGTTGTGCATGAGTCACTACAGCACAGCACAACCACACGCATGCGAACGGCGAAGCGATTTCCTCACACCACTGAACCCGCAGTGACTGTTCGTATCCATCAGGCTTGTAATTTAATCCTCCTCTGCTTACGGCACTCGTTCGTCACCGAGGTTCGCAAAGGCGGCGCGCTCGATAACAGCGACCAATCCAATCGCAGTGCGATGACCACAGGCTTGTGTCGCAACTGTAGCGGATTTGAGTCTAAATTGCCCTTCGGTGTGAACGAGAGTGTGATTGTCATTGACAGGCGAGCACTCCAGAGTGTCACCCGCTTCTCTTGCCAAAAGTCAACTGGGATACACTCCAGCTCACCCGCAACCTTAATAGGGTCAACATTGTTATTCAATATGAATGTGAGTGTGAATGATTATTTGTCTACATATGCCTTGCGATTGACTGGCGACTAATCCAGAGTGGAGCCCACTTCTCTCGCCAAAATTCAGCTGGATAGACTCCAGCTGATCAGTGACCCAAATGAATTGCTAACTAGATGCGAGTGTGAATGTTTGTTTGTCTATTTGTGCCCTTGCTATTTCCTGGTGACTAGTCCAGGGTGTCTCCCGCTTCACTCGCCAGAAGTCACCCTCTGTCACCGAGTATAATTGGAGGCAAACAGCACATTTAAATTCAAATCTTGTCACATATCCACTGTCCTCCAGCTGGGCAGGAAAGGACCGGTGCACCCCTGCCGGTGCCCATCCTTCCCTCCGCCCCCGGGGTCCACTGCCCACCTGGCACTGGCACCGCCTTGGCTCCGGCCGGAACCGACTCTTCCAAAAACTCCGTCTTTTCCGGCCGGCCTGCTCGCCCGCATGGTGTCTGGCGTGCCGAACGTGAGCTTGGCAAGGCTGGGGAACAACAGGCGGTGGCGCTGTGTCTTTTTTGCGCTGTTCCGGTGGTTTTCTCGCCAATGAACGATATGGAACAGCAGCATTTATTCACCTTTCAAAACGAATTCCACCAAACAAAAACCAACACTGGGGATGATTTCCATTTTCGAAAACATCTTCTTTCATTTTCTTTTTTTCACTTTTGGATGCAGCCCCATGTTTGCGGCAAGCATATGTTCATCCTCACTTCCAAGAGCTTCTAGGAAGTCTTTTCCCACATTTTTGTCTCTCAAATGAAAGATCACGACAGTCACATATGCTGATTTAAAAAAAAAAAATGTAAAAAATCTTGGGTGGCATCCTAGGATGGTACTTTATAGAAGTGGAATGTTTAAGTGATAACGGAGATTACTTGTTAATATTACTCTTAAATCAGGACGTAGGGCTTTTATTCGCGGAAAAAGCTTTTATTCGGATACAAAACATCCTGGGTGGCATTCTGGGATAGTGTAGTACTGCCCATTAGCGTAGCGGTCACTCTATAATCAAAGGTAATGACAATCACCAAATAATTTTTTTATATATGCTATATAGATTTTTATTCCACTTGCCGGGTGGAAGGATGAGTATCTTGGTGCTGCAAAAAAAAAAAAGTAATTATGGGATTATAGTATAAAGTGGACCCACCGACCAAGGAGCGATGGGTGTGCATTGTGGAGGAATTAATTAGAATGGAAAAAGAAACACACAAAATCAGTCTCAAAGAGGCACAATTTGAAAATAAGGACAAAATACAAAATAGGACACCGCCATCACCGATGGACAACAAGGGCATGGATTATTTAGTTTTTGGGTAAATGCTCCTCCCACCCTGTAATTTGTGTTGCTGTTGTTATTTGTGTTATTGTTGAAAAAAAACAAAAAACTAATAAAAGAATACCGCTAAGTTGAAAGTACACAGGTGACAAACTCGAGACCTGGGGGTCCGATCTGGCCTGCCATATCATTTCATGTGGCCCGCATAAGCAAATCATTTGTGTCTACTTCATGTTCTTTTGGACCAAAATTTCAACCTCACTTTTGAGAACATTGAGACAAGTATTTTAAAAAAAAGAAAGGAGTGATGCGGGCAGGTGGATGTGTTTGGCGTTCGGACCATTTTCAACGGTATGAAAACCAAACGGTTGAACGTTTGAGTGATAATGTGGATTGTTTTTTAACCTCACCCTGAAATCAGAGGTAATCATCTTTTATTCTGATATGTTGCATCAGTTTTTCATGAAACTTCCTGGGTAGCATCATAGGATGGTGTAGTACCTGGCACAAGTGGAATGTTTGCATGATAATGGAGATTTGTTTTAATGTCACTTGGTAAACAGAGGTAATGACAGTCACAAGAGGGCTTTTTGCGCAGATACCGTATGCCACTTCCTTGGTGGTATCATAATACCTGACAGAAGTGGAACATGTGAATGATAACAGGGATTATTTTCAATGTCAATTGAGAAAAAATAAAGGGAATGACAGTCACAAAAGGGGCTTTAAATTTGAAAAACTTCCCGGTTGTCATACCGGGTTGACTCATTACCTGACATAAATAGAACTGTGATTATTTTGAATGTGACTCTGAAATTGCAGTTAGCAATCGTTGCATTATAGAGCTTGTTCATCCCAGCGTTCTAAGCAAGAACTTCCCGTGTGTTAATGAGTGCCTGAGGCATCATGTGATCGGTTGCTTCGAGTTTAGCACAGAAAACAAAAAAACTTCATGCAAAACGCCCGCAATGAATCACAGTGGGGCACTTTCCTTTTTGTTCATGATTATTAATGGCCATTTAGCACGCGGCGGGGTCACGGCGCCTTGCTAAAATATTTACGCCATAAACAGTGTGAATGATGAGGGCAGCGAGAAAGGGGAGAAAATATGCGCCAGTGCTTTCTTTTCCAAAATGAGCCGAATGGAAATGAGACGCTCGGCGTGGTCACGTGACGACTGCCGATGATCAATCGCATATGATGCGGGGAGCGGTCGCCGACTCTTCTGATCATGTCCGCTTCCTGTTAAGCTGTTACTGTGGTAACCCATCCCCGATTTTTGGTGGCCCAGTGTGATGGCGAATGTGTTTGTGCTTTTATTTCGCTTCCACTACTTAAATTCTGTTTCGTTCCATGCGAGCGTGATGCTATCATTCTTATTACTATAAATATTATTTCTGTTAATGCATTAGCGTTTTTGCCGCTAATGCACGGAGATATTGTGCTAAATTGCTCCGTGACAAAACGCACGTGCCGACTCGACGGCATCTATCCTAATCACCTTTGTTTCCATGACAACGTGCGCACTCCACCACTGCACAAAATTAGTTTAATCCAGTATTTCCAGAGTTAAATAGTTTGTCATTATTCTTCTTAATTGTTCAATTACACAATGCTTCACCTCCAAGTCTAAGCCCGTATTGATCTGACGTACATTTCCGTTAGTGTCCTTGAAGATCATCAGAAATATGATTACTTGTAGCTATTAATAGGTGTAATTGCACACAGGAAATTGTTCATTGATTTGTTTGCTCCGAGAGATGATGTAATATATTCTTGCATACAGTATATTCCAATGCACCATTGTGCGAATTACGGTTATTTTGAATTGGAAAAAGGTTATGAACAGCGTCAGTGTGGGTGGATGCTCAATGGCGATTCTTGGCGACAACTGATTCTGGTACTTAAAAAAATTACAAATAAAAGAAACTAAACTCACTGGCTCAATCTCACTCGGGCTATTCTAGTTCTGTTATGTATGAGACTACGCCAGGATGCCATCCAGGAAGTTCAAATCCAAATCGGATGTTGAACTTCAGAGTAAAACCTTTAACTTCTCTGCAAGAGACTCTCATTAACTGTAATTTCAAATAGACCTTCTATCTACAAATATTGAATAATACATTAAACATACCGTAAAAAAACTGTTGAGTGCCAATTTTCTTAAAAAGTGTGTATTATGGTGTGTTTTTTTAGGAGGACTGGAGTGGATTACTTGCGTTTCCGTTCATTTCAATGGGGAACGGTGATTTGAGACAAACGACTTGAACTTGTATCTCAAGTCAGCGCTGCATAGGCCATTATAGGTCTCCAATATAAAGCGGCTAGAATAATCCCGTGCCTCTTTTTTTCGAAATTGCCGCGTGTGTTTCTGCCAAACACGCTGAACGCACGCTAAAGAGCGCCGAGGCGTTTGGCGTCATGATCTCCCGCGATGCTCAAGACTGCTTGTGACTACGCGTGTCAACGCTGACACGCTGACACGCTGTCGTGCATCACCAACACTGTCGGAGGCAGCTAAGAACTGAGCTTACAACTTCACGTGTTGTTACAATAATTGTATGTAACATTAGAAGAAGTTGATGTATGAGGTTCACCTATCGAGCAGGCAAAATGACTTTTTTTGGGGGGCGATTTTGTTTGTATCAGAGCAAAAAACACTATTGATTTTGACAGATGTCCACCACCAAGTTGCAAGTGTCCTCACATAGATGAATACCGTTATTTATGAACAATAACATATGATTGAAGGTCATTTGAGTGAATTTGTTATTTCAGAATTTGTTATTTCGCCTTTTGCATGAATCGGTAACCAGGAAGTAGCTCTCTTTCAAAAAAAGGTTGCTGCCCTGTGCTCCAAAAGTTCTCCACACGTTCTCCGCTATTGTTTCACACGCGGACCGACTACCGAACGACGACTGAAGAATTAAACGTGGGGTTTTGTCGTCTGATTAGCATGTGCCATCGCGCCGCCTCGGCCCTAAAAAGGCGGCGTTCCCGACGCGGAGCCGTCGATCGAAAAGAGTTAAAAAAAAAGCAAATGCCCTCATTCCAAAATGAGATTTTATGCAGCAGCCGCACCAGAGACAAAGTGTCATCCATCTTTTATGTAGCCCACACTGAGATTTGTTTTGTTGACGGCCCGTCCTTCCTCGTATCCTCTCGCTCTCCGTCTCACCGAGATGCTGATCTCTTTCATCCACACTTGATCTTTTTCCCTTTTATCACCACATCCCCGCTGTCTTTTCCCCGCTACCCTTCTGACATCCCTCATGCTTGTCGAGCTTCTTCTCCCTTTTCTTCCCCTTCTTGGAGAGAAGGCTTCTGACTTGAAAGGAGGACGTGTTGTTTTGGTCATTTCGTTCGGCAACGATTCCCCTTTTCCCACTCCCAGAGCCAGCGCAGCGCTCCTGAGAAGCTGCAGGGCCATAGATTGTCACGGAATGCTTACTTGTCAACTGTGACAGGTCAGAATCTCACTGTGACAGGAAAAAAAATAGCTACAGGAAAAAGTTCTGACTGTGATTGGCGAAATTCAGACTCCATTGGGCCAAAATCTGACTGTGACAGGCTGAAGTCTGAACACCTTCCTTAAGGACACATTTCCGAACAGAATGAACTGTAGTCTGATGGTGACTAAAATTTGCCTGTGATGAAACTAAATCTGACTGTTATGGGCCCAAATTTGACTGTGACAGACAATAATCTGATTGACTGGTCAAACTCTGCTATGACAGGCTGAAATCTGAATAGCTTGCCGAAAGAAACCTTTTCGGACAGAATGAATTGTGACAAGCCAAAATCTGACTGCGATGGTTCAAAATCTGATGACTGCGATAGGCTGAAATCTGAATAGCTTCCTTAAAAGACACATTTTATGACAGAATGAACTATAGCCTGACTGTGAAGGGCCAAAATCTGATTGTGACAGACCAAAATATGACTATGATAGTTCAGAATGAACTTGAACCAAACGATCTTGCTGTAGGACTCGTTCTCTGACAGAACTTCTGACTGTGACGGACCAAAATCTGACTGTCACTGGTCAAAATCTGCTATGACAGGCTGAATTCTGAAGAGCTTGCTTAAAGACAACTTTTCGGACAGAATGATCTGTGTCCCGACTGTGATGGGCTGAAATCTGACTGTGACAGGCCCAAATCTAAATATAATGCGGCAACATTGATCGTGATGGGTGAAAACCTGACTGTGGCGGGCCACAATCTGCCTCAAGGCACATTTTCTTCCAGGATGAATGTCGACATTTGTGGTTCGGCCGAACTAATTAAGAGCTGCTTTCATGAGATTCTGTCAAAATGTCCACTGGTTGCTGCGTTATTGCTCGGTAACTTTTCGGTCGGGCTCCGTCTCGGGAGGCCTAAAGTCGGACAACACCGGTGTGCAGTTGGCTGTGTTTCCAGGCTCTCTGGTCGAATAAGATTATTATATAAAAAAAGATGAATGACACAGACAGCTGCATTCCACGAGCAGCGCCTTTGTTGGCTCTTGCCATCAGCTCGTTTTGACCAAAAGCCCTGAATGACGTCACGAAGTGGAGAAGATGCTTTTGTGGAATCATCGCTACCTCCGGTGCCTCGCTGCCAACGAAACGTTACAGTTACTCAAAGAAGATTACGGTGGTGCCTTGACTTCATTTAGGCAGAAATACTCACTTTGCCACCATCTTGTGGCATCTATAGGCAGTTGTAAACCTCGGCGGGAGTTCTGACCCACAGCAGCCCTTCACGGGTATTCTCAGTTCATATTTGCGTGTTTGACTGTTTGTCGTGTTCAATAAATGGCTGAAAGTGCATCGCGACTGTGGCTCTCCTTGCCCACTTGTGAGGGCATACAGTACCTTAACCGATTTGCTGCCGTTCATACTCATCAGAATCCAACCGTTGACTGTCACAGATGAACATGTTCGTCAAGCATGTTTGGATGCTGCGTCTAGCAATGTTAACAGGGATTCTGTGCACGGTAATGCGCATCAAATCCCAAGGTTAGTCGGGGGGAAAAAAAACGATGATCATACCCCCTAGAGGAAGTAATCATCATGTATCACACCTCTTGGCCATTCAATATCACCTCCGTTTTCCAATACGAAATGTCCACTATATCCACCGCATTTGTGCAATAAATGAGCAGTTTTTGCAAGTCGACTCGAGGCCGCGTCGCATCGCGATTGGACACCGCACTCGATTCGGCCCCGGCGATGTAATTGGCGCCAAGGCGTGAATAACGAGCGTCTGTCCTCCGAAGCTCGTGTTTACGGGAGGCGTGCATTAGCCAGAGCAATCCCTCGATGATGGAGAAAGCCATTAAAGCAGTCATACAATTGCAAATGCCTCCGTCCAATGTTGTCCTGCCGCTCGCGACGGGCGATACGATCCCCCGACACACGTTCCTCCATCCAATTCCCCTCCCGCCTGCCCACCGCGGCAGCGGAACACTTGGCCAGATCCATCTTTTTCAATTACGGCACGAAAGTAGACGAGCCGCCTCGCTCCGCGCCTGCGGGGAGAGAAGGACTTTTTAGCCAGCATTAGAATGTATTGCGGCCGCCCCGTATTAAAGCGCAATCTGTCGGATTAATCGGACAGGGGCCCTCCCGGGAATCCCGCTCGCCACTTGCGCGGAAGAACATGCCGGAGACATCGCGGCTGCCCACTACCTTTTTGACATCATTGTGGATTTGACCAGTTTTCTCCAAAACAATTTGCATATGTGGCTGTTGTTTATGTGCTGATAATCATGACGTGTCTCGCGAACGCGAGTGTACTGCTAGCATTGTCATGTCAAAGCTTAAAGCTAAGCAGAGCTGCAGTGTTATTGGATGCACACAATGGCCATAGTTTCTGATAGGCGGCACATGAAGACAATATAAAACATCACATGACAACAGCGAACACCTATGAGGTGCTACGGTGGATTCAAGTTTATTGGTTTCCTTTCTTGTTAAATCATTGTTGATAATTATTTTGAGATCATTAAGTGGGGCACAAATATACAAATAATCAGGTTCAATGTAAGCATTTTCCATCCCCGCCGATCAAAGTCAGCAACGGCGCAATTATCGGATGTCTGTAATGATAATCCTGAGTGATTAGCCTCACCCTGTGGTGGGTGGTGTGTTCAGAGTCATTTTTCTTATCCAATCTGCTACGATAGCCGTCACGGAGGAACAATTGCAATTGCTAAACCTGTCCAATATTTATGATGCACTGACTGAACGATAGCCGATTATTGAAGTCGAAACATACAGAAAATTGAGCATAATATGAGCATTTTCAAATCCTTATGGGTGTAGTCAACACCGTGTTGAGCTTCACCAGAGACGACATTACTGTGCCGGTCAAATAATCTTTGTCCTGAAACTTGGTGAAGCAGCATGTAGTTCGTTAACAACTGCTCTTTTGGTATGAGGCTACGTTGACGAAATTTCTTCGCATTAGTTCCAATAGGCAAATGAATAAAACCGATTGTGTTCCACCTCAGAGGTCGTGCTGTATTTTGAGCTGACAGACAGGAAGCTGTGCCTTGAAAGGTTACCGGGATGCTGCGCTACCTGTCAGCCCGCCCCCCCCCCTGGCGGCGCGTTATAATCCGTCGTGTGTGCGCCCCGACTGTTGCGCTGTGTGATCCGGGCGACTCCCCGTTGTGAAGGACGATTGGAAACACCGGGACATGTGTGAGTAATGGACAGCGAGGGCTTCCTCTTCCTTAACCCGCCTTCTCCATCACGCACGGCAGAGCCCCCGCCCCCGCCTGGTTGCAGGAGTCCAGGGTGGGGTACTTGTGTCGTTTGATGCTCGCTTTACTGTACCCGCGGCCTCTCATTTGCTCCTATCTTTGGCTTCATGCGCCACGCCTCTCTGATCACCTGATCAGCGTGGTGGCCTCCTCATCTTCCAGTCAGGAGACTCCGGACCCAACGTAGGAAGGAAATTACATTTCCCCCCCGGGTTGGCAGCCGGGGGCCGCCGCTCACAGGGCGGATTGAAAAAGTGAGGAAATGTGTCCCGAATCAGAGAGGTGACCTATCCCCGATTGTTTGGCCGATTAAAAGTCCCTGTTTGTCATTCTTTTCATTCGTCACGGCGCGGTGATAGATTTGAGCTAAAAAGCGCCACTGAGTACAGGAGCGTCATGGGGGGATGGGACGTGTCTCCGTGGCAACATGGTGAGCTCTGAGGCTCGTACCTGCTTTCTAACTTCACTGCTATGCTCCAACCACACATAATGGCGGAAACGAAACATTCTGGCATTTAGCATATGTCATCTGTGTAGTATCTTGAGATTTTTTTCTGGGTGTGCTCATGATAGATGTGTACCAAATTTAATGTCGCTGAGTTAAACTGGCTTCAGGTGCAGAATTTTTTTGATGGCAAAAAATCGTGAGTTGAATGATATGGGTTTTGTATTTAAGTAAGTCTTTAGAGGACCCCGCAACATCAAACCAAAATGGCTGACTTCCTGTGTATTTTCAGGCATGGCGTTTGCAAGCTATTTTGTGGGTTTACTCATGATTTCATGTTGCTCAGTCAAACTGGCATTGGGGAATGCACTTTTTTTTTTTTTTGAATCTTTGGTCAGTTCACTACTGCATTGTCATTCCTCCAGTCCCGTAGGTGGCAGTAATGGTTATGACAAAGTGGTTGGCAACTTTTCAACATGCTTTAAAGTCTGAGAAATGGTGTTACATGACTTAAAAAACATGATTTACAGCTTGCAGTCATTTCAATGTGATTTTGTGACGGTAACATTAAATCCTCACTATTATGCTGTTATTATATCACTCCATAAACAGCGTGTCATTTAAACCAGTGGTCCCCAACCGCCGGTCTGCGGACTGGTACGTTCGGTACGGTATTTAAAATACGGTTTTATCACAACAGTTAACTCTCACGCACCAAGTCCGCTCTGATACGGATACAGTCGTAGGTTTGTGCTCGACTTTTACGGAGTTCAACGTCTACTCTCATTGAGGAGCTACGGAACTGCATTCTGGTCTGGCTGCCTACAACAACTCCGAGCCCCACTCCTGCATCGCGCCCACAGTGGACGCGCCACGAACGGCGAAGGAGGAAGCAGAAGCGAGGCAAGCGCTTCTTGAAGCGCTATATATAAAATATATATGTACGTGCGTACGCACGCAGGCCACCACAGCCGGTCCGTGAGAAAAACGCCAACTCCTAATCGGTCCACGATGCAAAGAAGATTGGGGAACACTGATTTAAACCACTCTCCGCTCTCTGACCTCTGCCAAGGTTACCGTGGCGCTGTGCAGTGTATAACTTTAGAGCGGGAACGAGTGCTCCTCTGTGTTTCCTGTGAGCGAGTGTGACTTCTTTTGTGTTCTTTGTGGCGCTGGTGTCGAGGCCGATTCGGCTCTGAACCGCCGATTGTGCAGGCGAACAAAACGAGCGTCCCCCGGTGACGACTTTCACTGAGTAAAATATTTCCCGCGTTGCAAAGGGCGGCTGTCGACAGCATCCCTAACAAAGCAATCAAAAGCACTCCATTGTGTCATCCGTAATAACAGCCGATGATTGTTTTAGCCTCTCGCCGGGCCTCGTAGGGCGTACGCCAATGTTGACGAGTGCCCCCCAAACCTCCATTGCGGCAGCCATTTTTCCAGCGGTGGGAAGTAACAAACTGCAAATAGCTCTTACTGTACTATAGTAGATTTTGGTAGCTACAGTGGTACCTTGTCTTGTGAGTTTATTTGTTCCAAGCTCGTATCCCGATTTACTCCTCTACCAAATACACTTTCCTGATTAAAATTCACAGAAATGCCAGTTGTCTGATCAAATTAGTCAACAATTGTTGAAAAAAGAGGCTTTCAGATGTTTACTGCCACTCCCAGTTGAGGTTCACTGCCAAACCATACATAAAACAGAGGGTTACACGTTGTGTTTAAAACTGTTACACAACTTTGCCCTCAGCTAGCATAATGCTAATACACAATGAAAAACACCATACACATTTTTTGCTTATCCCTGCTTTTTATATTTAACGTTCTTGTTTTAAACATCTTTTTAAACAGAGTGAGGGAGCTGCATGTTTTCAGTTCAGTATCAGTCATTCCACAATGGTGCACACAAACTGTTTAATTCTTTACATTTTATTTGTTTATGTTAAAACATACAGTCATGTAAAGTGCTACTTTAAACACATGACAAAAAAAAAAAAAAAAAAAAAAAAAATATATATATATGTATATATATATTTTTAAATTTTTTTTTTTTTTTTAATTTGTTATTTTTTTTTTAGGGAGGTTGGAATAGATTAATGGCATTTCCATAAATTCGTTAATAGCCAATTCATGTCCCCCTGGCTTTCCTTTGAGCTTCACATTTGTAAATTGAAGCAAAATGTGTTTTTTTTTGGTAGTCAGAGTTGTGTGAAAAGTGCTGTCCGGCCAAGATGACAAGCCCACCCAGCGGAGTAAGGAAGACGATGTGCGTGGCCAAAAGCTCTTCTCCAGACGCGCACTTATGTTTAATTAACGGACACTTCAAGAAGCGCAGGCCGGCTTCATCCGTTAGCGAGATGGCCCGACAGGAGCTTCCTTAATTGGGATGCTGGGCTTGTTGTGGGGGTGGAGAGTTGAGGGTGGTGGGGGACAATTGAGTCTCGCAGGTGGGTCGTGTGATGAGGTTCACATTTTTTTTTTACGGGAGAAACCACAAATACCTGCCGGCAAGATAACGAGGTGAGAAAACGGGAGAAACGGATGGAGCATGGATCAACTGATACTTGGATGGTCATCAGTCACTACAGACTATTTAAGAGTATTTTCTTCCATGTGAATGATTTTAAAGTTGTACATCAATCACTACAGAGGACAGGCATTCTAAAGTATTTTTCTTCTACATGCATGAATAAAATTACGACAGTGGACACCAATTCAATTCCAATTCCAATTTGTATATGCTTGAGTCAAAGTTGTGCATCAGTTACTACAGAGAACAGCTATTCAAATTTATTTTCCCCCATAAGCATGAGTCAAAGTTTCACATGAGTCACTTCAGTGGACGGCTATTCAAAATTATTTGCTGTTATACGAATAAGACAAAGTTGCACATCAGTCACTACAGCTATTAAAAAAATCTTTGACATGCATGGATCAAAGTTTGACATCAGTCACTACAGTGCAGAGCTATTCAAAATTAGTTTATTTTATGTGCATGAGCCAAAGTTGTGCATAAATGACAGCTATTAAAATTACTTCTTGTATATGCATGTTTAAAAAGTGTGCATCAGTCACTACAGTAGACAGCTATGGTACCAACTTCGACGTCAAGACTTTTTTGCACGTAGACTGCCTAAACAGTGGGTGGGAGTGTACCCAATGACACACTAGTGCCCACTGTAGTGACTGATGTGCAAATTTGACATCAAGAATCACACTTTTAGCTCTTCCAGTAGCTATTGTGGTTTTAGGGATTTTTATCTGCATTTTTAACACCTGACCAGTAGGTGGCAGTGTACGGCATGGCCCACTAGTGTCTGTTGTAGTGACTGATGCACATCAAGGCTTAAACTTTTGGCTTTCTCTTAGTTTTAATTACATTTTTTACTCTGAAAAAAGCTCAGGAGTGGATGGCAGTGGTATACCCGTGTCTACTGTAGTGACTGATGCTCAACTTTGACGTCAAGAGACGTGCACTTTTGGCTCTTTCTGTAGTTGGTAGGATTTTTTTTTTTTTTTTTTTTTGAGAAAACCTGAGTCTAAATGTGAACCAAAAAATGAGTGGTTGTTATTCATCAGTTTTGCGGAGGGCAGCGGGTCAACACAAGCGAAGGTTCTGTCGGGAATGAAAAGATCCATTTGTACTTTGGGGAGTGAGAAAAAAAAAAACGAAAAAGAAGCCGATTTGTGTGCTAAAGCGTGAGGCCCGCGCCCAGCCCCCATTTTAACTTGTCATCGACAATTTACCGGCACAGATGGAATATTAAGTATGTTCTTTTTCAAAAGGAGGGGAAAAAGCGCAGCAAAAAGGGAATTAATCCGCTTGGCTTCTTTATTTTGATAATTTTTATTTTATTTTTTTTTTTTTGCTCGGCTTCCTCCTCGCAGACGAGCCAATTCTTAATCCCAATTCATCTAATTGTACCTCAGAGTGCTAATAAATATTGTTATGAATTATTCAGCCACAGAGTGCGCTGATGACACAGTGAGTGGAATTCAAAGCACTTGAAACTGGAAATGGGGGGGGGGTATTAAATTCCCTCGGAATTTTAAAATAACAGGAAGCGCAGCGGGGGAAGCACGATGAGCGAGCGGTTAGTATGTCTCGCAGTTCTGAGGTTCAGGGTTCGAATGACTTCCTGTGTGAAGTTTGCCTTTTTTCCTTCCAAATTCCAAAAACTTGCATGTTAGCTTCAATGAAGACTCCATAGTGCGCCGACTGGCTCCGGGTCTACTAAACGCCCCTCTCTCCTCATGAAAAATTTCCTTTTGTTGCTGGACATAATTCCATATTGAATTCTACTTTACACTAAATATTTCTGAAATGACAAACATTCATCAGTTTTGTCTTATGTACAAAATCATGAGAACACAATAGAAAACTTAATAATTTTCAGAGGATTTCTCATTTGTGCAAACACCGTGCTTATTACGGCTGCTAAACATGGATAGTTTATACCATGAGAATATTACAATTTTAAATATTGAATATATTATGGTGCCTTACATGAGGTGGAAAACATAAATTGTAACCAACATGTAAATAACATACACACAAAATCCTCATTTGTGGCCAGAATGTACTAATTTGCAGCGACAAAATAGGTGCAACATACACAAGAATGAGTAATTTGGGGGTTTGATATCATTGCCATGAATAACTTGGATGTCTGCGTAGGCAAATGGAGCGCACCCACGCCAGAAACTGCAATCGATGAGATTCGGTGAGCTCCATTTGCTTACCCAAATGTCCAAGAATGACATTTAATATGACAGTGAACTCCCACTTGTGATTGAGACTGAGTCCTGTGACAAAGAGCGAAAATCAGCCAATAACTGATGCTCCTCTCCTCCCAAAATGATTATTAATTATAGATTCCAATACTGCCTTTGCACCAAGATACCACAAGCTTGCGACAAAGCACTATTTTTTGTCTAAACTCCTCCATTCACTTCAACATAGTTCCTTGGCACCAAGACATCACAAGGTGGTGTCAGAAACTTTGAATTTCATGGCCTCAAGTTCATTATTATTATTTCTTTGCACACTTTATAGCTTATAATTTGGTGACAATTAATTTTTTTCTCCCCCCCCATGTGATATCAGGGGTTCCATAAATATATGATGCAATGGTACGTGCATAAAAATGTCACTGCTGCACCTGCTGCTCGTTTAAACGACACATTTTCATCCCAACTATCTGTTTTCAAATGTTCTCCGTGTTCGGCACAGCTGGAGCTTTTACAAGCGGCATCATGGCAGCGGGTCCGCAGGGAGCGCCCGGGGATTAGGTTGCGCGGAGGCAGCTCCCAGCTCAGATCCCGGCACCGCTTGAGTCCTGCTAATGGCCGCCGCTCAGACCGGGGCCTCATTAGGGCGAGGAGTGACACCGCCAAACTCCGACGCGGCAGGCATGATTACATTCAAAGTTCACACGAGCTTTGGCCCGCTGTAATTCGCTGGGCTCGAGCCCTACGCAAATAGACAAAAGACGGGAGGGCAGCCAAAACAAACACCTTAATTAGCCCTGGTGATTATTTACAAGCACAGCAATCCATGGAATGCCAAAACAGCCTGGCCAGATTCGCCTAAATCCTCTAAATCTTGAACATTTCCAGACATCGTAGAAGAACATGAAAATCCTGGCTCGCACACGTCCCAACATTCGTAGAAGCACACGGGCAATATCATTGGAAAGAATGTGTGACTATAAATTTACCCTGCGCACCGACATTGTTAGGGGTGAGCTTTACCTGTGTCCTTGTACAATGTTGGTAACTGTCCAAGACTTGAAGGATTTAGGTCAATTCGTCTCAAGTTTTTTTTTTTTTTTATTTGTTTTGTTTGTTTTTTCCAGCTATGATGGTCAGATTATTATAATTGTTTTATTTTTATTTTTTTTCAAAAAACATCAACATTGTCTTGAATGTTTTCCTCAAATACTATGTTAAAAACTGCAGCATTCTAGCAAGCCTGTAAAAAAGCAGCGTTGCCCTGTTGGTTGCCATGCCAACATCCACCTCCTGCCTCCTTGACTTTTGTGACAGGCATCATGGGAAGACAATTTTAGGAAATATGAAAGTTATAAAGAAAATCTCTCAGTAATCAGATTACCACATGGGAGAGAAGGGGAGGTAAAAATACAGTATATCCTATTTTGACAAATGCCATGATGAATGCTACTTAAGCTGCACACACGCACGTGTGTCTGTGTGTGTTCAAAGACGATATTAAGACAATCCATCACGCCTGCGCCTCCATTACTTATCCACAACACATCAATCATCTAAACAGGAGACATGTACACACTATACTATGCTTCAGCAAAGAAATGCACTAAGACCTGCTTATGGGTCCTATCATAGATGCTAACATATATGTTATAGCTCATGGACAAACACTTATCTTGGCATGTAACAATTAACAGGACATAAGTGCAGATCGGCTCAAATTAGAACTTCATTTTCGCCTGTGACGGCATGCTTGCGGACGCGTTGATCCAATGCGAAGCATCAGTGTCATCCAAGACAGTCAAAGCGGCGTCAAGATGTCGTCTGGCACCGGCAAGTAGCTTCAACTGTCAGATAGAAATGTCTTCTGTCTGGCCTGGACGCTCGCTTTTAATTGGACAGGTGTTTGAGCTGACACTCAACATTGTCTTTTTGTGTGTTTGTTTCTTTCCTGTGTTGATTCAGGCTGTCCAGTCGATGCAAATAAAGGAATGAATAATGAGATCAGACCTCAGCCAAGGCCAAACAGTCCTCATTTTGTCATCAAAATTTGAGAATTGGAGAAAACCAGCATGAAAGGATGAAATGACCTGGTTGACTTCCAAGTTGTTCTCATTCTTTCGATTTTCTATTTAACTACAGTAATCCCTCACCATATCGCGGCTCACTTATTGCAGATTGAGTGCATCACATTTTTATAGGTCAGTAGTGCAGTTACTCGCCTGCACATCTCTGATACAGTTAGCTTTATTGGCTACATCATTTTAATGTAGCACCAATGACTCACATAAGGTCAAGTGGCCTCTTATTCCTAGCAGAAAAAGAAACCTTGCAGAGTAATCTCAACTCATACAATTGGGAAGGCACCAAATTCCTTGAGGATACCAAAAAATGCAGCGAAAGCCACTGTTTTAAAACACAAGCCACGGTCAGAGTTTTATTTTCTTTAATTCACAAATACAAATCTTAGCCCGAAGAATAGCTACTGGACACACTCATAATAATATCGATAGGGACAAATGGAAGTAAAGAGCAACATTTAGCTTGATTTTCTGCAACTATTGTACTGGAGTTAAAAAAATAAAAAAAACACCTCCACAATGAATTCTGGGTTCCCATAATGCTTTTAGCTGACAAATTGCCAGGACCGGCAGTGTGAGGAAGCAGAGCACCCTCCACCATCAGATATTGTTATTGAATTGCCTATACGAAACGTACGCATTTATATAATAATATAATAAATGGTGGTGAGTTGGCGCCGATGGTGGGGGAAGGTTCCGGTCCGACGTGGCAGGCCCAAACGTATTGTGAGGGTCTGCTGGGAATGTCTGGCAGAATCCCTTGTCAGAAGGAGTTTCAACTCCCACCTCCGACAGAACTTTGCTCAAGTTCCGGGGGAGGCGGGGGACATCGAGTCCGAGTGGACCATGTTCCGCGCCTCCATTGCTGAGGCGGCCGACCGGAGTTGTGGACGTAAGGTGGCAGATGTGGTTTGGAAAGGGCGTCTAGACTTACGAAGAGAAATGTTAACATCTTTGTCCTCTGACCTTTAATGTTGGAAGAACATTCAGGTGTCAGAGCATTTTGCCTGCAGTACCAAACATGTCCACTAGGAGGTCTGTGTAACAGGAAAAAGCCATAAAATCCATCATGCGCAAACAAAGCAAGACAAAAAGTTGTTAGTCATTCGCCGAGTTAATTTTGTGCATTCAAACAAAGGCTGTAAAAAATGTGCTGTGGTCACATCGGCTGGCAGGTACGCAAAGAATAATTGCACAGTGCAGTCCACATGTCGCTAGCGCGTGGAGCGACAGCTGAGCACCGCAGCTGCTCGCTGAGCAGGAGAACATTTTGAAACGACGGACGAGCGGTCGCAGCGAGTGTCGGGATGTCGGCCCGCTCTGCAACTCATTAGTCAAGGTAGGAAGCTGGGCCAAACAGCTGCGGAACATTTTAATTCCCGCCCAAAAGCTTGGACGCCAGCTGCCCGTGCCGATCGCTTCTTGCCTGACACCGACACTCACTGAATAATTCTGCGGTCCCGTCGCTCTCACCCCGCGACAGTGCGACTCCTCCCTCATCCCCCATACCGCCAGGCTAATGTTTCCCTGACGCGACCACAGGCGTCGTTCTACGCATGGAAGAGTTGGGATTTCGGCTTTTGGCAGTCCAGGGATCATTACAATTGGAAATACTGTTACTTTGGAGCAGACGTTCATACAAGGATGAACTGAACTTCTACCCCAATTGTTGTAGAGGTGATCTTTGCAACGGTATCTTCAACGACATCAGGAAGTGTCGGGGCCAGGATTTCACCCATTTCTTTAGTCCATGGCTTGGGAATTGAAGGACCTGGGATTTTGGCGATTGTATCCATTTCGGGATTATTGCAGTTGTAAATGACTTTTAAAACCAAATGTAATTAAGGGATGAAATCAAATTATATCCCCACATTCTTAGGGGTGACATTTTCCAGTGGTATCATTATTGTGATTCTACAAGTTCATCCTTGTACAAGGTCAGGAACTGTCTGAGTCAGGATTTTGTCTGTTTCGGTGGTCAAGGTATCATTACGATTGTAAATAACCTTTGAACACAAGGTCATACAAGGATGAATTGATCATCGACACCAATATTTGTAGGGGTGAGCTTTCCAATGGTGCCACCTGCCTCCTTGTATGACATTGGGAAGTGTCTGAGACAGGATTTTGACCGTTTCGGCAGTCTGGGGATTATTACGGTTGTTAATATCATTTAAACAGAACGTAATTAAAGGATGAATTTAACTTCTACCCCCACATTCTTAAGGGTGAGTTTTCCAGTGGTATCATCCATGGAATTCTTCAACTTTGTCCTTGTACAAGGTCAGGAAGTGTCTGAGTCTGGGTTTTGGCTATTTCCGTGGGCTCGGGATATTTACGGTTGAAAAAAACGCTTTGAATGGAAAGTCATACAGGGATGAATTTTGCTTCCATCCCAACATTTGTAGGGGTGAACTTTGTAAAGGTGCCACCCGAGTCTTAGTAGTAGTAGTCAGTGGAAGGCTGGAGTTGAAATCACTTTTCAACAGAATGTCATACAAGCATTGTATGGAACATAATGGCTAGAAATACATTTTGAATGAAAGTCCATCAGGTATGAATTTAACATTAGAAGTGGGATTTGCAATTTGTATCTAGCCTCGTTTGAGTCCCCGCCCCGATCCCCGCCCAGGCCACGCTGCCTCCCGTGTTTACACAAAGAAATGCATCCAGCTTACTCAACAACAAAGAACCAGGAAGACGGCGGCTCATTGTGCTCGGTCAGCCGCCTCAGAGTGATCTTCGGTCAGCCCAGCGGTATACTGAAGTCACCTGTTGGGTGATGCTGCTTTGTTCCCCCGCGAGGCTCGTGAGCACAAGGTGTGCGTAAGCAAATGATTGTTGTCGCTTCGGTCACGCCTCCTGTCTCTGCACCTTCTGATTGGCTATGTTCCCAGTCGTGAAATAGTAATTAGACACGGAAGAGGACAACGTGCAATCGCAGCTATCCGTGCATGAGTGGAGCACTGAACTGCTCGTAGCCGTTGTGGCGATTTACAATGTGAGCGGGTACCCTTATTAAATACACAATGACTGCTGGCGACTTAAATATGCCCGCGGACCTAATGCATCTATCCCTACCCTCGATGGAGGTTTGATGCTCGCTGTTCACATATGTATGAATGGACACACGTTCGCTTGTCGCAGATCGGTCTGCGCAGCTAGCCTAGCACTTGCACGAAAATCAGCATGCGCTAGCATTTCCGCCCCATCACAGATGCGTTGCCTACAAAAATAGAGCCCAACTTGTTTTACAAACAATCAAGACAGGTGTGTATTTTGTAAACTTGAAAACAAACAAAGCACATTTTGGGTAAATATTTAAGACTATTTAATGTCGTAAAGAAGTCTAGTGGATCGTTTTTGTAATCATTAGACAAGTTCTTAGCGAGCCAAGTGTACATTTTTATCCAAATTAAAGGCCATTTCTATTCTTGAACCAAACATGTTTTATTTTTGGACTGCTTGAATTTCCTGCACAAACGCAGGGATTTTCCAAACAGGCCCTCCTTCTTTTCCATGGTGACCAAAATTTTTCAGGTCAAAAGTCCCGATCTGTGGGAAGCACTTTTTCATCCCACCCGAGCGAAGCTGAAAGCGCTGTTACACAAGAGTTACTGAGAGGAGTGCATGGTGGCGTTCCTCCACGAGTTTGATCAGCGAGTAGGAGGGAGTGGCACGACTTTTCTACCGCTTCCCCGTCGCCTCCTACGGGCCCAATCGGGTCGACGACTAGTCATTAGAGAGACCTCTACTGCAATGAGATGCACCCAAGCGGAACCGGATAATGGCGGTCGCGGGGGATGCTTCCTGTCCACACTTTGCCGCACTCCTGACATGCTTCTGGATAAAGAAGCTGCACTTTGCTGTTTAGAAACTGACTTTCGAAAGGAAAGAAAAGAAAAGCCAGGAGGAAAATCCAATCCAAGCCAGCGACAGGCTAACATGATGCCAAGAGTCCAGTTGGTGAGGTACTTCTGATCTCGCAAATGATCAGCAAGTTTTTTTCTGGTTAGCTTCCAGCTTCATTCACATCAGTAAAATGAAGGGACAGAAAATCTTGTGGCCCTTTGTCTACAAAAATGAGTAAATATAATGTTTGAGACACTTTTACTTTCCGTAAAATAACGGGTGGCTCAAATGGACATTGCTGTGTGTTGCTTTGCACACGGTGCTATAAGTTGCTATAATTGCAAAAGTAGCGTAAAAAAAAAGTAGTTTTCTGAGTTATGAGCCGTAGCTTGCTCGTTTTTTCTTTTATTAATTTAGCCCCGAGCACAATTCAACGTTAACGTCATTCAACTTCGTGAATGACATTAACTTTTCAAACAATCACGACGCATGCTCTGTTTATAGCACACATAAACATACTCTGTTCGAGTGTCAGGTGCCTGAACTTGTCCGACATCCAATGTGCTGGAATTTCTCTCCCTCGTAATTGACGATGAGATTCATCGCCCGATCTTTATCTTCTCCTGTGCTTATCTCAAATCCAAAGCGAAGCAACGCCGCCATCTACATGGATCTGTTAGTCATGACATGGGTTTACAAAGCCGATCCTCTTCCACACCTAACCGTTGAAAAACCTACTTCACAAATATATCGGTGGCAGGTGGCCGTTGGATTCCAGTCAGCAAAGTTATACTTGACTGTTATATTGTGTTTTTCTATAGTATTGATAGTTTCTATAATTGTGAAGTGAAAGTGGAAGTATTAAGAGCTGGATAAATGTCGCCACTGAAGGGTTAGGTACCATATTCATGGCTCTGCCACCGAGATTTAAGGTATACAGTATAACCTCTGGTGGTGGCAGACACAAGCTGTGCAAACAATGCGGCGCGGCGCACACTCATCTCCCACACGCGCCGTCCCGCCGGCAGATTTACAGCCGAGACTCGCTTCCCTCGGATTTGATTTTTTGTTGTCCCGTTGTTCATCATTTTTCAATTTTTCAGTCCCGCACACTCGGCAGCCATAACTCAGGACACCTCGTCGTGTGGCTGGCCCCCTCCGGGATGACAAATAAAGGGGCTGTTTTTGCTTAAGGGGTGTACCGGCGGAGTGTGCGGGGGATTGGGGGAACTGAGGCGTTTCCACACAAACGCACCCCACCCCACAACCACCCCCACCCCCACCCCGCCCTTGTCCGTGGTGGGTGATAAGCGGGCGGGAATCAAGGGCACCGAGCGAAAAAAAATGACCTACAGTCGCGGGTCATTATCACCACGGGTGGGAGGCGTACAGTAACTCGCGATATCATCGCCATATTTTCACAGCGATAATTGCAGTATCACCTTAAGTCGTAACAAGCAATACGGTGTTGTAGTTGCTTTACTTTAAGCAGTAAGGTGTTTATAGTTGTCATTTTACACTAAGCTGTGATTTCTTTGCATCAGACAATTGAGCCATAACAAACGGTAAGGTGTGTACTTGCTTTAGTTTTAAGGCATAAGCTGTACAGTTGATTTACATGAACAACGTGCAGTCAAGTGTGTCGCTGCTTAACGTTCTGTGAGTGTGTGTGTGTGTGTGTGTGTGTGTGTGTGTGTGTCGGCCATGTTATTGGTGAGGAGTGCAGAGAGTCTCCAGGGTTTGAGGAGAACACTCATTAAGGCCTGGCATCTACTCGCAGCACCGCCTCATCCCTCAGCGTCCCGCCGGCCGCATCCCCCCTCCTCCACTTCTTCATCCACTCCTCCTCTCCATCAGTGCTCCTCTCGATCCGTCTCCTCCATCTGTGTCTTGCCATCCTTCCTTCCCTCCCGCAGATGCTTTACGTTAAGTCATAACAAGCAGTAAGTTATATAGTTGCTTTACATTAACAATGTTTATTTGCTTTACTAGCTGTAAAGTGCAGTGTTCCTCTCCTTTAAGCCACAACAAGAAGTAAGGAGTCGCTTTACGTTGCGTCTTTGGCAGCACAGTGTGTGTGTAGTTGCTTCGTATCTGGAATAGGGCACATGGTGTTAGGTGTGTAGTTACTGATGTTAGGAATATGCCGCGTGATCACTTTATGTTAAGACATTTGCAATAAGGTGCTTAGTTGAGTTAAGCGACAGCAAACAGTAAGGTGTGCAATTGCAATAAGGTGTCGGGTTGCTTTACGTTAAGCCATCACAAGCAATAAAGTTGAATGTTTGCTTTACTTTGAGTCACAAGCACTAAGGTGCGTACAGTAGTTGCTCCATGTTACGACATGATAAGATGTCAGCTGTTCTGTTTTCTTTGCGTTAACAGTAAGGTGCATCGAAGCTTTATGTTTAGCAGTAATTTTGCTTTACTTTCAGCCATAAGCTGTAAGGTGTAGAAGTTGCTTGACGTTGAGTCAAAACAAGCAGTAAGCTGTTTTTTTGACTCAGGTTTGTCCACCATAAAGTTGTAAATTCCCAGACTCGGAACAGGTTGGCGAATGCCTCGTTTTACGGTTTAGCAGGCACTTTGAGACGTAAGCTGCATGTTTGGGGTCTCGGGCCCTCGCTGGCTGCCTCGCAATTAGGAGGCGAGCGGGTTTTTGTTTCTGCCTCATTTCCTGCTTTGCATTTAATGAGGTGACTGCGCACACGCACGCACACGCATGCACAACACGCACACGCACGCACACACGCACACCCACACTGCAGCTTTAAAGGATCATGCCTCGTAAATAAATCCCCCACTGAGGCCACAGTCAACACTCACTTCATCCCGCTAACAAGTTGTGTGCGTTTGTGTGTGAGTGTGTGTGCACTCCAATCACATTTTTTTTTTTTTTTCCAAGACGAGAGCTTGTGAAGGATAATTGGTGTAAAAGTGCATCTTGAAGCTGAAGTGAAGTTACATTTTATCATCAAGCTGATGAAAAAAAAAAAAAAAGTAATATTTCATTCAAACAAGCTCTTTTGCACAAAATCAAATCATGAGAAATCAACGGCAATTTTTTAAACAAGTCAATGTGCCTGTACTTTATTACATCATGTAAATATTTACTGAGAATGGCTGCAAAATGTTAAATGTTAAAATGTTAGCATAACATCAAACCCAAATTTGGACCCTGAACCCTTGTTTGAGACCCTAACATGAAACCCCGAACCCTCTCTTGAAACCCTTTGTGAAAGCCCGACTTTGAAACCTTAAATCGTGCTTGATACCTTACTTTGAAACCCTAAGCCAGGCATAAAACCTTCTAATCAGACCCAAAAACGTAATCTGAAACCATCACCCTGGCTTGAAATCTCAACCTCAACTGTTGTTTCAGACCCTAACTTAGAACTGTAACTTGAAACCCAAACCTGTCTTGAAATCCTAATCAAGTCAACAAACAATGTATTGTATCCTTTCTACGGTATAATATATATTCATTTGAATCTATGGCAACACGCCACAGTTACCTTGAAAAAGTACCTTAGTTACTTTACTGATTACTTGACCTTAAAAGTAACTGAGTTACTTTGCTGATTATTCGATTTCAAAAGTTAGAAAAAAGTAACTCTTTAGTTACTTTCGGCAGCTGCCAAGTGGCAGGAATATCACTTAAAAAAGCATTAGCTTAACCGTACCCATTGCTTGGTAATGTACACCATGTAAGTTACAGAATGATGTCATCAACATGAAGCAATAACTTCAATATTAGTGTACTTGAAGCCACATTCAATCAGCAACTTAGTGCAGACTTGAAAAGCCGACACAATACAGTAAGTTCCTAAACGTAAACAAGCACACCGTTCTCAGGACACTGCAGATCGTGGTCCATGAAAGCAACTGTGTGTGTGTGTGTGTGTGTGTGCCTTTGT
The DNA here is from genome assembly GCF_024500385.1 of Phyllopteryx taeniolatus. Lineage (NCBI taxonomy): Eukaryota > Metazoa > Chordata > Actinopteri > Syngnathiformes > Syngnathidae > Phyllopteryx > Phyllopteryx taeniolatus. Next base: position 5,076,001 of record NC_084517.1, on the reverse strand, counting down.
GCGTGCGCGCACGTGTAACACGCCCGTACAACTGTAATTAATGTGTAAATAAAAAAAAGTAACAACAATCAAATACACTTTTTACGAAGGAAAATAAACTGTGCATTTCCTTGCACTTTTACGGTACTGCACAAATGCACTGTGCTTGTCTAATAAACAATCACTTCCCAATCGTTTTCTTCTATTTGTTGGGGGAAAAAAAAAGGGCGGAATCAGTTAAATCCTGCTGCGCACTTGGACTGCTCTTTGTTCAAATCACCAACTCCAAATAATTGTTTGGGTGAGAGACATTGATGATGCAAAAGTAACTATTGTTGTATTGAAGAAGTAATTGTAGTCTAATTACTTTCCCAGAAAAGGCCCATTACGCAAAATGATGGCTTTTTGGAGTAACGCGTACCGACATCACTGGCAACATGTTGTGTCACATTTTCTCTGTTTTTGTCAATGAAAATGAAAATCCAGAAAGACATTACCCTGCTTTAAATGTTGGCGGTCCTACTAAGTTGTTGCACCCGTTGCTGGTTGTCCATCACGCAGACAGGTGGCGCTCTCTCAGCTTGATTACCAGTCGCCGGTCAAACGTTTCAGCTGGTGGCGGCGGCTGATTCTGGAATGCTAAATGATGCCCAACAATCCCCCTTGCCTCAAAACCCCCTTCATGCTCCCTGTGTAATGCTCTCACTGCATGATAGATGGCCTGTTTACGACACACACAGACACACACAGACGCAAAGACACACACAGTCATAAACACACAAATGCACACAGTCATACATCACAGCAGCGGAGGTGTGTCTGATCTGTGAAGGCCAAAGCAAGTCTGAAGTCGGACGTCTTTACGAGTCTTGAGGCGCTTCCAAAAGGCACTTTGCGTGGTGAGTAGGGAGCAGGACAGCACACAATCAGGATTTTTGGGGCCGATCACCGATCAGCAAGTTTTAAAAAAAAAACGATAACCGATTGAAAAAAGCTTTATTGGCCGTCAGATGGACACGTGACAAGGATAAAAAAAAAAAGTAGCTTTTGGATTCATATGTGACGAAGACGCGGAGTAAATGTCTTCGATGACGTCATTGATCGGCTCGGCGAATTATGACACGAAAGCCGATCGGCCGATCAGCATACGATGCGAATTTTCGGCCGATACCTATCAAACCGATCAGATCGGGTGTAAAGTCTAATTATAAGTCTGGTGTCTTTGAGGGCCAAGTAAACACCTCATGAAGGCAAGGTTTCTGGTCTGTTAGGCCAAGTACAAGTCTAACCTAGTCTCCTGCGATTACAGGTCTGGTGTCTTTGAGGACCATGTACAAACCTCACGAAGGCCAGGTTTCAGTTTTTTTTCCAGGACAAGTGTAAGTCTAATGTCCGTCTCAGGTCCATACAAAATTGAGGTCTCTAATGACCAAGTACAAACCTCACAAAGGCCAGGTTTCTGGGGACTTATTTATCAAAGTGTGTGTAGAACAGGTTCCAAGTTCGTTCGTAGGACTGAAATTTAAAATGTGAGTACAAAAATCTGGATATATCAAAAGTGTAAGTACACTTACAGTAACACCTGTAAGTCATACGTGTTGATGCATCCCACCTGTTCTAAACTGCCACGCTCGCACCCGTCCAACCTCATTTGCATTGGGAAACTCCTCCTCGCAGCATTCCCTTTAAGAATGTGCGGATGGACTATTTCCCTCTATGAAATCCTAACGAAGATGGTGGCGAAAAAGAATATATGTCAGAGACTGACACGGAGGTTGACATTGAGAAGGGTGAGGAAAAAATACTGTTTGGAATAATTCATGCAGGTGTTAGCAGCAAAAGAAGAAAAAAAAAAGACATGGGAGGATTTAACTGCTGCTGGATGGATGTTAATTCTGTTGGATCAGAGAAAAGAGCGGTGTCAGTAATAATAATAAAAAATGGTTTGACGTCAAACTCAATGCCCAAAAAACATGTCACGGCCCACAAACGAGAATTATCGTTACTTAACTGGAGGAGGACAAACAATTACATGGAGACCCGTATTGCGAGCATTATTGGGGACACGTCACTATATGCTCAGCCAGCCTTCCGCAGCTCCTGCTTGGAGGCGAACACCCACAGAGCTATTCTGTAGAATCAATGAATAGCACATTCCTCCACAGATTATTTGTGCATTGATTGAATGAAATCATTTCCTGTTCACATAGCAAACATTTTTTTTTTTTGTGGGTGCAATGTACGGCTCCAATTGTTTGGGAAATCTTTGTTTCATTTCAAGATGTCGGTAATGTCTATATGGAAACACATGATGTACCTAGTTATATTTTATTTGAACTATAATCCAATGGATATTTAAACATTTCCCTTGAGCATCGAGCTAAACATTGCTAACTGGGTGGGATTTTTTTTTTTTTAAAAACACCCGGGATTGGGTGGGATTTTTAGGATTGGGAGGGAGCGCAAACTTTTTGTATATAGTGAAAAAAAAACACTTTGGGAAAGAGAAAGTCACACACACGGAAAAATGACTTCCGTGTTGGAGACTAATGATGCGCGGCTGTTTTTCTTACTTTCCTGCCGTCGCCACACCCGAAGTGGAGAAGAGCTTTGATGCCGGAGGACGGCGACTGACACATAAATAGACACAATACACCCCCGCCCCCCTCCCCAACCCCGCATCGTCTGCCCCCCTCCCCCGTCCCTACACTGATCCCTCCATCCCCCGCAAGATGTTACCCATTTCTCATACTACATAGTTATTTTATCACCATGGCAACCCGTTGTTATCTCATTTTTATCTGTGCCAACTGAGTTCAAACTAAAGGCAGCTGAGACACGCGTACACACACACACACACACACACACACACACAAACAGACATTGTGATGCTAAGTGGTGGAAAATAAAGAGTACGCTAAGAATAAAAAGCTTGGCGACAGCACATAATTTGCAACCATAACCCTGTCTTAAAACCCTAACACTGTCTTCAACCCTTAATTTGAAACCCTAATCCATGCTTGAAAGCCTAATTCAAAACAGTGAATCAGGATTCAAACTCAAACTTTAAACCCTACTTTGAAACCCTAACTCACCTTGGTTTGGAACTACTTAAAACCATCATTCATGCTTTGAGTCCTAATTTGGAACCCTAACCCTCTCTTAAACTCCTACTTTGAAACACTTCACACCCTAACCTTGTCTTTAAACCCTACTTTGAAACACCAACTCTGGTCTGAGGCACTATTTAGAAACCCTAACCCATGTCTGAAACCCTCATTTTAACTCATGCTTTGAAATAACTTTGCTACGACTAACAACTAACTGAGTCGTTTGTTGTCATCAGCTGTAGTAAGAAAAAAAAAAAAACCCTGTGCATTTGCATTGACGCAACAAAATCTTTCCATATCTGCAAGGTTGGAAAACTGCGACTTGGCCAAAAACAGGCGGCGTGTGATTCGGCAAGCAATCCTCTGATCGGCGCTCCGAGCCAGGTGCTCCTAATCATCCCATCTGAGTGTAATCCTTTGCGTGAATGTACGCCGCGTCGCCAGTTTGGTTCGTTGGCCGCAGACTGGGAGGCGATCGGAGATGTCCAGCCCGTCTCGTTATTACAGGTCCACCCCCCCCCCCCCCGAACCCCCCGAAAATCCCAAATGTCTTTTCCCCACCGTGCTCATTATGGCTGATGCAAAGCAACTATACGTACTGTTTTATTGTTTAATATACTATATAAAAATACAAACCTTACTGCTTCTCGTGACTTAACGTAAAGCAACGATACACCATATAGTTTATGGCATAACATACAGCAACTATGCACCTTCCAGCTTATGTCTCTGTAAATAGCGACCTTAATGTTTGTTATGACATAATACAGACCCTGTAAAACAACTATACTCCCCACCTTACCGTTAACAGAGAGCAACTACAGTATATACCTTACTGCTCGTTATGATTTAATGTAAAGCAACCGTACACCTCGGTGCTTATGTCAAGCAACGACACAGAAATGCTACGTAACAACCAGTGGATAAAAGCAAGTGTACATTTGCTCGTAGGTGAGCGTCAGTCTGGGGCCTCCGGTAGCTGGAGCTTGTTGTGATGTTCCGGCATCTGTCGGGAGGTTTTTTATGTCCCTCCATCGCCCCCGGAGGGTCGTTGCGCCCACTCTGCCCTCCTCTAATCCCGCCTGTCCAGGAAAGATACAGGCAGGCGGGTAGCAAACACAATCAGCCGCCTTTCACAGACGCTTAACGGGGTTTTGCGCTTGTTGGACAAGGCCGAGCGCGGAGGCGGGGATCAGTTTAATAGCGAGGCCCGCGCGGAGGGCGGCCAAAATAAATAAGCAGTGACACTTTTGGTGTCAGCGCTGTCCGCTTTGCTTCCGTCGGGGATGTCAGGATCGCGGTGCTCATCAGCCGCCGGTATTCCCATAAATCACTCGTTCCCTGGCTCGCTACATTAATTCCGCCGCGGCCCCGTGGGGCTGAGTTGCTACTCGCGCTGATCTGCATGAGGCGCTAAATGATCTGGGATGCCCCCCACGGTGAAAACGCGGCCCCCCTCCCCCCACCGAAGCTTGCCTTCAGTTTCTTCCTCAAGGCATTAGCCCGGCTCGCTGCACGGAATCGCTAATGTGCCGCTCCAATGGCACGTACCAATGACATGCTTTTAGGGGGACAGTGACACCTTTTCGGAAGACACTTAGTTAACCCTCCTGTTCACACATATTGCATATCTGAGTCCAATTATCCAAAAGTCGCAGAAATAGCAAATTCCCGATGAGGATCATAAACTTGTTTATCATGCAAAATTGCATGTTAATGTACAAATATATTTGCGTTGATTAATGGTGGCATAACTACGGAGCAGTGGTTAGTACAACGGCCTCACGGTTGAGAGGTTCCCGGTTTGAATCTCTGTGGCGTTTGCATGTTGTTGGGAATCACTGCCCTGAGCCTTCCAGCGTTTTAGTCCGATTTAAAAGAGTCAAAGTTGGTTTTATTCTGCGGTGTGTTGCGTCTACGGTGGATATTCGCAGAGAATATAGTCGACCTAATCTCTCCCGGCCAGGGCGCGTCTAAGCTGCATCATCGGGCGTGCGTTTCAAAGGTGCAAAGTGGCGTCTGATGTGAATGTCAGCGTGGCAAAGAAACATCAAGACGGCTTTCAGGCGAACACCTGATGGCGAATTGAGTCCAGGCGTGTGCACGCGATTAAGACGCCGCCATCTAAGTGGCGCCTCCCCGGAAAATTTGGCAAGCATGCACTGTGGGTGTTGTCATGTGACTTCCCGTTTCTCTTCTGAGGGGCTTTTCCCTGCCAACCTCTTGGCGGATTAGCCAGCGGCTGCTTTCCCCCCCCCCTTTAAAGCTCACAACTGCTTTTGCTAGAGGTGAGGTTGCCATTGGTATGCGCGCAGAAGAGCGGCGAATGCGCCATCCGGAATGCCGCCGGGAGATTTTGTACCCTTCGCGTTCCGAGTCGGGGCGCTCCTAAATAGAGAGAGCTTAGGGGGGAGTGGAGTGGGATGACAATGCCAGCCAGAATTCAAAGATGGCAAGCAAAATGTGATTGTTTGGTTCTCCTTTGGCTAACAAACAAACAAATGGAGATAAAAGCTGCTTGGTTGAGGGATTCCCCCCAATGGTCCCTCACACCTCCGTGCACAAAATCTTCAAAGTAAATCAGACGGAGGACTTGATGTGACAATAGTGTTACAAGGAAATGGGAGAGTTGGAAGTCATCAAATTTTGCTGACATGCTCTGCCCACATATAATGATGAGAACCCATATTTCATTGGTCATCTGTCTAGTACACAAGATTCAAATTTGGTAGCAATCGGACAAAATCTTTAGGAGAAGTTTGTCTTTGAAGGACCCCCGCAAATGAAAATGACCCTTAAATGCCCACTTCAAAGCCAAATGGCAGGGCTTTTCTCATGCAGGGCTTCCTGAGACCTTTTTGTGGGTTTAGTCATGATGGACCTAAATTCCAGGGGTGCCACCAGACCAATTATTGGGGCTAATGGTCCATTGACCCTAAAATGGCCACTTCAAACCAAAATGGCAGACTTCCTGTGTATTTTCAGGCATGGCTTCTTTTGACATATTTGTGGCTCCACTTATGATAGACATGTCTACCAGAATTCATGTTGCTAAGTAAAACTGGCTTTGGGGGCTGAATTTTCCCCCCAAATTCCAAAGGTGCTACGGACCCATTTTTTTTTTTTTTTTAGCATTTCACACCCATAACTCCTTGCAAATGTTCCCCAGGGTGAAAACTCGTAATATTATATGTACATGAATATAAAAAAAAATTCGCATGACTTCCTGTGAGTCTGGCGAAGAATGTCTTAATTAATAATCAGACGTCCAGCAAACTAATCTGCCAGCATTGTGAAGTCCTTGTCCTTCTCATTAAGTGGCACTCACGTTATCTCCTAATCAAATTAGGCACTTAATTTCGCTCCTCCCTTGACGTATTTTCTGTTTGCTGCTAGGAGGAGGAGGTGGGGGGCACAGATACCGATAGAGCATGACTGATTCGCCATACCAAGTCATTGCGTTTACATTGCAGTTAATTAGCGAACACATATACTTCGTACAAAGGTCTGAGGTTGGGAACTGATCATCTTAACACACACAATGTAATTTTACACTGACAACAAATCGTTTCTTCCGTTCAAAATGCTCCAAACTTGACTCTCTTCTTATATTTCCTTTTCGACGGTATCCCATTTGGTCAGCAGACTCGTCGGGATGTTCATTTTAACGTAAAAAGATGCCTACCAACAGCCACAATTGCTTTCAACGCAAAAAGGGGCATTGGTGGCAAGTGTAGGGTGTTCAATTTTACAATCTGCTCACGATTAAGTGGCATTGCGCCTCTGGTAATAATTCGTAAGCTTGTGAATTCCAGGGTCCAATTCTACTCCGGTACCTTAGGGGGCATACTTTTCACTTTGGTCGAGGCTGGTGGCGTCAGGAGCGGGCAAACCCCCACAACCCTGATATCGGTTGGAGCGGGACCCCCTCCTTTCCTGATCGATCGACTGACAGCTCTCTGCGCTTTTAGTCGATACGTTGCCCCCTGAAGGGCACACTCAGCTGTTGACATGCTGCTCCTCAAACCACGGTATCCCGTAGTGTCCAAAAATCAAGAGTCAAGACTTCCGCTTTGTTTCTTCTTTCTGTAGCTTTGGTCTCTCTTGGAAACAGAACGTATGTTTCTCTGCTTTGTGTCCTGAAACTCCATTTTCCAAAGTTTCATAGAAAACTATTTTCTCCCTGGGACCTCTTAGCCTAATTTTGATGTTCCCGTAAAAGAGGTCTGCTAATAAAGCTTTGTGTCATGTCGATAATTACTTGTACATGTAATTTGAAAGCTTTGCGCCATGTAAATGATAACCTTAGAGTACATTTCAAGTGTCTTAGTAGCAGTGTGTTGGGGATGCTGTTGTTGTCAGGAAGCAAGGACAAAGAGGGCGTGCGGATGACTTAATGGGCGCTTTGATGGCTTCTCGGGGCGAGCGTGAAGCCGGCGGGGCAAGCAAACAGATGAAACCCGGCACAGGAGGCATTAAACTCAGGAATGATCTATAAATAAGCATCGGAACGCAGGTACTTTATCGCCGCGCCGAGGTTGTTTCCCCGCCCCTCCTCCAAGAGGACGCCGTCATAGCGGCCGCGTCCGCAGATGAACTGGCAGGCGAGAGAGATTTAGACGACATCCAGGTGACGCCGGGGTGGCTGTTTTCCGGCAGATAATCCCGCACAAAGACGATCCTTCAGGGTGCCCGCCCCGCACGTTGGCGGACGCCTTCCCCCGTCGCAACGTTTGTCACGTCAGGCGTGGGCTTTAATTAGGGTGGTGGATTGGAGAGGGCGAGGCGCAGATCCGCGCCCCTCCAAGGACCCCATGCTCTGCGCGGTTAAGATAATACAGGGTGCCGAGGTAGATGTTAATTGAGGGAAGATAAAGGGCGGCGGTGGCTGGAGGGGAGGTGGACTACCTGATTAGGGGTGGTGTTTGGATTCCGTCTCGGCGTCATGATGGCTGATAAAGCCGCCACTGAGCTCAAACGTACTGTCAAACAGACAGACAGACAAGGAGACGAAGATGAAGCTCACGGAAAGTTTTTTCTGTTGGTTTTTGAGTCTGGAAGTCACTTCGATAGGTTGACATTGAAAAGTCGAGCGAGGAAACTTCACGTTGTCCTCAACTCACACCCGAGTTTGACGCTTTCATTCAGTCAGACGTTCTGCGAGGACGAGCAACAAAGTCCGATTCCACTGCTAATATTGACGTAGGTTCTATGTTTAATACGTCAAAGCTATCGAATGCGATGCTGTTCCACTTAAGACCACAGGTGACATTAGTTCACATTTCAATCTTTTGCTGACTGTCAAAGCAAAACAAGAAAAGACACTTTTCACCTTCTGTGGACTGAAAACTAAACAAACTAACTAACGAGTCTCCATATTTCATACAGAGTTTCTACAAATTGCCGTAACAGTAAAGCTGGTATTGCTGCATGTCCTGTGGACACAACTGATTAAGAGAGTGAGATGGCATCACTATTCCCCTTCACACAGCCATCATCCCAGCTCTGTTACTACCTTGGAAGCAAGGGAGCTTGTTGCAGACTGTCTAAATAAATCAAGATGAAGCAGATGATATCTCAGACTTCAGTGAAGGAGGACATTGACGCAGCTTCCATGACATCAGTGTTACTGTCTGATGTGACATTTGTACAATAGTGGGACAGGAGCGATTGTATTCAACTCAAGAGGGCTAGTGCAGGGTGTTAAACTTACCCAAAGTTTTCAGTTTTCTTACCCAACCTTACACACCCAGTCCTAGCTTTCTGCTATCCCCTTTCACACAGCCACCATACTGATACTTTTACACCTCTGATGGGAAAATTTCGCCCGACAGCGCCCGCATTGCATCATGTGACCGGCGCTTTGGGCCACGCGGCCCCTCTGCGTCACTTGACGCGCACACGGCAAAAATTGTTGCTCCGCGTAGAATGCCGCGGGGATCGTCTCTCGTGATTGGTCCGTTTCAGTCACATGCTGTGATGACGTACTCAACGTTCCCCTTGGCTTCACATGCCATCTACTCCGCCGCCTTCTTGATCGATTTTGCAGCACAATTAAGCGTAGCATCTGGTCATCTAGGTCCATTTGTTCTAGCAGACACTGTTCCACGGTCGCCATTGTTGTTGCTTGTTCCGGAAAGGAAAGGAAAAACGGCTACCGGAATTGGCCACAAAATGCAGAGGAAACTCCATCCTGTGGTGTCCTGGCCAATACCAGCGGTAGCGACAGCCCCCGACTTGGGCGAGAACTACAATACATTTAGAAAACTGTGCGCGTGGGTTGCGCTCGAGTGTAAAGACGAACTACGCGCGGGATAGCCGCAGTGAAGTCAGTGCGGTCGCCGCCCGCGCGAGTATAAAGAAGCCTTAAGAGAGAACTTCTTTAGAAGCGTGAGTTTAGGCACATGATCAACTACTTTGTGCCTTTCACACAGTGCCCATGTGCACGTTTACACATTAGATGACATCTTGGCCAATAGATGTGAGATATCGACAGTTGCTTTCAACACAACACAGCGGGAGATGCGAGCGTCTGGTGTTAAACGTCACTCGCGGTGGTCGGGGAAGATAATACAGAGCAGGGAGAGTTGAGGGGGGCAGGGGTCAGTGGGGGTCAGCTCTACCTGAGTAGAGGTGACGGTATTTGGCTTCCATTACGAGAGCTGATAAATCCCTCACCGGGCTTTGGAACGAGGGGGCGGAAAGTACCAGAACAGCACGCATCAAATACGACTGGTGAGAAGATGAAGATGAAACACCCCAAAATATTTTTGCTGTTCTTTTGATAAAAGTCTGAAAGTCACTGATGTGGTTTGACATTGACAAGTTGAATGAAGAACCTTCGCGATGTCCTCAATTCACAACCGAGTTTGTTGCATTACGTCAGCCAGACATTACGCAAGCTTGAAAGAAACTTCTACCCAGCAACAAAGTCTGATTATACTGTTAAGATGGGCGCATACTGGAAGAAGTGCTATGCTTCAGACCTGGTACACACATGATGAGAACCGTGCTAATTTGAGCCCGATTTTGCCCATTTTTAGCCAAGAACAACAAAGGCCAGATTACGTTGTGTTTTATAAAATGATCTGATAAGATTATACTGTGGTTTGAGCTATGTTAAGATTGAATTTGTGCAGATAATAACAACCTTGCATCTTAAATGTGTTTAAAATTTCCTACCAAAAATCCTCACAGGTGGCGAACTTCACAACCTGACCCTTGCTTTCCACTGTCCCCTTTCACACAGCCACCATCCCGACTCCAGAAAACGCCAGAAAATTACCAGGCCCACTTCAAACCACCACCAGGTGAAAGGGGCTCAAGAGACAAGGTACAACTATACATCCTGGTCCCAGCTTTCCACGATACCCTTTTAGGGTCCACGCATAAGGGGTTTTCAAATCCTAATCTAATCTGTTAGAGACCCCACACATGACTCCCTTCATAACTTGAGTCTACTTTGCGTGGACTCATTGATTTAAAACGGGGAAACGCTGCATGAATTATGGTGTATGTTCAGGTGGGGGGGGCGGCACGGTGGATCCCCGGCCCCGCCTGTGTGGAGTTTGCATGTTTTCCCCGTGTCTGTGTGGGTTTTCTCCGGGCACTCCGGTTTCCTCCCGCATCCCAAAAACATGCATGCTAGGTTAATTGACGACTCTAAATTGCCCGTAAGTGTGACTGTGAGTGCGAATGGTTGTTTGTTTGTTTGTGCCCTGCGATTGGCTGGCGACCAGTTCAGGGTGTACCCCGCCTCCTGCCCGATGATGGCTGGGACGGGCGCCAGCACGCCCGCGACCTGCGTGAGGAGAAGCGGCTCAGAAAATGGATGGATGGATGGTTCAGGTGGGGGGGGGTGAAAGGGTTCAAGGGGAGGGCGGGGTTGTTGCGCTAGCTGTTAGCCTGAGGGGGACCAGGAGACGATTGGAAGACAGGTGGAAAAAAAAAAAAAGAAAAGAGTTTGAGCAGCTTGTGTAATTGCTTGAATGCTTGTGGGATTTCTTATTTCATTCAATTCAGACCTCGCTCGCTCTTTCTCGCTACACTGGAGTGAAAGCGGGGATGGAGGGAGGGAGGGAGGGGTTATGAGGAGATGGGAGGGGGGGCGCTGGTGTGGGCGGACGGGAGATCCGTCAGTGAACACACACACACGCGCACACACACACACACACACACACACGTGTGAACACACCCTCCTCCATGTTACTCGTAGGGCGATTGCTACCCTGCAGCGTCGGAATCTGTCAGCAGTGTGAAACTAACACACAACACCACACTTCACTGTGTGCGTGTGTTAGTGTGTTTGAAGGAGTTGTGATCTATTGATATCTATCTAGTGATAGAGACACTAAGAGTGTTAGTGTGTGTGCGTGTTTTCCTATGCTATAGCCTGTTTGTGTGTGTGTTGGTGACAGGTGTCTCCATGCGTGTGTGTGTGTGTGTGTGTGTGTGCTGCGAAAGGGATGTTTAGGAGTGTGTGTGTAATAGCCACGTGTATGTAATAGCCGTGTGTGAACGTGCGCGTGCGCGTGTGTGTGTATGTGGTGCTGATGATGAGGCAGGTGGACTGCGCATCTGAGCTGTCAGCAGTGATTGTAAGTGCAACTCTGCGTGTGTGTGTGTGTGTGTGTGTGTGTGTGCGCGTGTGTGTGTGCGTGTGTCATTTTTCCTGCCTTTCCACACCATTCTTACACGCGCGCACATTCCTGGAGGATTCCTTCATTTCTTTATTTGTGGTGCTTTGGATGCTCCCTCCTCCTCCTCCTCCTCCTCCAGCTTGTCTCCTCCTCTCTTTTCTCTCTCTCTCTCTCTCTCTCTCTCTCTCTCTCTCTCAGCCGACTTTCCCTTTTTTTTCCATCCCGTCTTCCCATCGGGTGCGCAGCATCTCTTTTGCGAGGGAGTCTCCGCGTCGGCTCTGCGACCCTCCGACACAGTGAGTATCCTCAACACTAATCGTGCGGCAATGTTATTTTCCCGGTCGATTCTCTCGCCGCGGGGGATCGGGGAAGCCAAAAAAATAATAATAAATAAAAAAAAAAAAGGAATAACAAGAGGAGTATGCGCGGGAATTGTGTTGTTGTTGTTCCGGCTGCTGCGTGGATGAAGGGGGCGTTGTGTGAGTAGTTGCGCGACCGTGACAAGCGCTGTTGTGTTGACAAGTGCTGTGTGTGTGTCCCAACTTCCCGTTCATTCATCCGCCACTTTTTCCACACGGCTTTTTCCCCTGTCATGACATCACTTCCTGTCCACATGGGAGCGGAATCCCACGTGGGTGTTTGCGCTAAAGAGGAGATTTAGTGGAAAAGTGACTTTTTAATGCATCATTTGTCTACTTTGGGTGTGAAAATAATGAATAAGAATGAGCTGTTGGTGTTTTGGCACTGCTGTGATGTCACAGTGGGGTAGTTTACATAACCTCGCCCTTGCACCATCCTCCACATGCACTTGCTTGGCTTTTTCCCATCATGACATCACTTCCTGGCCACAAGGGAGATGAATGTAGAAACAGGAATTTGTGGTTTAAGAGGACATTTGGCGGAAAAGTCACTTTTTGAATTGATTATAATATATTACCTATGTTGGCTGTGAAATTATGAATGAAAATGTGTTTGTGAATAAATAATATTTTGGAGCTACTATGATGTCATAAATGGGCAAATTTACATAATCCCGCCCACAAACCAATTCTTGACTTTTACCACATACTCTCATACACTCTTTGCTAGACTTGGAGTGGAAAGATTTATGCCACTATGTCTGTAATCAGCCGTTCACATTTTGGCCCTGCTGTGATGTCACAGTTGGGTTGATTTACATAATCGTGCCTGCGAGTGGGTTTTTTTTTGACAATTTTGACAAGTGTTGTTGTGATAAATGTGTGTGCACGTGTGTGTTGCAGCTTCCCATTCTTTCATCCTTCACTTTTTCCACTCACTTGGCTTTTTCCCCCCATCATGAATCCCAAGCCCGTGTTTGTGTTAAAGGGGGCCTTTTTCTATGATAACGTGTTCGTGAAAGAAACATTCCTTATGTTGCCCTGCTGTGATGTCACAGTTGAGCTAATCTACATAATCACGCCCCCATGTAGATTTTCTCCATCCAGCTATATGCACAAAAAAACTGCCATTTTCTGGTTCGGACTATGCGGAATACAGTGGTGCCTTGAGATACAAATGTAATTTGTTCCGTCACCATGCTCATATGTGAAACCACTCAAATCATCGTTTCCCCGTCAAAATGAATGGAAATGCAATTAATCCGTTTCAGCACCCACACGCAAAAAAAAAAAAAACACACATGCCAAAATTCATTTTTTGATAGTTATTAATAAAAAAAATAAGTGTTGTACTTAAGCACAAAACACATCTGTACCTAATGTATTAAGTTATTTTCTTCATTTTTTCTTTAAGTAATCTAACAATTAATCGGTTATCGGAGTATTATTCTTCAAAATATCGGCATCGACCTAAAAAAATCAATATCGGTCGGGCCCTAATAACAATTCATCTAATTTTTAAAATTTAAAAAACAGGACAGTTCTCTTGAAACCATCTTATTTGATTCAGATGCCAAGAAACGGTTTCAATTAGTGGCTAAATGTCCTCGCCAAACATTTACCACAGTAGCATGAAGCAGGCTGAACGGTGGCCCGTTGGCATGAGACAAGACTGCCCCCTGAAACCGTCGGATTTTATTTGGACACTGGAAACTGTTTAAATTTGTCTTTTTTAACATATAAGTGTGCTTGTGTGTGTGTGTGTGTGTGTGCTTTAACAGGCAGCAGCGTGTGTGTTGAAGTGCGTAGTGACGCGTGTGTGTGTGTGTAAGTGTGTGTGGTCAGACAGCAGTCATCGCGGACCCACACAGCGACCCCGTCAAAAGGGCCTCGTTTATCCCGCCCACGATGTGTCTCTGTGCCGTGTGTGTGTGTGCGTGTGTGTGTGTGTGTGTGTGTGTGTGTGTGCGTGCGTGCGCGTGTTTGCGCATGCGTGGGCACTGCAAGTTGCTGCGATGTCACCCCGACCTTAACCTCCTTCGCTCTCTGTGCCCCCAGTTGCCAAAACACGAATCCTCACCCTTCAGGGAGCGTGGCAAAATAGTTGCACGCACGCATACGGATACGCGAGTGCGATCGGTTGAGGTCAAACAGCTGTTCGAGTTGTGCAATTAGCCACTGGTTTGGTTGGAATGGTTTGTGATTCCTGTACAGGCGACACACCCGTCATGTCCCATCAAAAGGTGGATTTTTGCTTTATTTTAGTTTTATTTCACTTTTCACACTTGAATGAAAGTAAAGGATTTTAAAGAATTGCAATTGACACGTTTTTACACTTGAATGAATGCAGTGGACTCACCATTTCTTCACTTCCCGTACACACTTCACGTCCATCACATCATCAAAGAATGTTTTTTTTTTGCTTCGTTTAATTTTTTTCCCACCTCTTATTACTTTTATAAAGGATGTTAAAAAGCACGACACATGAAGTTATTTTGTCACCACTTCCCGCACACAATACATCCTTTCCGCGAACCTTAGAAAAATACGTTTTTGCTCTACTTTCGTTTTATTGCATAGCGGTTGACTTCTTTTTTCGTAAGAATGTTAAAAAGCGAGATGAAGTTGACTCATCTTCTCTCTCTCTCCCCTTCCCTTACACGCTACACATCCGTTACATAGCATAACATGATGCATTTCTGCTCTATTTTAGTTTTATGGTGCAGCAGTTGACTTTTTGTGACACAAAGTAAATGTGAAAAAGCACTACACATGACAAAATCCCCTTTCCTCCACCTCCCGTACACACTACACACCATCACACATCATTAAGCAATGCATTTGTGCTTTATTTTACTTGTATTTATGAGCGGTTGACTTCTTTAAAACGTCGGGTACGTTTTACGTTTTCAGGTGTGTGTCTTTGCAGCTAAGCAATGATGACGACAAGGTCTAATTGAACCACTACATAGAGTGGACAGACTCCATTTTGGTCATTTTGCAGGAGAGTGATTTCAAGTTTTATGGCTGTGAGAGCATCTGAGGCATGGCAATGATTGCTTCTTCTGGATATGTGTTTTTACAGGACAATGTGTTTTTTTTGTTTGTTTGTTTTTTTCTCTCCGATTTTGGTGTTTTGGATCATATTGCATCTTATTGCTTGTACTTTTAGCCACAACTGAGGTACTGTCATCATCTTCATTTTCATAGGTTGGATCCCAGTCAGTATCGTCTAGGTAGCCTGAACAAACTAGAATAAGAAGAAGTATTGTTGTAAAATAGTGGTCTCATTTCAAACATTCCTCAAATCTATTAGTTCATGAAAAATGATAAATGACATTCAATTTCTGCATTTTCTATTTTCTAGTTTCGTGCAGTAGCGGTCTACGTCCAAACATTGTCAAATTTATCAACATTTTGTGAAAGATGCTGACTAATATTCACGTAAACCAACGTGCAGATTCAATGGCGCCCAAGCTAAAACTCAATCAGTCTTGGCATCTTGGAAATGGGAGTCGGCCCAGCGTTGCACTGACGATTAAAGAAAAAACATCTTTAAAGCGATTTCATCTGAGATTCATTTTCTCTATACATTTCTGCACTTAAAATAAAAATGACAAAAGATGGAGTTAGCCGAGTCTAGTTGTCAGTGGATCAAATTGCCTTCGAAGTGGCCTGGCATCAATGACGAGTGTTGGCCAATTAACAATTGCAATTAACATCGCCATCGCCGATGTTAGCACTGCAATCCGCTAGAGGCTGGAGGAAAAATAAAACAAGTTTGGCAAAGAGGGGCTATGCGTTAATTAGGTGGGCTGTTCTGAAGGGGGGTGTATTTGGTCCTTATCGCACTTCAAGAAGAAGAAGAAGAAGAAGAAGCAGCGTCTTTCTGGGGCGAGCACAGAGAGAGAAAAATTAAGGCGTTTAGCTATTTTTAGAGCGCATTTCCTCGTTGTTGTCTGGACTGCCTTGGCACCTTCAGTACATAATAGTGCAAGGAAATTAATTAAATAGAGTACACGGTACATAAAGTCCAGTGGTACCTTGACCAGTGAGTTTACTTGGTTCCGTGTCTAAGCTTGTAACTCAATTTACTATGATGTCAAATCAATTTTCGCCATTGAAATTTGAAATGCCAGTGGGCTTGAAACCCTAAACCTCGGCTTATAACCTGAATTTTGAAACTTTAACCCTGGCTTGAAACCCAAGTTAAAACCGTCAACCTTATTTGAAATTCTAACCTTGTCTCAAAAAACGCTAAAGCAGGTTTGAAACCCAGTTCTGAAACACAAACCCGTCTTTGAAAACCAAACATTTGAAACCCAACCTTGTTTGAAACACAATTTCAAGTTTGAAACCTCGTTTCGAAATCCTAACCCTTTGTTTAAAAACCTAAATTGAAACCTCAATCCTTGTTTGAAACCCTCATTTGAAATTGTCACTCTTGTTTGATATCCTAACTCACACTTGAAACCCTACTTTGAAGCCCTAACCCTAGTATAGAACCCTACTTTGAAACATGAAGCATGGCTTGAAACCCAACTTTGAAACCGTAAACCAGTCTTGAAATCCTAATTTGAAACCGTGACCCCTAATTTACTGTGCAGGGTTAGGGTTTTACAGTCCTGCGTCAAACCTAGGTTAGGGTTTCAAAGCTAAAGTTTCAAGCAAGCGCACTCACTTAAAGTGAGTAAAGTAAGGTTCCAAATTTGGTTTTCAAACCTGAGTAGGGTTTGAAGCCTGGGTTCGAATTTCAAAGTAGGGTTTAAAGCCAAGGTTATACTTTCAAAGTCAAGTTTTAAACAAGGTTTAATGTTTCAGGCCATGGTTAGGGTTTGAGTTTAGTGTTTCAATCCAAGGATAGGGTTTCAAATGAGGGTTTGTGATAGAGTTACGGTTTTGAAGTAGGGATTCAACCAGGCTTCGGGGTTTCCAAGTTAGCTCTTAAGGCAGGTGTCAAGACGGTTAGGGTTTCAAACAAAGTTTAGTGTTTCAACGTTATCTTTCCAAGCCTATGTTAGGGTTGTAATTTCCAGCATGGGTTAAGGTTTAAAACAAGGTGCAAATAAAATGTCGCCCTGGCTAATGTGCGCGAGGAGCTGATGCGTTTTTTGGAAGGTTAACAGATGTCGAGGAAGAAGAGAAAGTGAGGGAAGAGAGAAGGAGGCGTCGGAGTCAAAGCGGCACGATGAAAGCACAACAATAAGCGATCATTGCGAGGCCGTACCGTTTGGTACGTTTGGCCGCGAACTGCCTGCCTGCCTGCCTCACCGCCGGGAAATTTGAAAGAGAAGCAATTTCACATGCAGCCGTCACACACAATGCAGTGTGAGGAGGTGGCGTGTGCACGTGGTCGGTCGTGTACGTGCGTGTGCGTGCGCGTGTGCCTGTACGTGTGTGTGTGTGTGGCACGCAGCATCTGCCTGCCAGCTAAAAGCCACATTCAAAGGTTGGTCTGCAGACGCGCTGGCATCAGCAATGGCGCCTCATAGATGCGCTCATGTTCGGCCTAATGAGAAATGTGCGCTACTACTACTCTACTACTACTACTTTGTCCTCATGTTGATGTCTATCAGCCTTATTCCCAAACGGATTTCATTCATTTTACTTCGCTCTCGAAATTCTTCATACAACATTTTTTTTAATTTTGGATTATTTATTACAAAAAAAAAAAAAAAGAAATCCAAATCATCGTTATTTGCTGAGTATGTCAAAAACACACAAGGACTTTGTCCTTTGTCTCCGGTAGTTGGAGCTGCTCTCGTACGACAACAGACAGACAACAGACAATTGACGGAGAATACTTTGGAGACATAAAAAAAACATAAAAACACAGTCCCCGAGCAATAAAAGCTTACCAATGTGGTAATGCTGGTACAATTTATTTATATTGTTGTTGTTGTTTTTTTTGACAATTGTGCAAAATGATGCAGGGTCCGCTAGCAATTCAAAGCAGTTTGAAATGACGAATAGAACAATAGTCTGGTGCAGTGACCATTGTGCAAATGGCGCAGAGGCTTCAAGAAATTGAAGTGGAAAAGTAAAGTGATGTAAACACTTCCAGATGTACTGAACTGTACTTTTTCCACATTTTATGTTACAGCGTTATTACAAAACTTTTTTTTCCATCAAAATTCGACACATAACACCCCATAAGGAGTTGTTTTGATTTTTTTTGACTAATTTATATACAAAAATAAAATCTACAGTAAATGTGGAGAAGTATTTACAACACTTCACTTTGTTCACATTTTATGTTACAGCCAAGGAAGGATGTTCAGGTCAGGGGAGGCAGGGGAGACACAGCCTCCCCTGCATGTGAAGAATAAAAAAAAAAGAAAAAAAAAAGATGATGTAAAATTATTTTCCATTTCAGTTCTCTCTCTAATGTCCATGATTCCATCATTAAAACAGTTCAATTTGTGTATCTTATGTTCAAATACATGGATGACACGGAAAGTGCGGCAGCAAGCAGCCAGCCTTACCTCAGATTGCATACCAAAGTTACGTAAGAAATGTGTAAATTGTATAAACAAATGGTTCTTAAATATCAAATGCAAACTGAAGTTAAATGCAACTAAACGGTACAAATGACAAATGTACTGTACTGGATTAAAAAAAAAAAAAGTTTGAACATTTAATTCAGTGATTGTTTAATCTGCCACTAGAGGGAGCCTGCGTACCACTACCAGACAGATGCCAAACATTTGCGTTTTCGTCATAGCGTGTGGCCGGAGCATGGCGACAAACTTTGAGGACTCACCAAAAAAGAGGACACTAATGACTCGGCTACAATATTCTTAATTACCGGGTATGTGCTGGCTCACGGTTGGTCGGGGCCACACATTTTTTGACTGGCAACCCTGGCCGTGCCACCCTACTGGGGTGCGTCAGGTAGCCGGCGCCCCGCCGAGCGATGGCCCGCTGTCAGTGCGTGCTATATTTAAACTTGAGGTCACCTGTTGTGGAGCGCCGCTTTCAACAGCGGAGCAAAGGTCGGCGATGTTGATTGACAGGCGTGGGAGCGCCCCGCCCGGCGGTGGCGGCGCTGGTGACCGTTTGGGCTTCTTCTGACTCAGTGCTGACTAACCCGCTGCTGACACAGGCCGAGAGTGTTCACACAGTATTGGGGTCGCAAATTAGGGTTTCAAGCCGGTTAGTTTCAAATTATGCTTAGAGTTTCAAATCAGGGTTTCGAACGAGGCTTAGGATTTCTAATTTGTTTTTTCTTAATTGGTGTTAGGGTTTCAAGCAAGTATTGGGGTTTGAAATTTGGATTTCAAGCCCGTATTAGGGTTACAAGGTTACAACCTACCGCGCATGTTTTTGGGATGTGGGAGTAAACCGGAGTGCCCGGAGAAAACCCACGCAGGCACGGGGAGAACGTGCAAACTCCACACAGGAGGGGCCGGGGATTGAACCCCGGTCCTCAGAACTGTGAGGCAGATGTGCTAACCGGTTGGTCCACCGTGCCATTTGTATTTTTAAACATTTGAAGGGCACATTGTGTTCCCCTCATCCCGCGTTCACATTTCCGAGATCAAACACTCGAGCAAAGCGTGGAGGTCACTGTGGGGCGTGAAGGTCAATTTTGCCGCCATCCCTGGGAGGCGAACGTCAAATGTGGGCACTAATGAGGAGAACGCACGGAAGTCTTGTCCCCCTCGTCCTCTAATTGGGACCCATTTTCATCTCAGCCGTCTTTTAAATGTCAAGAACAAGTGCGCGTGCAAAATGTTTTGATAGGGCTCAGGAAGGTCCGCGGCCGGCGGGTCGTGAAAGCTTGGGAGAATATTGGGGTGCTTTGAAGAGATTTTTTCTTACCTCTGAAAAGCAAAGAAAGAGAGAGAGAGAGAGAGAGAGAGAGAGAGAGAGAGAGAGGGATATAAAGAATGATGTTCTGCCGGTGACCTCCGCCGCGCTCGGCTGAAAACGGAATGTCAAAAGTTGCCGGCATCATTCTTCACTTGATGGAAGCAAATCCTCCAGAAGGACGGCCTGTCCTTTGCGACCCAGTGGAGGAAACGGGAAGCGAGACCGCTGGGACTTTTCGCCCCCAAAAAGTATCGAGACACATCTCTCAGTCAATCAATTCATTAATTTCGATAGGATTAGTTTCGGTATTGGGAGCTCGAGTGGGCTAAGTCAATTTTTGCCATTTTGAATTGAAGCACAAAAAGAAAAAGAAAAAAAAGACAATTCTTTCAAATGAATACGGTTCGAAATCAATCCAATGTTCACACGCCTGTTTTTGTGCCGATTTTGCGCCTTCACAACCGGCACGTCAAACGCCAGAAAATCTTATGTCTGTATATATATATATATATATTCAAAGCGGAATTAGCAGGTGGATCAACAGTCCTTCGGATGAACTTTGGATATTGTCACCCCCTTAAAAGCGTCACAATCGCTCTTTCCTCTCAGTTTAGGTGGAACGTTCCGGCAAGCTGTTGTGTTGTTGTGTGTTGAAGCTGTGGGACAAATTAGCAGGATGTTGTGTTTTCTGGGAACGTTGGCAAGTTTCCATGGGAGCCTGCCAACTGGAATTAATGGGAAATGGCAGGAATTTAGGGGATTAACGTGAAAAGCGTGTAAGTGTAACAGGAAGGTTGAGTTTAGTTGAGGAAGGATCTTGTTGTCTTTTTTTCTCATTAATATTGGAGTGTTAATTTGTTACTGTTTTAAGCCTCCTGTAGTTTATGTTTCAGTTTTATTGCTCCCCCTTTCCACCTCTCCTTTAGTTGAGATTCATATTTGTGCTTTTCAGTCATTTTTGTTCATTGATTTGTATTTGAACACACGGGAAGCATGTTGGTCACCTGCTTTAAATATGCTCAAAGTAAACACAACACAATTCCCATTACATAAATGAAAAGGTTTTAAAAGTTCATGAAGAAGTGAAATTCTCCCAAGACTCGGCAGCTACGTTTCCGAGTTAACTCACATTTCATTTCCCTTTTCTTTACCGCTTATCCTCACTAGGGTCGCGGGCCTGCTGGAGCCTAGCTCTAATTTCATTAAAAAAATATATATAAATAATGAAGATATTTGGAATATTGTTCAGTTATGATAGCTCGTAAAGGATAGTGATGTCCATTTTCCGGCCCTTTGCAAACTTCAGCGCGCAACCGTTGCGCGAACTTTTGCCTTCGAACGAGCAACACGAAAGCTGACAATGCCGCGCTTCCGATGTACGCGAACGACCCTGTCGCGTGACCACAGGAACTTTTCTCTGTTGGCCTCGGTGGCAAGCGAGCGTGGGTCCCTCGGGATGGCGCCAGACGATCAAAAAGGAATCAAAACGGCGTGTGCGGTGTGTTGCTTTAACCGAGAAGTCGTTTGCTGAGCAACTTGTGGCATGATATATCACAGTTTGTGTGTGCGTGTCCAAGTGTGTATCCGTGTGCGCTTGTCTGCGCATGCAAGATTGTGCGTCTAAGTGTGTGTGCGTGTGTGAGTGTGCATGTGTGTCAGTGTGTTTCCGTCTGTGTGTGTTTGCCTGTGTGTTCGTGCCTGTGTGCGTGTGTTTTTTGTCTCCGTATAAGTGTGTCCTTGTGTCGGTGTGTATTCGTCACTGTAAGTGTGTGTCCTTGTGCGAGTGCGTCTGTATGCTTGTCTGTGCGTGTGTATGATTGTGTAGGGTTAGTGTGAAATGTTGAGTGTTTGTGTTGTCTGTGTAAGTGTGTGTGTTTGTAAGTGTCTGTGTGTGTGTGTGTGTGTTTTTGTGTTCGTGTGAGTGTATGTCCGTGTGCGATGTATTTCTGTGTGCGTGCATGTATCTGGTTGTACTGTATACGTGTGTGTGCGCGTTTTTGTGTCCGCGTGTATTTTGTTAGTGTGAGTTTGTGTGTCCGGTTTTGTGTGCGCGTGTGTCCCACGAGTGTCCGTGGTGTGCGTAACGGAGCTGCGTGCTTCTCTGCCGTCTGCTGGTGATTTAATTACTGTACTCTAATTACTGTAGTCTCCGGCAGCACATATGTTCGTTCACGTGCGACCTCTCTTCTTAATTGTTGTTGCCGCCGACATTCCAGGTGACTGTCACCGACGCCTTTTGGCTGACGGAGACATTTTGGAAGCGGCTTCCAGATGGAGCTTTGGCTGCGACGTCCCCTCCAAACCTCCAGGGGGCAGGATACTTGACCGTGATGACTTCCAACGTCAAGGCGCAAAGTCGAACAGAATCTGTTCCCAAGTGCTGATCCACCTGCGAGTTTTTTCCAGATTCTGAAAAAAAAAATTTGTTTTCAATAATAGGTCAGGGATGTTTCTTTTCACAAAAAGTCTGTTACTCAGCTTTTTGGTTTGAAACTGGTGTTTCTGGTGAAACCGACTCATGCTCTAAGGCTGATTACGAAAGAACGTAAAAAGCTCGCTTTTTTTTTGTTTGTTTAGCATTTACTGAGATAAGAGTCTACTCTTTTTTGGAGTTTTTGGATTGGATGCCATCAGATTGTGTCCCTATTGAAGCGTCCAGCATATTGCATTGTGATTGGTTGGTTGCTGTACGTTGTAAACAAAACGTTAGCATCGTGATAGCGGCGTGAAACTCATCGTCGTCATTGTTGCGGAGCAGACACGTTGCTTTTTTCACATGGCGCCTGGCGACTTCCCGGCCGCTCCTCGTCTTTGATGCTGTTTGCGTCTGGCAGATGTTGTCCTCATTTTCCAGACATGCTCCCCCTGAGACGCTAAATCCTTTTCATTTTTTTTTCTTTTTCCGAGCGGCCACGGATGATTTGTCCTCCTTTTATTAACGAGCAGTGATGCTAATTGTCACCATCGCGTTATTCTGTTTGGGGGACCGGCATCTAGCGCACCTCGGATTTAAAAAAAAATAGTAACAAATAAAAATCTGCCCCCAAAGCCAGTTTCACTTAGCAGCATGAAATTTGGTAGGCGTGTCTATTATGAGTCTGCCTTCCAAAAAGTTCCAAGAAGCCACATTTAGAGGAAGTGGTTTGGTTTAAAGCAGTCATTTTAGGTTCAATTTACAGGGGTCCTTCATAGTTGAATGAATCAAAGAGTCGTCTATACAAAACACTCGTAATAAACGGAGGTGGGTAGAGTAGCCAAATATTGTACTCAAGTAAGAGTACTGTTACTTTAGAATAATATGACTCAAGTAAAAGGAAAAAGTAGTCATCCAAATATTTACTTGAGTAAGAAAGTATTCAATGAAAGAACTACTCATGTAATTAAAGAGTAACTTGTGAGTCACTTCTGATATATATATATATATATATTTGCCTATCATGATGCCTATCATGAGTAGACAACAACAAAAATAGTCTCCGATTGTTACGTATACCCAAGAAGACGAAAAAAGTCAACTACTTTGGTCGGAAACAGCCATTTTATGGTCCAAGCACATCAGGATATTTTTTGCCGTGATATTTTTGAAAATGCACCCCCCAAAGTATCACTTAGAAACATGAAATTTGGTAGGAATTTCTTTGACTTGTAGAGGCACACAAAAGTTTTAAGAAGCCATCCTTGCTATTTTAGACTCCTTGTCCTAACATCTGGAGCTTTAATTCTTATCATCACATTTGTATTGTCATATTGTAGCGCTCGCTAACCTGCTGCCAATTCATAAGCTGTCTGTCCGGTTGGGGAAAACCAGCATTGATTGTGCATCAACATTCTCGCGAAGCGCTCCTGTCGCTGTCAAGAAACCTTACAGCTCATTCGCGGGTGAAGAATTAATGCAAACGTCGTATTGATCGTCTGATCGAGTCTGACAGCTGCTTGTGATTATGCTGATGCGGCTAACATGCCGATGAGCCAGCGTTTTCATTAGCACTCACAAACAGTCCGACAGAAAAAAATGTTTGGAGTTTCGGTGTGCGGTTGAGGTGTTGATGAGATGACGGAAGGACAACATGGCTGCCCTGGCAGAACGTTGCGGTAACAACTTGCACATCCTTCCGCCCACGCCAGGCGCGCAGCTCTTTGCACTCGGCGGCCTTTTGTTTTCCTCCCGCAGCTAGTGGGAAATAAAAACAGGAACTACATTGACAAATTAAGTCAGTTACGTCATTGCATTACTTCATTCATCTCTCAAATTGAGAGTGAAACAAGTTTGGAGGTTTTTACCAGCACAAATGTATTCTAAGGTCTTTTTTGCATCGGCAATCGTGATTTTTTTGCAGGGGTGTGGGTGTTTTTTGTGAGTTTTACCGGAACATTTGGTTAAATTCCAATTTGTATGACCTCAGGGGCGTTTTAAAGGTTGCAAAGCCAAAGAAAAAGCAAATGTCACATGCAGAGTTCATCTTTTGCATCTTTGAGGTTGGGCTCGATGATAGAGCCTAAAATTCATAGCACCGTACAAATTAAATCCCTTCATGGGAATGACATGTATTGTGCTATAAACTAAGTGTAAATATTATAATAGAAGTATTTCTTAATTGGGATGTATAGTCCTTTAGCAAAGATATATCGATAAACAATAAGACATCAACAACAAAAAACAAAAATATAATGTCATTTTGAGAACATTTATTGTGCAGCTGTTATAACGCCAACTTAAAATTCAGCACTCTATGGTGCAAACTAACAAACAGCATTGTTTATGTTATGAATTAAAATATTTTCTTATACTTTGTAATTGACTCTACATTGATATACTGTACTTTTGACCTTATAGACTCCTTCTCCTGGCTGACGTATGCGGTAACGTACAAGTTATTTCCGCTTAACGGACCTGTTATGCGTGCTTACTGTGTAGCTGTAGCTGTTTATGTTCTAGACACTTAATGTAGCTGCTTATTTGCTACTCACGTGACTTGGCTCTTCTGTGATGCGGTTCCAGCAAGACTTTTGTGAAACGTGTAGTGTAATACCGAAGCACTTATTCTGCGGTTTCGCTACTCTACATTTAACAATGGCTTAGCGGTTAGCATGGCTTCACCGTCTTCCCTTCTCGCTCGGTGTGTCACACGCTTATCAGCACGTCCTGCGATCAGTGATCAAAATACTTGTCGAAAGTGTTGTTTATTCGCCACCATGGAAGTGAGACTTTGTGACTGAGGGGAGCGGCTATGGACTGCGGAAGGACAGCGTTTAGCTGCGCTTGCTATCCAGCCACAGCTCGTAGCTAGCTGGTGCAGTGTAGTTCCCGACGAGCCTGGAAAGCAGGGAGGATGGTGACTGTTTGACCTCATTTTAACACCGAGGCAGACGTGATATCGTCAGTGAGCAGTAACGTTATTGTTCGGTAGAGTCCCACTCCGACACCACAGGCCAAATTTACACTGTCGTATATGCTTTGCATCCCTACTGCAAATTTGGGGGATTATTTGGTTGATCTTCATATGGCTGGACTCTGTTAAGGCTGCTCCTTTTGGAATGAGTGTCGCTAAAAAAGCCACAGAAAATGCTAAATCCGCACCCAGAGTTAATCCTTTGATGCTTGCTGAACTGAGCTGCGGTCAGTAGTCATTTCCTTCATTGTTGAAATTGAGAGTAAAAAAACTTTGGAGGTCTTCACCTGTGAGAAACTTTCCCGCAAGCGGAATTTTTTATCAGCCATCATTTTTTTAGTTCTGTGCTCTCAGACATGCCGGCAGCAGTTGTCTGCGTGTTAGCGCGCGTGTAGGGGTGGCGTCACCTCTCAGTTAAGGCGGCGCAGGGATCCTTGGGGCCCGCCGTTGTGCTCGGACAGCTGGCCTCTGAGTTAGCGGCTGACACGGCCGGCGGTCGAGATTTTGCCGCTCCGACCGTCGCCCGAGGACGAGTTAGGCTGCAACGGCATTGTCGTTCGCATGCTAACGCAGTGGATGCCTCAAATGCATCCAAGTACAGCGATCCTTTATGTCAAGGATTGCATTTTGGGGGGATTAGCAGGCTGGAGTCTCACACCCAGGACCAAAAAGACGAAAAATCGGCGATATGGCCATATGAAAAAGACGATTTCCAAATATTAATCTATTTTATCCCCTTTCCTTATAGAAAAAGCTAATGAAAAGAGCTGGAGCAGTGATTACCATCTAATTGGTCAAAACATGTATTATCTATTTGCTACAAATAATACATCTTCATTCATCTATCTATACCAGTGACGGGCAAAACTATTAAATGCTCTTCCACCTGACAACAGGTACATAATTAGTCTGTGTATATTTTTACATTTTCATTTGATGCTGTTCTATTAGGTACTGTAAATGTGATGGAAAATATGTGCCTTGGCTTAATAAAGTTTTGGAAACACTGAACTCAAGAATGCTATTAGCGTGTAAATGCAGAAAAGCTGAAGTTGAACTGAAATACTGTTGAATTAATTCAATTGCTGAAATGTAGAATGTCGGACTTGAAGTTGAAATGGTTAGAATTGGTCAAGAAGTGTGAAAAGAGGCAGTTAAATGTGTAACATATCTCTTAATGTGGGAATTGTCCTGAATGATCTGAACAGTTTGCAGTTGGAATGGTTTGAATTGGTCAAGAAATGTGGATGGAAGAGCTATTTTGAATCCATTTTTCCTCCTTTGCTTGGAGAAAATCGGCAGATTATTATGTCCTGCAACGCATACAAGACAGCAGTGCGTAACGTCTCGGGAGTAAACAAGACTGTGTCAGCGATAATGTCTTAATTTGCGGATCCGATCAATGACGTCAATGATCGGATCGGCTAATTAAGGCATTGCACTCGATCACAATATTTGTATAAGAAGCAAACTTTCGGCTGATCCCGTCAAGGCAATCATATCAGTGTAAAGTCTAGTAGAATATGAGACTGGGATGATTTGCATAAGTCAGGAAATGCGGAAGAGGAAGGTTAATATGCAAAATAGCAAGCAACAACAACAAGTACCAGAAAATAAACGTTCCTGAAACTTTAGCTGGAAATGTGGTTAGTGTGGTCATTTGAAAAAAGGTCCTGCTCGAAGAGTGGTATTTCAAAGTGGTCCAAGAATCTTTGGGGTGCATTCTACAACTCTGTATGCAAAGTGAAGTGGAAAGCCCAGTACAAATAAGTCAAACTTTCTGGAACTTTAGGGGTAAGTTAGACTACTTGAATAACTAACCCTTTTTTTTGAGAGGTCCAGCAACATTTGGTGTGCGGTCATCTTGCAGTTCTGAACATTGATTGGATTCTTTTCGTTCCAGGAAATACAACTTGTACTAGTAAGAGCTAAAGGTTCCTGGAACCTTAGGTGGAAACACCGAAAATTTAAGAACTGAAGAAGCCTTTTGGATTAAAAAGGCGAAAGGCCGTCAACAAACAAGAACAGTCCGGTTGCCTTGATTCAACCTTTGCGGATTACCACGACCTGGATGACTGAGAAACTTCACAGACATATTTAGATGAAAATGCTGCTTTGACATCAGAAGACCTTCTGGCTGGGAGACGAGGAAACGATGACTTCAATTCATTAAATACACAAATTGATTGTTCCCAGCAGATGCTAACATAAATAGCATGTTGCTGAAAGCATAATAGCTAACAATTAGCATGAAAACAAGCAGGGAAGCTCGCCAAGAATCTGGGAGTAGGCTAATAAGGGGCTACTTCTACTTTATTTCAGTTGTATTACGCTTTATTATACAATGTTCCATTATATTTACGACTACATGTGCTATGTTATATTTACCATGACCAAGGTGTGTTACACTTTTGTTGTTTCCATCCTGGGTCCAGGTTGTTGTGTTGTGAGTTATTGTTGTCAGCGGCGGGCCGGTCGTGGCTCTCCCGAAGTGATTAATTTGCGCTCCTTGTCATTAGCCAAAGCCGTTAAGAAGAATTATGGCTCATCTGGATGCAAATAGTGATGAATTGCGGCTGGCTGCGCTCCATTTGTTCTAATGGAAGTTCTGCCCGGCTGAATCATGTCGCCGGGTCCCTTCCGGCTCCGCCCAGCCGCCGCAATTTGTGGCGACTCGGTGCACTAACGGCAGCGCCAGACATGAATAGATCCAAAATAGTCTCATGAAGCCCAGGGCTTAAAAGACAGGGGAAGTCGGCCACTTTGATTTGGTTTTTGGGTCATTTTTGGACATTTCCAGTGGTCCTTTAAATCAAACCATAAAACACAAAACTAATTGCTCATGAAAGGTTTGAAAATTAAGCCCCCAAAGCCAGTTTGATATCTAGTTGAAACCCGATGTTTACATACACTAGATAAAAAGACAGATTTGCATTTTTCTGTTACTGTCTGACATGAAAGCAGACTAAACCTTTCCTGTTTTAGGTCAATTAGGATTACCAAAATTATTTCTGTATGCTAAACGCCATAATAATGAGAGAATGATTTTTAGACAATTTTTCATGATTTTCTTCAAAGTCAAAGGTTTACATACATTTCATTAGTATTTGGTACTATTGCATTTAAACTTCATGACTTGAGTCAAATGTTTTGGCTATCCTTCCACAAGCTTCTCACAAGAGTCGGAAGGACGGAACTAGCGTAACGGAGCCAAGTTTTTAGGCCACAATTGCTCGCGTATGCCTGCTCGTAAATTTTCAGGCGGATTGAGATCAGGGCTTTGTGATGGCCACTCCACAACATTGGCTTTGCTGTCCTTCAGCCACTTTGTAACCGTGCTTCTCATGGTCATTGTCCATTTGGAAGAGCCATTTGCATCCAAGCTTCAGCTTCCAGGCTGAAGTCTCGAGACAGAGTTGTTTGATGTTTGATGAACGTGGCACCTTCACACACTTAAAAAAATGCTGGGTTGTTTTCTTAACCCGCTCGCTGGGTACTTGTGGATTCTGAGTAGATTGGGTTACTTTCACCCAAGGTTGGGTCATTATTTTGACCCAGCAGAACGGGTTGAGGATGAACAGCTGAAGCTAGTCGCCATTTTGGACACAGCAACTCCTTCTCCAGAGGAATCGAGTAGAAAATGGTAAGAAAAACGTTTTCCTAACCTATTACAACATATGTGTTTGAAAAGTTCATGTTGTACCCAATAAGTTGTGTCGTAGATACGGCTATGGTTAGCTTAAAAACCATATATTTAGCTGACTTCGCCTCACCTGAAAGCATTTTCTTCCCCATTTTGCTCACTTGCTAACTTGCATGGAGAATAGTGGGCAAAGTCTATTTCTGTTGGGACTTTTTAGTCTGTATGATTTGAACTATTTCTCGTCACATTAATGTGATTCCAAATGGTCTGAAAATAACATATATATATATATATATATTTTTTTTTCCCCCAATGGTGTCATCTTTTTTCTTTTTATTGACTGAATGAACTGATGAATTGAATAACCTATATGAATTACTCATTGTAATTCTTTTTTATATATTTATTTTTAGATATTCCTATATTTTTACGTTGCTTCTTGTTTAATCGTATTTTGAGTTTTTTTCTTTTTCTTTCTTACTATTCTTAGTGTATGCCATGTTGTGTCTTGCAGCTCAATAGATCTGCTGGATGAAACCAGCTTGGCATCGCTCATCCCTCTTGTTTGGGGGGGGGGGGGGGGGGGGGGCACGCCTTAACTTTCTGCATAACTTAAAGTTGTCAAAAAGAAAAGTCACACGTCAAGACATGATGGGTTATGTGTGCTTCATGTGTGCTATCTTGTATCCATTTATTTTTTGTGTGTGTTTTTTTGTGTGGTCATAATTGGGGCAGCCATCACTTCTTGGAGCAGTTGACATGTGTTTCAAGGCATCGTTTGTGTTTGAGCTCGTCTAGCGGAAAGCATGCACGCAGGTTTGGGAATTCATTCTGTCAATTGTTTCTGAAATGCCAGGAGATGTTTCAAATGTTGGGAATGCAATGCAAGAATGATAGGGGTCTGCTTGTTTATAGGTGAGGGTCCGCTCTATTTCTGCTTCCGTCAGTTCAGTTTAGCGAATTCCTGAGTTTTCATGAACTGTTTGTTTTGACTACTGCCCCCTATATATCAAAATGGTGTCTGGTGAGTCCCCACTAAGTCTCTGTGAATTCTGCTTAAGACGTTTAAGGAAATTGTTCTGTTTTAAACAAAGAAATATATATATATACTAATCTTTATTTCCTTAATATTTATCAAATATTGTTTTACACTGTTTTGTGTATATTAGATTGTTTTGTTTCATCAAGAAGAACAGACCATTTACATTTTCGACCATTTCGCCAAATTTGAACCACAAATAATAGACTGATGAATGAAACTAATGATCAATAGTTTGAGTTTGTCTTATTGTCTGTGAGCGGCGCATAGTGGCAAAGTTTGATGATTTTGCCATGAAACAGGAAACTCGAGTCCCCAAAGCCAGTTTCACTTACCGGCATGAAATTTGCTCGACGTTGTCCATCACGAGTGGACTCACAAAAGAAGTCTCAAACAGCCTAAGAAGAAACATGAAGTGTGCCTTTTTGGTTTGAAGCGGCCAATCTCGGCCCATTTTAGCCAATTCCAGGTGTCCTTCAAACATTAACTCCTCCTCGCGATTTTGTCCGATTGCCGATGTTTCAAATGTGATACTCGACACATGTCTGATGCTACAGTGTGATCATTTTGAGCTTTACTCACGGCATGTTTGGCTGAGCGCTGGAAATTTGATGACTCGCCATGAAACATGAAAGTTTAATAACTACAGCGCCTGTAGCCACGTTCTCGGAGCAATATGAAATTCGGGAGAAATATCCATCATGGGTGAACGCAGATACTGTCACTCTCAAGAAGCCATGCCAAAAAGACAAGAAGTCTGCCATTTTGTTTCAAAGTGACAATTGTAGGGTCATTTTGTCCATTTCTAGGGATCCTTCAAATATGAACTTGTCAGAGATTTTTTTTTTTTTCCATTTGCTATCAAGCAGCTTTAATGTTATTTAGTGACAGCATTTTCTCAGGTATCAAGAAACGAGTGAAGGCTGTGTTGCTTTTTATTTCTTCTTCCGTTGAATCTATCACATTTAAAGACCCTTTTATGTCAATGTCATGAAGAAATGATTGAACGCCAACAGGGGCGTGTCACTTCAGCTTTTACATATTTACAGATTACAGATTTGAAGTATCAGTCAGAATCACGTTCATAGCGCCACAAATAAAGACCTTAAGTTATGCATATTCAACATAGTTAAATAGGACATTTGTGCCTTTGTTAGCATCGCTCATACCTTTTCGCTGTTGTTGTCTGTCTTCCGAGGCTGTGTTGGGGGCTTGCCATCGCCGTTCGCTGCCGACTTGAGTGACAGATGGCGGCCATTAGTGTATATTCCATGCATCTGTCGCAAGCCGCTAATTTACCTCATTAGAGGAGCCTGTAGAAAAAAGGGGAAGAAGGGAGGGGGGGGGGGGGGGGGGATGCATGTGGAAGCTTTTTATTAGTGTGATTGTTAAACATAAAGAAGGAGGAGGAAGGGGGCACCATGGAGCTACGGGTGGGGGAAGTGAGTGTCAGGTGTTAAACGTTATTCTCCAGTATCGGAAGCGAGGACTACGCTTACACACAGGCCAACTCGCCAGGTTGACTTTGGCACGCCGCTCCGTGTCGTCACCTTTCCACAAAGCCAAAAAGTCGGGGAAATTTCAGCTTTGATCGGCAATAAAGGGGTGGTGGGATGAGAGAGGAATGCAAAAAGCAATTTTGGGCCCCGATAATAGTAAGACGAGACTACGATCAGTGGCTCAGTTGCATGACTAATTCTCGTGGAACTGCATTGTCAGCATTGTGTTTTATAGTAAGTCGACCAACTTCCTGCCATGCTCCACCCGTTAGCACCGTCGAAAACTCGTATTCTTCGCGACTTCGTGTCATCGACCTGTCGAGTATATGCGGTTGAAATTTCGTATCAATCGGACGAGTTTGCAAGTTCTCCCCGTGCCTGCGGGGGTTTTCTCCGGGCACTCCCGTTTCCTCCCACATCCCAAAAACATGCATGGGAGGTTAATTGAGGACTCTAAGTTGCCCGTAGGTGTGAATGTGAATGTGAGTGGTTGTTTGTTTCTATGTGCCCTGCAATTGGCTGGCGACCAGTTCAGGGTGTACCCCGCCTGTTGCCCGAAGATATCTGGGATGGTCTCCAGCACGCCCGCGACCCTCGTGAGGAGAAGCGCTATGCAAAATGGATGGATGGATGGACAACTAGGGAAGGTTTTGGCAGCTTTTAAATAGTTAAATACTTTGTTCTCTTTTGTGTTTTTTTTTTTTTTCCCCCGACATGAACGGCCGAAAAACAAAAAGCGCTTTCGGCTAAGAAAGTTCCGGGCCAACTGCTGGAGAGCGACGGCGTCAATGAACCACGCAAAAGCGTCTTCAGACGATTAACTCGACCGTGCTTGCGCTTTGTTTCCATTTGAATTCACGTCTGTGTGCGAGCAGAAAGATTGTGCGAGGAATGAAAAGGCAGCCCCCTAAAAAAAAAAATCCCCCCCCCCAAAAAAAAAAAAAAAATATAAGAAAAAATTAAATAGCACAAATCCGCTCATTTTAATTAAAGCTTTAAGGTCTGTGGGAGCGTGCTGAGGCTTTATCCTGGGACAAAGTGGTGCACAATGACATGGTAGTGCTCATTACGAGTACTGTCTAATTATCTCAGCAGTACAAAAAAAAACACCCCAACACATTTTCAGTCAGTCACTTGGGTGGCAAACAGTGGGTCATTTTGGACATTTCTAGGTGTCCTTTAAATGTGCACTCAATTTTGGCGGATAGCTACTAAATTTGCATATTGGATACAAGCTAGATGAGTGACACAAAATGCGGGACATTTGTACTTTTCCTCATTGAGTGTGGACGGAGCATGGCAGAGAACTTTGATCGCACACCATTCAACACAAATCTCCAGTAAAAACGTTGGGAAAATTCAGTTTCACTCACCAGCGTGATCTTTGGTCGACGTGGCACCAGTTCGGGGTGTACCCCGCCTCCCGCCCGCAGTTAGCTGGGATAGGCTCCAGCATACCCGCGACCCTCGTGACGATAAGCGGTACAGAAAATGGATGGAAGGAGAAATACATCGCATCTTTATAACATAACATAAATTGCATGTTTTCAGTGAGTCCGGCGGCGAACGTTTTGAAAAAGTGTGTCCCTCCGCGTGTGGATTAGCGAGGCCGACGCTCAAACTCCTTCCAAGGGAGTCGGAGCACGTCTTTGTTGAATTTAAGAAGATTTGCTCTCCAAGGCTTCTTTTTTTTTTTTTTGGGTGACCCAGCGGCCTGCCTGAAGGATTTAACCTGGCCGCCGGGAAAATCCAATATTTCTTCACATTACCGTCCAATCATAGCATCCGGGCGGCATATACGCGTGTGTGTGCGCGCGCGTGTATGTGTGTGATGATACACTCGTGACCTCCTGCCACTTTGAACACGATGACTCCTTTTTTTTAAATCATCAACATTGTTTGACGCGGCGCACTTGATGTATTTTACCACTTAAGAGTCTGATCAAAACAAGCGCTGAGGCCATCGGTTGCCATGGTTACTGTAACCGACTCTGGAAATAAACAGCCCGTAACTGCGCAAAACATGCATTGCTTTTGTTTGTGTTTTTAACAATGAAAAAGATATGCACAATTAACTTCTTCTATGGCAGCAATATATGAACGCATCGTGTAAACGGTTATATGTTTGTTACATATGATTATGATATTTTGTTGCAAAATATTGACTCTATACAGAATCATCGATGAAATAACAAAAGAAAGTTACAGTTTGACCATAAAAATATTTTGCTTTTGTTTTTTTGACATGAAAACGTGTTTGTACGAAAAGCAAACTCCTGATGACAAACATACAAATGTTCACCGTTTCTTAGAACACATCATTTCCACTCGAGCCACACGCTGCTTCACCAAGCCAAAGCCATTATCTGATCACATAGCAGCCTCTCGGGAAGCTGGACATCGTCGCGGAAGATGAGGAAATTTAATTTCAACTGACGACAGTTTGGGATTAAAAGCGTCTTTTCATTCCCGAGTGCTGCGATCTTTATCTCAGCCATGCGCACGCACACGCAGAAACATTGCAGCACGGTGTGTGTGTGTGTGTGTACGCATACGCTGACGTATTCCTGCCCGCCCGAGGCCACGAAGCATCAAAGCGGCGTCTACGTCTGCAGTGACTCGTCGAGCTCAGACACAATTTGGGTGACAGGTCATGGCGAGGTTACCTTTTGTGAGGCTGACTCGTGTGTGTGTGTGTGTGTGTGTGTGTGTTGTATAAAAACGTTAAATGTTAAAAAGTCACTATTTTCGTAGCGCTCTGAGCAGCTTCAAGCAGCTCGTCTCATTAAGTCAGTGTGGGATGTTATAAATGTTACACATTATGTTTGCATTCAAATTCCTTCTTAACAGAACACGCCGATTACAACTGGGGGCTTGCTAATATGGTCTTGAAGTAAAAGCTACTCCCACCACGCTCACTCCGCAAAAAATTAGGAATGGTAGGGCCGGGCAATTATGGCCTGTCAGATGCCGACTCCTAAGCCCAACCCTAATGTAAAAAAAAAAAAAAAAAAAAAAAAAAAAAAAAAGAGTTAACCCGCTCTAGTTCTTAGTGTTTCAATTGTGTATTTCCTATGTTTAAAAAAATAAAATAAAAACATGCTACTGCCGGTGGTGTTGGCATTAAAAAAAAAAAAATCAATCCAGTATAAGTTTGTGTTCGAATTTCTTGGCCTCCTCTTCCTACTTGTTCCTCGGAGCCCCGAAGCAAATGTACAGCACGTCTCCGCCGCGACGCTCAATAATTCACTCCGTTCCGTCAACAGCGGCCCGTCCACGAAGGAAAAAGACAAAAAAGAAAAAAGTCTGTGCTGGCTTCACACTTGATTTGCTTCATGGAAAATATCAGCACTGCTTCCTTTTTTTTTTGTGGTTGTGAGTGTTGCTGTGAAGCTTACAAAAGGCGACGCGAGACAACACCGGCATCTTTGTCGTCGCAATGACATCACGACAATTCGAATCCTCGACAGTCGCTCTCGCTGAAAAATGTTCGCATTTGAAACGAGACGACGACATTGTTGCCACGAGACACAAGCACTCTGACTGTTTGTGAGCAAAATTGGTTTGACCTGCGACGTGACTAAACATCGCTGAATTGTTGACGTCGGCGTCATTTTAAAGCTCTCTCGTAGTCCTACAAAACTGGGTTCGAATGTTTCTGTGTGAGTGTGTGTGAGTGTGCGTGCAGCCATGTATGGGCTGTGTTTGTGTGTCCAACTGACCGTGTGCGTGTTTATATGTGTTGCGTGGATCCATACTGTCAAAATATGCTGCGTGTTGATGTGTGTGTGTGTGTGTGTGTACGTGTATGCCAGCAGACGCAGCTTGCGTGTCAGCGTGCGCGAACATTCCCGCTCTCAGCGTGTGCCGCGTCTGCGCAGTTTTCGCTCGAGGCCAAAGGAATGTCCTCTGCTCTTCCTCTCCCTCGCAGCGTCCGTCTCCACCCCCTCGCCCACGCCGCCCGCCCCCCCGCCGGCCGAACGTCCGAACGGGCCTGACGGGCGCGCTCTCCTCAACAGGGACAAGGTCAGGAAGTTGAGTGCCAGAAATTCTATAGAAAGAAAAGCCCTTTGACCGTTTATTCCAAATGTAGCCAACTTAAAGTTCCCATATTTTTGCTATTTAAAAACTCTCAAACATGGACTTAGTATAAAAGTGTCAATTTCATTTCAACAAACACCTTGGTTTTGTCATACGAGTGTCCAGAAAAGGCCCCTCTGACAGCTACTTCTGTTTGACCCAGTGTTGTATCTGCTTTCTCCATATTTGGCCAAGACCGCTCCCTTTCCTCGGATCGGTTGTCTCCGTGTAGAAGACCCACTTGTGAGGGGACACGTGTTTGTTATTTCGGCAGCCCTGGCGGGGGCAGAGAGGAGATCTTCGCTAGTGACGTAGATAAGATCGAGAAATTCGAATGATCTGATTGTCTGGAATTTAACGAATGTGTGGATGATTTTAATTCAAATGTCACATGTTTACTGATGCACCATGGAGCCAATGTTACATCCCTCATACTAGAAAAAGTTGGCTTGGTAAAATATGGCACCTTTAAGGTCCGTATACTAGTATGCTCTTTGTCCACACTAGTAAGACAATTCAGTGCGCTAGTGGAACGACTGTGTTTTAGTAGTAACATTTGTTTCCCACTATTGTTTGACATTTCTCTGGCACACTAGTAGGACAACGACATGTTACTAGTGAGGCAAAACTGTGCACCAGTTAACATCTGCATTCTACTAGTTCAACTAGTGAAGCAGTAGATGTTAACTAGTAGAATCCCATCATATCACTAGTAGTACTAGGCTTGTCAACTAGTGACACATTGTTGTCCTACTGGTATGCCAAAGCTGTCCAACGAGTCAGGACAAAAAATGTCTAGGATGTTATAGTGGTCAATTCAGTGCACTAGTAGAATGTGAAGTTACTACTACCTACTAGTGAGGTTAAAGAGGTACTAGTACATGGACTTTAAGGTGGATGCAGAAGCTGTTTGAGCATTTAGGAGGCTACTAGTGCGTGACACATGATTAGTAGTTGGGTCTAGTAGTGTTTACTAGTACAGGACAGTAGTTTAATAGTAATGTTTAACTGTGCACTGATAGTGGAACATAAATGACTATTAAGACAGTCATTCTACTGGTGTGCCTTAGTCAATTAGTGCACTGAATTGTCTTACGAGTGGACAAAGAGCATACTAGTTTATGGACCTTCAGTTGATCTTGAATACTCGAAGGGCTTCCCATAGAATCAGGGAGAAAAAAAAGGAAGACGGAGAAGTTGCGGCCCCGCGGCGAGCAGGATCAGCGTGACGCCTGCGGACCTTCTGTTCCTCTTCACGCCCGATTGTAGCGCAGAGTTCCGCCGGCCACAAAGTCGCACCGGACCGCAAAGATCTTCTCCGGATTTTTGCAGCGCGGCGCTCGGGGGCGTTTTTCTGTTTGGGGGACTTTCCACCAAACAAGCAGAAGCCCGGGAAAGAGTACTGTTACTTTCAAATAATAGCGCTCCGGCAAAAGTCAAAAGTAACCCGACAAAAAGTATTCAGTACAAAAACTACTCAAGTACTGGCTTCTGATTTATGAATATAAATAGCATAGGAACATCAAATATACCAAAAAAATAAAATAATAACATTGGAATATGTACAGTGTCCTCAACTATTGCCCAATAATATCACATTTTCACACGTTATATATACATATACTGTTTAAAATAACAAAGTGACTGCCTGGCTCGCTCTGATTGGTCAAAAGTAGTCAAACGTCACTCGTCGCTTTATTTGTGGCGCAGCGTCACGTGACAGCAAGTCTCTCTTCGACAAACTCAAATAGACTCCGGTAGATTAAAAAAAACACACACAAGTTGCAAATGGAATGTAGCTCAATGTAACCGAGTAAAAGTAACGTTTCCTCTGAACAACAAAAAACAAAAAACACTCGAGTACAAGTCAAATGTTACTACTCTGACAATTACAATTGATCCCAAAAGTTACTCGAGTAACTGTAGCTCACGACTACCCACAATCATTATAAGGTGTCTAAAGTGTCTTTTAATGCGTCTGACTTTCTTTGAGGATGTGTGGTTGTGAGTGTGCGCTTGTTTTTTGCCTTTTTGTGCATTCTAATACTTGACATTCCACCTTTTTGAGTGAAGACATTTTGGCTCGGTGGCATATGGGCATTTCCCTATATGCTACGACGGTGTCCTTCTACCGGCTCGCGCATTTTCGGGTTCCGCCTGTCAAACGCTAGCTGAGCCAAGCGGGCCTTTATTTTATGGAGCATATTGCACCTGTGGTCATAAAATGCATTTCTCAGAGTGGTGAATGAATTTCCGCAGAGTTGGATGGCGGCGCCAAATGTTAGGCTACGTTTGAATGCAGTCAGCTCACTTAACACTTGGCAGCGCCATCAGATGCATATAAACGCTACTTTGACTGGAAGTGACATGATCGCATAACAAATGATCAACACCAGCTTCCTTATTTTTGATATTGTTTCATCTTTTTTTTCATCTTTATCTCAGAGTTAGCAGGCTAAAATAATGAGAGTTGCACAGATTTAAAAACGCTATAAAGTTTGCCACAAAAAGGCGACACAGGGGGCGGTGGCAGCCTGGCAGGGGTGGCGCAGTAACTCATTTGGGGGGGCTTGCCTGGCATGTCCCCCTATGACACTGACACTGCGTGTGCATTTTTGTGTTCTCATCTTTGTGTCTTTCAGTGGCACAAACCTTGAAATTCCACCTTTTTCGTGAGTAGACAGACACTGTGTGTGTGTGTGTGTGTGTGTGTGCGTGCGTGCGTGCGTGTGTGTGTGTGTGCGCGCGTGTGTGTGGTAGGCCTGGTAGAGACAAATAGAGTTGGATTTTGCGTGCTAGGACACCCTCATTCTTCTTCACAGTGCAAGTGGGAGCTGTGTGCGCTTGTGTCATTGTGTGTGTGTGTGTGTGTGTGTGTGTGTGTGTGTGCGCGCGTGTGTGTGTGGTTGGCCTGGTAGAGACAAATAGAGTTGGATTTTGCGCGCTAGGACATCCTCATTCTTCTTCACAGTGCAAGTGGGAGCTGTGTGCGCTTGTGTCATTGTGTGTATGTGTGTGTGTGTGTGTGTGTCCTCCCACTCCATCCTGCTCATGTTTCTTTTATTGGCTGTGTTTGTGGCGGTGTATCCATGGGACAGCAGGTGTGTGTGTGTGTGTGTGTGTATAAAATGGTGAGTGGCGCCTGCCCAGGAGGAGCGAGTTGCTTGCTGGGAACCGTGTGAACAGCTGCACAGGGGCCTCGGGGGCCCTTATTGTTGAACACATCAATTCATTATTCAGCATGCATGCGGCTGTTTTTTTTTTTTTTTTTTTCCCCACATTTGTGTTAAGGTCAGGCTCCAGCAGGGTGCGCTGTCACCCCCATGGCGAGGCCTGACAATGGATGTAGGTCAGCGACTGAAGGACGAGGCGTGACATTTTAGCCAGCCTCCACCTTGGCGTTCCATTTCACGCATTTAGGGGGATCTCCAGTGTTGTTACTAGACATGTAAACATGACATCAATAATCATTACAGTGTCACTATGCTGTTGCTAAATGTCAATAAATGTCGTTATGCATCACTAAACATTGTTAAACGTAACTAAAAGTTGACAAATGTCACTAAATGTAACTCAACATTGATCAACATCACTTGTCTCCAAATGTTCCTGTCGCGATGCCTCGCTAAATGTCACGAAATGTCATAAAATGTAACAAAATGTTCCTAATCATTGATAAATGTCGCTACGTTGCTAAACGTAGAGTTGCTAAATGTCGATAACTGTCAATAAACGTCACAAAACGTCACTGTCACTAAAGATCGCTCACGTCATTTCATGACAAAAAAAAAAACTGTTGGAATTGACAAACTTCGATAAACGTCGTTAAAGTTCTGTCAGCGTATAATGACATGACGCTAAATGTTGCAAACTGTGACAATACATCACTAAATGCAGCCAAACATGGCGAAACATTGTTAAACATCGCATGACACACAACACTGCGAAACATTACTAAACGGTGCTAAATGGCGCTAAACGTTACTAAATGTCACTCAGTATCGCTAAACGTCACTTAAGATCACTACATTTCGCTAAATGTCGCAAAATGTAGCTAAACGTTGCAAAAACATTGCTACACATCGCTAAGTCACACTCAATGATACTAAATGTCACTTAAAATCTTTTAATGTAACTAAAGATTGTGAAACGTCATGAAGCGTGTCACTAAACAGCGTCAAACAGTGCTAAACATGTCGCTCAACATCATTAAATCTCACTAAATGGCATGAAACATTTCAATAAACGTCCCCTGATGTTACTAAATGTCACTAAACATCGGTAAACGTCAGTAAACGTCGCCAAACATTGATAAATATTGATAACCTTCACTTAAGTATCACTAAACCTCACTAGATGTTGCTAAATGTGTCAGTAAATGCGAGTAAATGTAACTACAGGATGAAAAATGAATAGCTAAATGTTGCTAACGGCATTAAACGGTGCTTAAACGTGTTGCTAAACATAACTAAATGTTGTTAAACATCACGGTAAACGTCACTAAACAGCAGTAAATGTCACGTAACGTCACTAAATGTTACTGAACGTCACTGAACATCGCTATCCCGACGACACGTGCAGGAAATCCACCTTTTCATTGCATTTCAAGCAGCCAGGGGGCGCTCCTGAGCTGGATTCCGAGCCGCCGTGCTGCGGCTGATGGAGCGATGCCTGATGGCTGTGATTGGTCGTGCGTGTGCCTGCCATGTGCGTGGTCGTGTGTATGTAGGTGGTTGCCTGTCTAAAAAGGGTTCGGCTGAGGACAAGCGGAGGCCCCGTGACATTTCTTTCTGCCCAGCGACATCTAGTGGACGCATACGCAACTATGCGTCAGTTGAAGCAAATCGCTCTCAATTTAGCAGGCCGGTGCTTCCTAACCTGTTTATTATTATTTTTTTTAATTTAAAATGGATAGATGATGTAAGAAAAAATAAAATAAAATAAAATAAAATAAATGTAAAATAGTGGATTTGGACAATATAATGGTGATTCATCCTAATAGTTTAATTTTACTAACTATAATTGATCATTCCATCATTAATTAACCAATTGTTTCAACAAAATAAAAACATTGAACTGAAATTGTTCATTTAGTATTTTAATTTTAACAAGCAATATTAATATTTGAAATCAGTTAACAAATGATTTAACTAAAACAAAATTTAAAAAAATACATGGATCGTTGTTAATTTTAAAATTACTATTTTTATTTTGTTTAAATCAATTAGCCAATCAGCTAATGAGATAAATGAATAAAAAACAAATACAAATAAAGAAACTTTCATTAACCAATTTGAGGAAAAAAACTGCATAGAAAAAAATATGCAATAGATATTACTATAAAGGATTTTTGATCATGTAAATGCTCAATCGGCAGGATGAAGAACAAGATTTACTCTGTAGGGTAAGTTTCCACTCATTGTATTAAAAAAAACAAAAAGCAAAAAAAACCAAAAAAACTTTATTTAACGCATCAATCAAAGATGTTAAAAATGCCTCCCAAAATTTACAATTTAAATCAGTGCAGGTATTTTATGTATATTTAGTTTGTATTGATAAATGCTACCTGCACAATAACCTTTTAAAAAAATGACTAATATTACTGAAAAATGTCTTGAAATACTCTTATAATATTGGATTATGGCCCACTCAGAGTAGTTCTTCAGTGGTAAGTCTCTAATTTGAATGAGTCTTGCAAAGTCTTAAATTTCTCCCCTTTGAGCCTCAAATTGGACATTTTTTCTGAGCTTCCTCCTTCCTTTGTCTTCCCATTCACATGATTGCGTCACCCACTAACTCTGTATGCACAGTAAATAATGGGTCGACAACAACAACAACAACAAAATGACCCATTTTCTGTGATTTTTGGCCTCTTTGGGCTGCGCTTTCACCGGCGGCCACTAGATGGGAGCAGCGATCTAGATTAGTTTTCCCTGTAAAAGTGTGTTCGTGTGTGTGTGTGTGTGTGTGTGTGTGTGTGTGTGTGGGTGGGGGGGTGAAGTGCTTCTGCTTAAGGGTTTAACATTTAAGCATTTTACCTCCAAAACACCTTCAGAAGTGCCCCATGGGGAGTTATAAAAAAATGTCAGCCCCCGCCACCCGTACGTTCGATTGCCACCAAATCAGGCACGCATATTCATCACGATTGGAAGCATTAAAAAAAAAAAAGAAAAAATGAAAGTTGCCATGCTGTAAGACACGCATGAAGGCAGCCATTTTGGTCTGAAGCCTTTTTTTTTTTTTTTGTCCTTAACTGTATTTTCACTTGCTAGTTAAACACATGCACGCACGTCCACATCAGAGTGGACGGCCGAAAGGATTTGCAGTCCGTGAAATGAGTCAGTCTTAGTTAGAAAACTTAATAATTTGATCATGAAAGGCACTAATACAAACATTAGTTAAGTTATGACCAGTGTTTTGTGTTTAATGACTCCGAAATGAACGCTGAGAACCAAAATGGCGGACTTTCTGTGTCTTTTCATGCATCGGCTTCTTGAGACTTTTTGGGGGGTTTACTCATGACAGACATGTCTATTAAATTTCACATTGCTAAGTTGAACTGGCATCGGCGGCTGAATTAAAAAAAATAAATAAATAAATCATGAGTTCAGTTATTACTCGAGTTTTGTGTTGTATGACTCTTGTTGTATGAATGGACACTTTGGACCAAAATGGAAGACAGCCTGTGTATTTTCAAGCATGGCTTCTTGAGACTCTTTTGTGGGTCAACGTATGATAGACATGTCTACCGAATTTCGTGATGCTAAATGATACCGGCTTTGGGGGGGCGGACTTTTCCAAGAAATCACGAGTTAAGTTATGACAAAAATATTGGGCGTCTTAATGACTCCGAAATGGGCACCTTGAGCCAAAATGGCGGACTTTCTGTGTCTTTTCGGGCATAGCTTCTGGAGACTTTTTTTGTGGGTCTTTTTGAGTATGGCAAAACCTCTCCAAATTGTGCTTGATTTCATTCGGCGTCCAATTGGGACGAAGTGCTGCCTTCGTGGCACAAACAAGCCGTCTTATTTGTGGCAAACGGAAACAGGAAAAAGCAAACCCATCTTCTATTGCCGCCGCTTATTAAAAAGCTGTGCTACTCTTTTGCAGAGCACACATTTTTGTTCTCAAATAAAGAGTTCTCAAATTAATTACCGGTTAATTATCGCTTCTCACACTGCTTGCTTGCTGCAAACGCGACAATGCACTCTTTTTATTTTTGTTTGTTTTCCACTGACACTCCTCCCTCCCTTCGAACAGCTTTTTTGCCTCTCTTCAATGAGCGTTTATTTACTCCCCGCGACACATTTTTTTACTCGCAAAACCTTTTGCTTGCTTCTTCTCGACGAGCAACAATATCTTATTTGAATGCAAATTGTTGAGCCGAGGTGTGTTTGTGTGTATTTGTGTGGAAGGCACAACAACATTCAAGTGGGACAAAAACAGGAAGCACTTGAGTTAAACTGTCGGTGAA
This sequence comes from Phyllopteryx taeniolatus, assembly GCF_024500385.1. Classification (NCBI taxonomy): domain Eukaryota; kingdom Metazoa; phylum Chordata; class Actinopteri; order Syngnathiformes; family Syngnathidae; genus Phyllopteryx; species Phyllopteryx taeniolatus. Next base: position 5,032,974 of record NC_084517.1, on the reverse strand, counting down.
AAGCACATTTATGTCTCAAAATGTCTTATTTACATTATTACGACCAAGGGAGTGCGAGTCCGCATCCCGCAGTGCATTTTGCCCCTCGCGTCCTTTTATGTAAAGGCATTTGCGTCGATATGACAAAAATAATAATATTAATAATAACACATGACACTTTTATAGATTGACAAGTGTTCATTTGGTTTGTGAAATGTGAAGATAAGACACTTTGGTGTACTTTATTACAACAATTCTAGAACATTAGAGGCCTAACTAACAATAGAATATCATCCTTCTTAAGTTAAGGCAAAATAAATATTGCAATATATATATTTTTTTTAATTGGAGACAAAAAACACTATAAAAACTAAATATATATATAAAATATACGTATAAAAATGTCAAAATTAATTTTTTTCTTCAATGGAAAATATAGCTTTGTTGAATAGTTTGTCCAAATTTTGAAAAAAAAATAAGAAAATTAAAGCATAGACAAAAAATGAAACCGTTTGGGGATGCAGTATGTGCTTTGTGTTATACAATATTAACAAAAATGAGCTTTTTGACACATCCTTTGTTCGCGCCTCTTTTGACTTCATGACACAACGACTTGAATTGGGTCCACACAAAAGAGCGTCCAAGTGCGGTGACAGTTGTCCGGGAGTGAGGGAGTATTTCCATCGTATTAGCCTCATTGTGAGTGCAGTGTGTTCCACTGGACGCACTTCTTCCAGAAAAAAAAAAGGACTTGGCGGAAGCTAATTTGATTTGACCGAGCAATCGTTCGGTTTCTTCTCTCTTCAAAGACAGAAAATGGACGTCTGAAGTGGTCCTTATTAACACTCTAGTAGAAGACTAGAGGGGGACAATGGCCATCAATGACCCCGACGGGTGAGTTCTTTTGTTCGGGATAGAATGTCCCCTGTTTAAAAAGTAATTGTCAGCTTGAGTGACAGTTAAATGAAGGCGGGTCCATCTTCCTGTATAACAGCATCGGAACATATGTGTGCTTACTAAAGTAGCCCTCGACGCCAGTTTCACCATCATCGGGACCGCGATGAATACTGAACAGGATGTCAGCCATTTTGGTTTGAAGCAGGCATTTGGGGGGATTTTTTTTATTTTTTTTTAAATCAGCCCCCGACACCAGTTGCACGGATCAACAGGAAATCAGATGCACAGAAAAGTCTCAAGGAGCCTATTATTAACTATTATTTTGAGCAATGACGTGCCCTCTAGAAAGTTATTTAAAATTGTTTTTTTTTTAAAAATCAGCCCCCGGCACCAGTTTCACTGATCGACACAAAATTGGGTGAACATATCTAACATCGCAGGATGCACACAAAAAAAGTCTTCATGCCTGAAAGTGAAATGGAAGTCAGCCATTTTGGTTTGAAGATAACATTTTGGGCAAATTCCAGATATTCTCGACGGATGGGCGATGATAAATAGCCAAACTTTTGTTTCTTACCTATGGCACCTAATGTCGGCAGAGCTTAGTGTAAAGGTTTTATGAATATTTTGAGGATTCACCATGAAAAAAAGTCAACAGACTCCCTATGTAGCAACAAATGCAAAATAAGTGTGGAAAATGATCGTTTATATTAATAAATATACAGTTTCATATATACAGTGGTAAAACCACATGTGGATGTATTCATGTACAGACACATTCAGTTTTCATTGGTTGCCTTTGATTTTCATCATCAGAAACCGATTGAGAGTAAGCTGGCAAATAGTTGAAGATGTTTGGTCCCCTTTTGCAACATCATCAAAAACGTCTGGCCAGGGTCCTCAAGGGCAAAATCGACTTGAAGGTGTGGGCCTACCGCAGTCCGGATTCCGTTGGAAACTTTTTCCCAATAACTTTTGGGTCCCGCTGAGCACTGTAGTTGGGTTCGACCCAAGAGTTCTTGACAGCGACGACCGTTGAGCAGGCAGAGCGCGCCCAACGTGTCGTCAAGTTTGAATGGGACGCACTAAAAAAGTCCGAATGCAGCACTTTTCTGTCGGCCGCTTCTTCCCGCTGGCGATCTTGTGCCACTGAGTGGAATTTGAGTTCCCTCCAGGGAGGAGGGGGTCGTTCTTTATTTATTTTCTCCCCCCTCCCCTCAGCTTCCTGTAAGCCAATTAGGCTGGCGGGAGGGCGGGCTGGCACGGCGCGGCGTTCAAAATGGCAGCGTGTCACGTGACGCACTCAAGGAGGATGTAAAGTTCAGCCTGATTCCTCCAGTCTAATGTATTCCTCGGCATGCAGCACCCCTCGTTTCGGCCATGTACGCTGCCCCTTCCCCGCCGAAATTGACAAGAGAGTAAGACGTTGCAATCGTTGACATTTGAGCGACGTATTAATGGCATCGTAACCGCCGTAGTCGGCGCCTAGCGTTGGGCGGCGGCCGGGCGAATGCCACGTGAGTCATTTCAGCGTTGTTTTTTCGAATGTTTATAAAAATTGCCAAAGTAAATAAAATGAGGCATCAAAATCGTACTGTGTCCGTTCTCCAATGCGGTGAGCGTGTCCGCTGAATGCACTGAAACGATGCCCCCCCGCTCAAGCGTCAACTGTCCATCGAATATTTTACTACAACCTGGAAAAATGGATGCTACTTGGTTTGGCGTTTTTCTTATGGCTACACACAACCAAAGTGCATGTTTGAGCCACAAAAATGTGTCCGCTTAACGTCTCTGGTGGTTGGAATATATATGGCATATGCTTTGGCCACACGATTTCCCCCTTTTTGGTGTCAGTGCCCCTGGTACCTGGAACCTTTCCAGGTTTGTGGAATGAATACGAGGGATGAAGATGTTGCAATCGTTGATTAGGTTGAACATTTTGCCCATTCGCAGGTGGCTCTTGAGCACATCCGCAGACTTATTCCCCCCCCCCCCCCCCCCCCCCCCCCCTCCTGGCATGTCAGGTAGTGACTCTCCAGAGATGAGTCATCCTTGCCTCCCTTAACCAGATTTTCTGTTTTGCAGTTTTGCCGGCGCACGACGTCCATCCTGGCGGCTTTGAGGTTTAATTATTTACGCCTGGCAGCCTCCTCTTCTTCTTCTTCTCGTCTTCGTTGCGGACCCAAGAGAGGGCGAGCCAGCGCCTGCGAGGCCGCCGGGATGGGGTTAGCATCGATCGCGTTATTGGTGCGCTCGGCTCCTTTCATGTTGGTGCATTTGTCTTGTCTGGGGCCTTCGCAGCGCGGCACAGAGATCGTTCATTTATTGCTAACTTTGCGACGGGGATGGGGTGGTGGGTGCGTGGGTGACTAATTCAGTTTGTTGAAAGTGAGGGTCACAGTATTTATTGGTTAAATGAGCGCAGATGCCGACATACTTTACCATTTCCTTTTTTTCATATGATTGTGATTATTACAGCAAAGTCTTATTACTTTTGAAGGATTTCATTATTATCATTTTCGTTGTGGTTAGCTGTGTTGTACAATAGCATGGCATCACACTTAAATTCCTTTGCCTTTTCAGAATCAGAATCAGAATCACAATCAGGTTACCAGCAATGTGGTAATGCCGGTACATTCTTTATTTTTTTGGACAATTGTGCAAAAAGTGCAGAGTCCTCTAGCAATTAGAGCAGTTTGAAATGACTAATAGAACAATAGTCCGGTGCTATGACCATTGTGAAAAGGGCACAGAGACTTCAAGAAATGGTCGTGCGATAATCTGGGACAATGTCGATTGTGCAGATGTTGCAGATGCTACTCAGGAACATGAGTGGCCGGTATTTGTCAACAACAGATATGCAAACAGTGCAGCGTGGCGAGACGACTACAGCGAGTGCACGAGTCATGTACAATTGGCCCGACAGAGATGTGACAGAAAACTCAAGACAAAAATTGGCAGCATGTTGCAATGGAATTGTAAGTTAACTGCTAAGTGTCCTTTTCAAATCTGCAGTAGAAGCTGTTCAAGTCGTCGGCTAGTCTTTTATTGTTCTCAGCTGGGGGGGTTGGTCCCTTGTAATTGGTTAGCGATTGTAATGCGTGCCAGACTGATTTAGAGTCGTTAGCGCTAAACTGTTTTTCTAACTTTACTGCATAATTTCTCTTTGCAATGTTAATTTATTTAGTCAGCTGGTTTCTAGCCCCGATTATCCAGGGCGCTATCCCCGCTTCGATAGGCGTCCTCTTTAGCCTGGCGAAGTTGCTGAAGTTTGGCAGTGAACCACGGCTTGTTGTTATTGAACGTGCGAAAGGACTCTGTCGGTACAAACACCTCTTCACAGAAACTGATATAGGATGTGACAGTGTCCGTATATTCATCCAGGCTGCCAGCTGAATTTTCAAAGACATTCCAGTCTGTGCACTCTAAACAGCTTTGAAGTTCTATCTTTGCTACGTTGGTCCACCTTTTCACTGTTTCCACTGGAGGCGACGCACATTTAAGTTCTTGCCTGTATGTCGGTATTAAGTGAATTAAGCAGCGATCAGATCAGAAAATGAGCTTTTTGTGAAAAGAAACGTCAAATAGAACTTTGACCCTAATATTTTTGCTTTTGAGAAGCGCACATATGAAGACTAGATGCGCAAGCACGCTGTAGCTGCTTCAAAATAAAACCCTAACAAGGCATTGACGTCAAATGCATTATTGGCGAGGCTTTTACTTTCAAGTTGGCCCTCGCAGTGTGTTGGCGGCGTCCGAATTGTTACCATAGCGCTTAGTATGAAACCATCGTTGAGGCGGCTGGCTTTACTTCACGTTTAATCGCTATTTTAATATGCTAAAACATTGCGAATTTATTGCGCTGTCATTGATTAAATGGTAGAATATGGCGCTAGCTCACCGGTGAGTTAGCAGCTAGCAGCTAGCTGCTAGGTGAGTGCCAGCTGGCAAACTACTTTTCTAAGGCAGTTTAATAGCTGAAAATGAATCTGCACAAATTGATGCTGACAGCCTGACACATTTACAGTTCCTACCGATCCATTTTTAACAAACTCGGCTTGTTCAAATGTAAGGCAACGAGCTAGCAGTTAAGGAGGGACAAATTCACGTCACATTCTCGCGACTTTTGCACACGCAATGACGTGAAAATGGCGGCCCCTATAGGCGAGTAGATGCAGTTCTTTTTTAGAATACATATTTCGTAGATTTACAGTAAGTTAACAGCATCATTTAAAGAATATATGCACACTGACAATATAACAGGAAGCTTTGACATCTAGTGCTTGGTTCCACTTTTAGTTTTATTGGTATCTGTGTACAACACTTTCTTTTCTGCTGTGGTTGTGTTTAAAGAGCTTTATCAATAAAGTTGAGTAGCTTTTTTTTACATGACGTTCCTCATTCACTCCATGAACTGCGCCTAAACAGTTGCCTAAACTTGTCCAACTTCTGTGTTGAAAATGTCCTTGCGTCATGATCAACGTGAGAAGCCGAGATGCACTGTCTAATCTTTATCTTCTACTCAAAAGCTGCGCTGATCTCAATCAAAGTAATGCAACGGCGCCATCTACAGTGATCTGTTCGTCATTACACTGGCTTACAGACCCTAAATTTCACAGACAAGCTGGAAGAGGCCCTCTTCCATGCCTACCCGTTGAAAAACGTACTTGATGGATATACTGTATAAATTGGTAGCAGTAAACTGTTGTATTGCAGTTGACAAATAGAAACGTCCACGCCAGTAAAAAGTCCCCTGTTATTATTATTATTATCATTATTGTCATTGTTGTTTTTTTTTTACAAATGCACTACATCACACTTGACTTGTCATATTTTACTTAATTTCTTATTACTTTTCGGGGCTTTAATTATTATTATTGTGCTTGTCAGTAGCAGTGGTGTGGACTACACGGCCTCGCTTTGCTTATGTTTTCATTGGGCTAAATATTATGAGCCCATTATTGAGTAATATTTTTAGGGGGATTGTACTATTATTTTTATTATTAACAGCTCAACGGTTTCGACTCTGTCAGGAGTGGGGTCAAGCCGGCCAGGTCGATCCATGACTAATTCCCAGTTTGGTGCGGCATGAAAGTGAGGGTCACCAGATTTATCGCTTTAATGAGCGCCGGCGCGGGTCCGGTCCGCAGCCTCGCCGGTTCCGCTTTTCATCAACGCCTAATCCAATTTCTCCAATCAGGCCCGTTTAGCTAATCGCCTGTCGTAATAGCAACGTGCTGCGGCCCTGAGGAGTATGGATCCGACCCTGACTCGCTCGCTCTGCCATCACAGAATGAGCGGCCCTCCGCCCGCCCCGCCTGCCGGCGGCTCCCGTTATTTACGACGCAGGGCAGGCGCTATCCCCCGCGGAGCTCATTGTGGATGTGCACGGGTATCAATAGGTGACCGCTCTGGCAGGTAGCATCAATAGCGCCGCCATTAAGATGTGGAGCCGGACCCAGATGCATTTCTCACTTTGCGAGCGATCGATGGTGTTGTAGGGCTTCCGCGGCCATCGTCCGCACCGCCATTGGAAATCTTTGGGGCAGAGCGCCCCCAATTAATTACCGAAGGGTCTGCAAGGTGCGTTTTTTTTTTTTTTTTTTTTTTTTTGGTCGGGGGGGCCATTATCAAGTGACACCGCCAATGATTGTTTGTCCCGCTAATGCGGCCCAAACGACGGCGGGCTAGGCCATCATACGCGTCATTAGCGGCTCCGAGAAGGTGGCCCGGAGGGGACCGTGGCGGGTTGTTGGGTTGGCAGGTACGGGGCAGACAGATGACAGAGATGCTCATTAAGTGCGCCTCCTACTGGACAAGGTTTATAGATGAAGTTTTTTCTTGTTCGTGGACCTGAAATATGTTGACTTTTTGCTCTTCAAAGGAATGTAATCTTATATTTGTTTCATTTGTACAGTTATCAAAAAATCAGTTAGGTAAAAACTGAAATGTTTAAAAAGTGCTTTATTTCTTACTATTGTTATTCCGGCCGGCTATGATGTTGTTGTAGTTTGCAGGGATGCACAACTGGCTCCACTGCATCATATTTTACTTACTTTTTCTTATTATCATCTTTTGGAGGCGTTAATTATTACAGTGGTTGTAAATTGCACTACACCAGACTTGACTGACTTTACCTTTTCTTTAATAATCATTCTTGGAATGATGATTTTTTTTTGGGGGGGGCTCAGCTTTAATTATTATTATTTTGGTGGTGATAGTTTTCAGTGGTGTACAGTTTCACGGCAATAATACTTCACTTACTCGGGAATTACTTTATTTCTTATTATCATTACTTTCAGGAAGTTAAAAAAAAAAATAAAGCTCTCTATTTTGAGTTAATAAACATTTCATCATTCAAGTTAGTATAATACCTCATATTGCTATCATATACTGTTGCACACCAACATCAACACAACAGCACACCAAAATCATGTTCAATCGATAACTCAGTATGTTAAAAAAAAATGTTAATTGATTCGTTGTCATTGATTAAAAATGGTAGGAGACTTTAGTACATCACAAAAGCAAACGACTGCAGTTACGTCATCATCTTTCACAAAGGTCTCAGAACCATGAGTGATGCGATATACAAAACGTTGAACTCATGAAGCTGTTTTATAGGCAGAAACGAATCTGCACGCACTTAGCTTCGGAGCAGACCAGCTCCTTCTGCACCCACGCATTACGACGATCCATTTTGAATAAAATGGACTCAAATGGATCTAACCTATTTTCACCTGTTGTTTTCTTTCACCTCACTTTCAATCTTGAGGTGACAAAACGCTGTGTAAAATGTGTATGTATAATGTATAGCAGGGGGCAAACCAACACTACAAGCCCTCCACGTTCTTTTTTGTATGTCTTTGATGTTATTTCCTGAGTGTGGAGCTTGTGATGCATTCCTCACTCGCATAGAGAGGCTGCATAATGTGCTGCTTCCCAAGAAAGTGAAGCGTTAAATATGTAATATAGCGCATACGTGTGTTGTGTTTGTGTGTCGATTGATAATGTTGTGGCTGTTTTTTTTTCCTATGCCGCGGTCTTGGCAGGCTGAGTTTTCGCCGAGTGGCCTCTAGGCTCGTTGGGCTTTGAAGCTTGAAAAGTGCCTTTCAAAAACATCTTTGTTCGTGCTTGAAATTCTTTGGTTTCCAGCATTCATGAGATATAAACGACAGGCCAAAAAGGGATGTTTTTTTTTTTTTTTTTTTTCTACGTGTCACTTTTAGTCAGACGCATTGAAAAGGTGCAAGCGTTGATGCTTTGTGAAGTGCTCGCTGCGGATTGTATGCATTGTAGGTTAAAGTGAATAGGGCTGCTAAACTCGTTTTAGGGGTTATTTTGAGTCACTCACTAAAGTGAGATGGAAGACTTTAATCTATCTGTGTTCATTATGTCATCTTCTTAAATATCTAACTTGGGTCAGTGATTGAATGGCTTCAACTGAATCATCCCGTCCATGGCGTTTCTGGCAAGTCAGCTCACCAAGGTGAGTCAGAGTGAATGGATTCACCTGAATCATCCGACTGTGTGGCATTTGTGGCGAGTCAGCCGCTAAATTGAGTTAGTAATTTAACTGATTAACTGAATCAGTACATGGTGAACAATGGTGAGTCAGTTGTATTTTTTTTATAGTATTTTTGGCAAGTCAGTCTGCTAAATTGAGTGCGAAAGTGAATCGAGTCAACCAAATTATCAAAGTTTGAGCTGTTGCTGCTGAGTCTATTAACTCGAGTCAATAACTGAATTGATTTAACTAAATTATCTGAGTCTGGGCGTTTCCCAGCAGTCCGCTAACACAAATCGGCGAACCAAAATGACTCTGCGGTGTTTCCAGTGTGTCCGTTTGCGTCGGTGAGTTAAGAGATTCAAAGCAATCAGCGGTAGTTAGCGGTGAATCACCGGAGCACCCCACATTGACAGAGAAAAACTGAATTGTTGAAATTTTTGCAGATTTATTAAAAAAGAAAAACTGAAATATCACACATCCATAAGTATTCAGAGCCTTTGTTCAGTATTTGGTAGAAGCACCCTTTTGAGCTAACAAAGCCATTAGTCTTTTTAGGAACGATGCAACAGGTTTTTCACACCTGGATTTGGGGATCCTCTGCCATTCCTCCTTGCAGATCCTCTCAGCTTCTGTCAGGTTGGATGGTGAACGTTGGTGGGCAGCCATTTTCAGGTCTTTCCAGAGATGCTCAATTGGGTTTAAGTCACGGCTTTGGCTGGGCCATTCAAGAACAGTCACACAGTTGTTCTGAACCCACTCCTTCGTTATTTTAGCTGTGTGCTTAGGGTCATTGTCTTTTTTGAAGGTGAACCTTCGGCCCAGTCTGAGGTCCTGAGCACTCTGGAGAAGGTTTTCGTCCAGGATATTCCTGTACTTGGCCGCATTCATCTTTCCTTCGATTGCAACCGGTCGTCCTGTCCCTGCAGCTGAAAACCACCCCCACAGCATGATGCTGCTACCACCATGCTTCACTGTTGGGACTGTATTGGACAGGTGATGAGCAGTGCCTGGTTTTCTCCACACATACCACTTAGAATTAAGGCCAAAAAGTTCTAGAATCCTAACCATTTTGGAGTCCTTCAGGTGTTTTTTAACAAACTCCATGCGGGCTTTCATGTTTCTTGCACTGAGGAGAGGCTTCCGTCGGGCCACTTTGCTATAAAGCTCCAACTGGTGGAGGGCTGCAGTGATGGTTGAAGTTCGAGACCTTTCTCCCATCTCCCCGATTGCAGAGACCTTTCTCCCATCTCCCCGATTGCATCTCTGGAGCTCAGCCACAGTGATCTTTTGGGTTCTTCTTTACCTCTCTCACTTCGGGGCACTTCTCCCCCGATTGGTCAGTTTGGCCGGACGGCCAGCTCTAGGAAGGGTTCTGGTCGTCCCAAACGTCTTCCATTTTAGGATTATGGAGGCCACAGTGCTCTTAGGAACCCTAAGTGTAGCAGACATTTTTTCGTAACCTTGGCCAGATCTGTGCATTGCCGCAATTCTGTCTCTGAGCTCTTCAGGCAGTTCCTTTGACCTCAATATTCTCATTTGCGCTGACATGCACTGTGAGCTGTAAGGTCTTCTATAGACAGGGGTGTGGCTTTCCAAATCAAGTCCAATCAGTATAATCAAACACAGCTGGACTCCAATGAAGGTGTAGAACCAGCTCAAGGATGAGCAGAAGAAATGGACAGCACCCAAGTTCAATATATGAGTGTCACAGCAAAGGGTGTGAATACTTACGGCTGTGTGATATTTCAGTTTTTCTTTTTTAATAAATCTGCAAGAATTTTAATAATTCCGTTTTTGGTTTTTTTTGTCAATATGGGGTGCTGTGTGTACATTAATGAGGAAAAAATGAACTTAAATGATTTTAGCAAAAGGCTGCAATATAACAAAAAGTGAAAAAGTTAAGGGAGTCTGAATACTTGCCATACCCACTGTAAGTCTACAGTGTTTTTGGCGAACTGTTTACTCGAGTCAATGAACCAAACCATAAACCATCCATGTCTGCAGTTTTTCTAGTGAGTCAAAAAGTCACGTGTCTACGTGTGATTTCTGATTCAGTAGGAAGATTCGAATTGTTACCCAAATGACCAACTCATCCCTTGAAATTTTGAAATCGTTTGTGTATAAAAAGGCTGATGTTGTGGTTGTTTTCTTCTTGACGTTGTCCGGACCGAATACAGTGCCCTGTGGGGCTCCCTCAAGATGGCTGCTGCTGCGTTTTCACTGCTCGCAATGCTTTTGTCAGCAAATCAGCTCTTTTTCAAATTGTTGTCAAGTAAAAAGTGAAAAATGTCCAAGTTGCAAATAAGGAAGTCAGCAGGTGTGTCAATCGTCGTGGAAATAACCACTCGCTGGCATAAACAATAAAATGTATGTGTGCTTTATTTTGTGGTTAAATACATTTGCCAGCATGCAGCATAGAAGAGCACCTACATTATAGTTGCCCTCAGAGTGCATCTTGTAACTGTGAAGCCATAAAGTTTTCATCATGTTATTACATGATTGCTTTTACATTTGATTATCAATTTTAGCCATTTCTTGACATTTTCCTGTTTTTAGTGTCGTATATGTCAATAACTCTCATGATGACCATCAATAGTGACGGTGTGTGCATGCTGCTCTTATGACTAAACATCATGTTGTGAAAAATGATTCATCCCGTCGTAATCGATGTGATTGCAATGCAGTTGAGTCCGGGCCGCCATCGTAGCACAGCGGTAAGAACGCATTCGACCGCCGACATTGACCGCGTGCTGCAGTCTTCTATTAAATGTAATCAGGCGCTTTCTTCGGGGCTAAACGGCGTTTTCACGTTTGAATAGCGAGCGATACGTGATCCTTGTATTAGCTCGCAGCTCCTCTTAATTATGTTCCCTCGTTGGCCGCTTGTCAGATGCTAATGAAGATGAAACGCCTTAATTTTGCAACCTAATTAGTTCATATTTAAGCAAGGTGCGCCGCGCCACTCTCTCAATGTTTTTTTTTTTTTTTTTCATAAAAACGTTTTCGTGTTACCTCCGAAATGTCCAATAGCTTACATATTACATCTTACTGGAATTTCAAGGTGATTAGTTGCTTTAGTACAATATGAGCGTTTCTCCCTTTGTATTATTTTTACTTTCACCAAAACACTAAGTACAGATTTGTAAAGTTTGACATGCCAACACATTTTTAATGATAATCACCTTAATAGTAACAAAATACAACTTTTATTCTCAAGAATGAATCAACTTTATTCTTGAAAAGTACATACTTGATTACTGCTTGTTTTCTCATAATAGTACACCATTTTCTTCTAAAAAATGTACAATTTTTATTCTGATAACATTAGGGATCAGACTTGCCTTCTAAATTCCCATTCGTTATTTGTGTGAGACCCAACATTATCTAGATTTTGGAGTAAAAAAAGCTTGCCTAATCCAATGAGAAATTTTTAAGAAAAAAAAAACATTTTTTTAATGGTAATCTTAGGAAAAAACATGTTTTTTCGGAAAGTCTGATTTATTCTTCAAAAGAAAAATTACATTTTATGAGGAGAAATGAGAATATTTTTTCAGTTTTTTTCAGAAACAAAAATATTAATCTTGTAAGAATGAAGTCATAATTCTTAAAGAAAAAAAGGCAAATAATAATAATTTTAAAAATGAACAGTTCTTATATTATGACCCCCCCCAAAAAATGCTAAGTTTGAAGGAAAGAAGTATAAAATTATATGTTAGTATTATAAGTAATTTTCCCAGACTGAAGTCCTGGGATGGGAGGAGGAGTCGTACAATTCATTAACATGTGGAAGGCAGCCGCGGAATCAATGTGCCGGCCGGCGTTGCAATGTGCCCTTTATCATGTTAATATGATTCCAATTGACGCAAGGCTTTTTCACACCCGACTTTCCGTATCGATGCCGATCGGAACGCCATCGGTCTCGCTGACCGTCGGCTTACCGGATGCCGCTCTTGATGCACCCACCTTGTCTGATGCGGCCCCCTTCCTCCACGAGCGGACGACATGAAAATATTTCATGTTGATGCACGGTGGTTTCAGCTCACCATCATATTTATTTACTGCATATTTACAACATCTGACAGAGTCATATGTATACGTGTGTCTTATAGTGGCAGCAAAAACATGTTCCATTGGATTTATATTCAGGTTTCTTTCCTGTACCATTCATTGTCAATTCTTTGAGATAAATACTGTATATACTACAAACTGTTAATCTTTTGGAAATAAAGTTGTAATTTTTAAAGGAAAAAGTCCTATTTTTTGCCGAATGCGGAAGTAGACAGAATTTTTGCCATTTTGTCACTTTGTGTGGGCGGAGCCTCGTGGCAGGGTTTCATTCGTCACAAAATACAAATCTCATCAACGTGAGAGTCGTGCGCGTAATGAAATTCCTAGACGCCCCCTACAGGCAGGGGCCTAAGTGTTTCCTCCCAGTCCAAGAAGTAGAAAACCGAATAATTTTCTGCCTTTAAGAGCCGTGCCGCAGCTGCTTCGAGCATTCCGACCGCCGACTGTTAGCAGCACGAGCAATTAAACGCCAGCGGAATGGTCGTCAGAGCGACAGAGGTTGATGCGCCGACTGATTCGAGCTCGTCCAATTGCACGCGGCCTCATAAAACATCTCAATTAGAGGCGAGCGGAGCCGGTGGCCAATCGGCGCCGAGCCCGCAGGTCCCCGCTGGGCTCCGCGAGCGAGGCAACCGATCCTCTCTGCTGCTGCCAGAGGTTTTGTTTCAAATCGCTGCAATTAGTCATCTGGCGAGCTCGCTTCGATTCCAGCGGGTTTTTTTGTAACAAGAAAAGTTGTCCTGCACCGACTCGGAGGGGTTTGTATTAACTCGCTGAAACGTGGCGACGAATCTTTGGCGGTGAAACTGCAACATATCATTAAAGTTCCGCCGTCTAGAACATGCTTTGGTTTTGTGGATTGTAAATATGTGCCAGGTTTAATAACACGATTGTCAGCACCACCTGTTTTCCAAGCAGATCAGGAAGGAAAAACGTCTCAAAACACATTCCGCACTTTAGGATAATTTTTCGGGATTATCTTTAAGGGACATCCGGTAATTGGTCTTTGCTGACTTGGATCGGAAGAAAGTAAAAATATTGAAATTTAGCCCGATTATTGGTATGGGTAAGAACAAATGGAAGACAGTACGCATATATCTAACGTATACTCTATAGTAATCATAATAATCCTTAACATTTTTAGTACTGTTTACTGAATACTTCTCTATATTAACTATGATACAGCATTATGTCATGTACACACATGTATATTTAATTGCCACTAGCGGGCCGTTGAATTTCACGTCTACAGGCGAGCGTCGGGCGTGTGCCCAACGACCAGCTGGGATTGAATGCGCCGCCAGGCCACGGACGTGAAAACTTGCCAAGTTGCAAAAAGATAAATGAATAAATATCAAAAAATAAAAAAATAAGTGCCGCTGATGTTTAGCATCTAGACGTGCAGCTGGATGCTAAACAGCGACTGCCAAAAACAGCAGACGTTTCACTGGATTTCTTTTTGATGAACCTTTTAGAGTTGTCGCTGTGAAAAACATAACAGATTTTTGTTTGGACTCGTCTCATGAGACGTCAACTCGCAACTGGACCCATTTTGTGTTGCAAAGATACAAATGTAGACATTTGGTTTCCGTAGCAATCAAATATTCAAATGCAGAATGAAACGTTTGTGGGGAAACGGTGTTTATTGCTTGCAATGCTAGTTAGCGTCGCGCATAGGGGGACCAATTATTGCGAAGTACTCGGACACTACGGGCTAATCCCAATTCTACCCCCTTAGCCCTGCCCCTGTCCTCTTAGCCCTCGGTTTTGCGCGTGTCTGAGAATGAAGGGGTATCCCAATTCCTAGAGGAAGCGCTGTATAGCTCTTGGAACGAAGCGAGGTCCGAGAGCTCTCTTGAAAGCGAGGGAAATGGGACCCCTGCTGACAGATAAAAAGCTTGCCTATAACATGGCGGGACGGACAAGGAAGTACATAAATGTAAGTAAGCATAATTATTGATGTTCATAAAAATGAGAGTCAAGTTTTTATCTACCTACATAAATATTAGCCATGTTTCGAATTGTTGGTATAACGAGCTCGCGCAATGCAGTCAGGCTACGGTGACAAACACAGGAAACTGACTTCACTGCAATGTACAGCATTTACAGATGTATTAAGACAGCTAAATCACATTCAGAAGCTACGTAGCTAATGTACATGTAGTATCACCCGTAGTGTCGCTTCTGAGTAGACTGTGACGTTCGCCTTCCATATAGTTAAGCTCCGACCTCCGATTACTCATGTAATGCAGTAGTTCATTGTCGTGAAGCCGTTAGCTGTGATTCCTCGTCTGACATCGGCTTTACTGAACACGCACGAGGTCAATGTAATAAATAACCGGACACCTTTGCCTCCACAGGGACACGACAAGACAGCCGTCTTCGACAACAGCGCACAACGACAAGCCCAGTGCCAAAATGACAACGGACGGACACAAAATGCAATTCTACACTTCCTTGTAAAGGAATATGAACAAAAACGACTTGAGACTCAGTTTTTTAAACTGTTTTTTAAACTGTTTTTTAAACTAAACGTTGTATTGTTATTTGTATGTTTGATACATTTCCAATTTGTTATGCATATTTTACATTTTTAAAGAAAAAAAAATCTGTAATAACTGAATGAAAATGATCACAATACTACCATATCATAATGTGGAAACTCTCCCAAAAACACACAAATCCCAAAACAAGTGCAGGAGAGAAATGCTGCAATTTCACGCCACACAAAGGAAGTCTGCCAGGCCACTAGGGGGCGTGACCGAATGGTTGTCTGTTTGTATGTGCCCTGCGATTGGCTGGCAACCAGTTCAGGGTGTACCCCGCCTCCTGCCCGATGACAGCTGGGATAGGCTCCAGCACGCCCGCGACCCGAGTGAGGAGAAGCGGCTCAGAAAATGGATGGATGGTTTCGTGAAAGTCCAGATGAAACTTGAAATTTGTGCTGTATTGTGTTGTTTTGGCACCAACGTTTTTCAATTTAATCCGTAATACATCCACATTAGCGCAAACATATTTCCTGCTTACATTCTGGCGGCCAGTAAGAGAAGAGAGAGATATCACAGAGATATGTTTAGGTTTGCTCTGAATTTTGAAAGTTTTTTTTTTTTCTTTTTTCTTTTCTTTTTCTTCCTGTATTAAAATGAAACTGAAATCAGGGGTCCAAATTGACAACTTGATTTGGACCAGTGAAAAACAATAATCGTGTGTGTCCATTCATAAACACACGTGTCCAAACACACGCGCACACACAGTTGCACACACGTCAGTGTTTTGGGCGACCGGGCGCGTCGTCGTTTAATCAGCGGTGCGTTTTAATGGCGTGTCAGTGAAAGGGTGAAATATGGCGGCGGGCTACCTAGTGCAAACATTACGATAAATCCCGTTCGCTCACCACTCGCTGCTGTCATAAATCAGAGCTTCAGGGGAAGACGGAACCTAAAATGACAGCTATTAAAATAATGAATGGGATGATTAATTTCTTGCTTTAAATATTAAAAGCTACGAGGGCTATCATCGGATATTTGAGGCCCCCGTAAATGTTTGGGAAAGGAGGCTCATTCGCGGCGGTTTCACCAATGCAACCCATTCAGCCGCTTACTTCATTTGTGCCGATGTGGTTTTGAAGAGTCTTAAGGAACATTCGTAGCGCTCTGCGGGGGCTCCCCAAGGCTCTCTTATGAAAGCGCCCGCACCTGTGAAAAACGACACAACGGGAGGCATAATAAGCACAATAAAAGTCTCAAAAAGCCGACTTCACGAACTGATTCGAAGGACAATTAAAGCGTTAATTGGCGAAATTAGCGAAACAATACACACGGTGTTGGGCATCGCTAATAATTGCAGCATTAATCAGCAGAAATAAAGTGCTAATTGGCGGGATTAACGAATCAATGAGCAGAATTGAAGCATCAATAAGCAGAATTAGCTCATTAATTAGCACATGTGAAGCATTAAGAAGCTGAATTAGAACATTAATAAGTTGAATCCAAGCATTAATAAGCACAATTAAAGCATAAACTGGATTAAAGCAATTCAAATTTTGAATTAAATCATAAATAAGCACAAAGTATTAATAAGGAGGAATAAACCATTCATGAGACGAATGAAAGCAATAAGTAGCTAACTGAAACAATAATAAGCACAATTAAAAACTTTTATAAGTTGAATTAAAGCAATAGGCAGAATGAAAGCATTAATAAGCGTAATTACGTTATAAATAGATGTAATGAATTAAAAGCAAATTAGAGATCATCAACATTAATAAACTGAATTAAAGCCACATCAATAAGTGCGATGGTGAATTTATTCACTTTTGAACCACATTAAAGTATAATAAGAACAATTATAGAATTAATAAGGATTAATAAGCAGAGTTAGAGGCAACCAATCAGAGGAAAAGCGGGCGGTCTTACCCAAATGTGGACAAAGCAGACACAAAACTGGGTCAAACAGAAGTCGCTGTTAGCGGGGCCTTTTCTGGACATTCGAATGACAAAACCAAGGTGCGTTTTTTGAAATGAAAATGAAAATTTTATACTAAGTCACTCTATGGAGGTCTAAATAGCCAAAATATGGGACCTTTAAAGTTGTGGGTCCTCAATTGAGTACGGCATAGTCTTTGCTCGTTTTCAGCAATTCGATGGAAATCCCCTAATTTACTTTACAGGGTTGTCAATGTTAAAAGTTTGGAAGGGATGTCAATGAATCGCTTCGGGATCAAAATTGAATGCATCGGGTCGTTCCAAAAGGCAAACGTCACATTTAATCGGAATCTGTTCACATTCTGGAACGTTTTGGCTGGCAGTTTATAATTAAAAACCGAACAATGATGTAACCAGGAAATCATTTATTAACATTTTGGAGAAATGTCGATGAAAGTTCTGAAAGCGGTGCATCACATTTCATTGGAATCTATGAACAATATTTTTTTCTAAGAAGGACATTGAAAAGGTTTTGGAGGAATGTCAACGACATTTCTTGTTAGCAGACCTTGATCAAAAGTTAAGTTTTCTTACGAGGACATTTTTAACAGGTTTTGAAAGGATGTCGATTACATTTGGTGTTTGAAGTTAATCCATTCGTCCTTGGGTCACACCAAAGTCTATCGGCATCCGATGCGGTTTAAAATCCCGTGCAGGACTCTTAATGGGACCTCGCTCTCTCGTGGCTGCCGCCTCCATTTTGCTTTTTATTCCCCATCCACGAACAATGAAGTGGGATCACACAAGGAGAAGTGAAACCACGTGGAGCTCAACTTCCATGCTCAGAATCAATCCTGACATTTTCATTCCCCGTCTCATGGAAGCCAGTGGGGCATTCTTGAGATTGTTAGTGGCCGCAACGTGAACTTTCCCACCGGGTTTCATCGGACGCTAACTTCACATCGGTCATTCCCAGGCGGCTTCGTTGGTATTTAAGCACGGCGATCTCCCTTTTTTGGCACACGTGGTCGGAGCATCTGCTCACATCCGCCGCTCCCGACTTTTTCTCGTATTCTGGTGTTGACGCGGCCTTTTAAGCGTTCCAGGCCAATATGCGAGCGCTAATATATTATTTAGCGCCCACGGGTCGGCGTATGCGCACGTGTTTGCTAATCATGTTGAGGCAGATGTCTGGCCCTCCTTTTTACATCGGTTAGCTTCTCCTCCTGCAAAATTCATCCTGGTCCTCTTTTATGTACCCCCCCTCCCCTCCCATGCCCGCTCGACAATTAGTCAATCCCCAATCAACCAGAGGGAAAGGAATTGCTTTTAATTACTTTTGATAAATGACAAATTGCTTTGGTGGTGCACGCAGGATGTTTTTTTTTTTTTGGCATAGAGTTTTGCCAAGATGAAATCGATGCTCGCTTGCTCGCTCTCTTAGTCGCGGTTCAGCAGCCGGACTGCTGGGCCGGAGCCAGGCTGCGGACCGCCGACATCCCGAGTCAGCAGAAAAAAACAAACGCACCACCAGCAGAGTGCACATGAATACACGTGAGCGTTAACGTTTGCTACGTTTAGCAACATAGAATCTCTAACAGACCCAAATCCGATTTTACTTGATTTTTTTCTTTCCAATTCAAATTTCATATCCACATTATATCTGCACATGAGAGTGAAAATCACGTGAAGTCCAATGAGGAAAGCGGAAAAAAAACAAATCCATCAAAATTGTGAGTAGACTTTTTTTGGTGATCCATTTAAATTCTTGAATTAGGTCGATGAGGACTCTAAAATTGTGATTTTGGTTTTTGGTTGGTGATGACTCAAAATGTGTGAGCGGATTTTGATCGGTCATAGATTTTGGTTGGTGATTAAACTAAAAATGTGAGTGAATTTGGATCGGTGACAAATCCAAAACTAGTGGATTTTGATTGGTGATGATTCTAAAACTGTGACCATATTTTGGTCAGTGATGAATCTAAAATGGTGATCGGATTTTGGTTTTTCATTAATCTGACCAACTCAAAGTGGATTTTGATTGGTGGTAGACCTAAATTTTGAGTTTTGAGTGAGAATTTCTTTAAAATAGCTGCCTTTACTTTCCTTATTCCATTTTTTGGGGAAAGGCTGCCATTTGTGTCTATAATTCCTATATTACTGTAACCAACAATACATTTACAATGCAAAATGCCGCTAATGCTCGCTAAGCTAACATGTTTTTGCAAAGGGGAACTCGACTAAAGAAGTCTTCTTCCTCTTCTCAGGCTTCTTCACGCCGTTGTGAGGTCGAAGCATCGGCAGATAGTCCAGTGACACAGCCTCAGCCCGACCATCTTTACCCGTACATGGAGACCCCCAGCTGGGCAGGTAGGAGCCCCCAAACGAATATTAGCACACTAAGCTACATTTTGAGCTCGACAACTGCATGGAAATGATTGGAAATCCCAATTTCTAAACTTGTGAGTGGATTTTGGTCGAAGACTTATCGACCCAATTTTGTTCTGTGATGAATTTGAAATTGCGAGTGGACTTTGGTTGGTGAAAACTCTCAAATTTGTGAATAGATTACGGTCTGTGAAAAGCCGAAATTGTGAGTTGATTTCGACCAGTGATGAATGTATGAAATGAATGTTTGAAAAGCGAAGAATGTAAAATTGTGAATGGATTTGGTTCCGTGAAAATCAAAAATTATGAGTGGATTTTGTTCTATAGATTATAGTTGATGGCAAGCTAACAAATGGTGATGAATCAAAAATTGTTACAAATCCCAATTTGTGTGTTCCCGTTGCTGCGGCATTTTGCTACAGCACACATCGACAAAGCAGCATCCCCCGCTCTCATGACGGGGACGCGCCCACTCTCTCGTGACGGCTGCGCCTCGCCGTCCCCCACCTGCGGCCATATTGTCGCTAATGTGCGGTGTGCCCTCACAGGCTCCTCTCGGCTGTCATCGCTCCCTCGCCGCCGCCGCCGCCGAGCCTCGGCAGAGCCATGGACCAGGTGGCGGCGAGGTTCAAGGGACTCGCTGCTATTTCCTCGCTTTCTCTGAGGGAGCGGGTCAGAACAGACATTTTAGATGAGTCTAATTATCTGTTATTGCCGCCGTCACCACCCTGGCTCCATCATGACAGACCGCCAGCCCCGCATATACTTGGTGGGCTGCGTTTTGTTCCGTAATGAATCTTAAATTCGGATTGGACTTTGGTCAGTGATGAATTTGAAATTGTGAATGGATTTTTGAAAGCGTGAGCGTATTATTGCTGGTAATAAATCTAAGTATCAGTGGATTTCCAAAATTATTTAAAAAAAAAAATAATGATTTCAGTCCGTCTTAAATCTCAAATTGTGCGTGAATTTTGGTTAGTGATGAATCTCAAATTGCAAAGGGATTTTTTCATTGATTGGTTTGAAATTGTGATTGGATGTCAGTCTGAAATTAATCTCAAATTGTGGGTGAATTTTGTTCTGCGATGAATCTAAATTTGTGAGTGGATTGCGGTCTGTGATGAATTTTAAAGTGGATTTTGAGCACTGGCGAATCTAAAATTGCGAGTGGAGTTCTGATGTTTAGGACATTTATGGAGTTATTCCACAACTTCAAGAGGTGACAAATCTTAAATTGCGAGTGGATTTTGTTTGGTGATAAATGTGAAAAAAAATAAAAATAAAATCTGACTCAGTCCTTCAAATGATTTCGAGTAAAACTTGGATGGGGTTATTCCACAAGCTCAACAGGTGCTGCTGATTTGAACAGGCAATTAGCTCCAAAATGGCCGACGCGGGGCCCAGTTGCAGCAACCCGCCTGCTTCCGCGCTCGCAAAATGAGATTGCGTCGTAACCAATAGGAAAATGAGACCACTCAGCTGTTAAATGCTAATTACGCTACGCTGCATTCCTCCCACTGGCTTTTACATCCTTACATCAAGTAAGAGGATTCAGTTTCATTCTCAGGTGATACGAGTATTATCCCGTGTTTCCTTTCCTGCCAATTATTGGGTCTTTCAACACCTGCACTTTTCCTGATGAAAAGGTTGAGCACCCACAATTTTCCAGGTTTTATTACACAAAGCGCAG
The DNA here is from genome assembly GCF_024500385.1 of Phyllopteryx taeniolatus. Taxonomy (NCBI): domain Eukaryota; kingdom Metazoa; phylum Chordata; class Actinopteri; order Syngnathiformes; family Syngnathidae; genus Phyllopteryx; species Phyllopteryx taeniolatus. Next base: position 5,012,018 of record NC_084517.1, on the reverse strand, counting down.
TATGGTACACCTTTAATATCAAACCCTGCACATTTCCAAGCGAAAGGGGTTTAACGCTCACACTTTTCCTGGAGGAAAGTTCAACACCCGTATTTTCACTCGTGAAACGCTTTGACACCTACATTTGACCTGCTGTAATTGCACAAATAAACAAGCTGTGCCCTAAACCTTTCACCACCAAAGGGTTCAACACCCCCACCTTTCCCAATGAAAGGGTTCAACTCCCAAATATTTCACACTCACATTTTTCTGGCCATCATTGCACACTGTTCAAAGGGTCACAAGAAGCCATGCCCGAAAAGACACAGGACGTCTGCCATTTTGGTTACAAGTGTCCGTTTTAGTCCAATTTGGGATTTCCAGAGGTCCAAATTCCTCAAGATTTTGTACAATTGCTATCAGATTCGAACCACATATTTATTTATTTTATTTTTTTATTTTTTGGGAGAAATTGTGAAGAGGTTTTCGACTTTGCATTTGGGCGGTGCTTGCCAGCTAAGTTTGAAGAGTTGCCATAAAACATGAAACTCATAATTCAGTTCATGGTTTTGTTTTGAAAATTCTGTCACCTCAGCCAGTTTAACTTAGCAAACTGAAATTTGGTGGACATGTCTGTCATGAAAAGACCCACAATATAGTCTCAACAAGTATGTTCTTTTAAAGACAAACTTGTCCTAGAGATTTTGTCCAATTGATGCTAAATTTTACGTTTACTACACAGATGGGTGATGCCAAATTTGGAAAATTAAGAGTTTTCAACATTGAGTGTGGGCGGAGCTTGCAACCAAATTTGATGACTCGCCATAAAACATAAAACATAAGTCAGCTCATTGTTTTCTTTTGAAAATTCAGCCCCTGAAACCAGTCTAACTTAGCACCACGAAATCTAGTAAAGGTCTATCGTAAAAAAAAAAAACACAAAAAGTCTCAAGAAGCCCTGCCTGAATAGACACAGGAAGTCTGCCATTTTGGTTTAAAGTGTCCATTTTAGCATCATTTGGTTTATTTCCAGGTATACTTCCAAGACTTCAACCCGTCCTAGAGATTTAGTCCGATTGCTATAAATTTGAAGTATGTATTGTAAACAAATGGATGACACAAAACTGTCAAAACTTGAATTTCCGTCATCTCATGCGAGCAGTGCACGGCAGCGAAGTTTAATGAGGTACATTGCTGCATCCTCTTGTTATTTTGCTTCACATTGTGTCAAGTAGCTGTGTCTTCGTAAACTCCTCAATGGACATAAACATGCGCCTGTGCCTTTAAGAGCAGGATGCGGCGACGAGGGAAGCGAAGGAGCGAGGCGGCCGATCGGTCGCCCGCTCGCTGGCTGTCCGCGCTGGCGGGAAAGTGCTGACGGCAGGGCTTTGCTTCGGAGCATGCCCATTAGAGGGAGCCATAAATCCTGGGCTCTCCGGGCCAGGCTGTGTCAGCAGTCCGCTGAATGAATTGATTTTAAACGCCACCGAGAAGAAAGAGAGAGCGGGGGAGCCGCTATTTAATTGTCTCGGTCTCCTTGCCGGAAGCCAGCGAGCAATGCCGCCGCACTCCAACGTGTCACCGACATGGCGGCCACCCCTTGGCGACCCCTCGCCTTTGATTTAACACCCCAAATATCAAAGACTGTGCAGTCTTTCTTCTCAAATACAGACGTACCTCCGAGGGCAACCACAATCCATTACGTGACTACTTCAGATATCAAGAAGCCATCCATTTTCTATTGCCCTTGTCGTCATTTGGGTTGCAAGTGAGATGGAACCTATTAGTGTTGACGTTTGGCGATAAGTGCGGTACCCCCTGGACTAGGGTTCGTCACAATACTCGTTCCGATAGAGAATACCTGAAGTAAATACCGTAATTTCTCGTGTATAATGCGCATTTTTTTCCCCCCAAAAATTGTGAAAAGTCAATAGTGCGCATTATGCATGGGTATAGGGCAAAATGAAAAACCTTCACATTTTATTAATGTATGCCGCCATCTAGAGGTTATGAAAAAGGTGTACACTTTCATTGTAATAAACCGCCACCTAGAGGTTATGAAAAATGTGTAGCCTACACTTTCATTCTATTATGACAGGGGTGCATACGACTGCATATACTGTAAGTACCGTTGTGCTCATAAGTTTACATACCCTGGCAGAATTTGTGAAATGTTTTTATGATTTTTTTTAAATATGACTGAACAACAACCATCATTCATTTCTTTATGTTTATGTTTTGTTTAATGATAATGCTTTTCTGAAATGCTGGACAGTTTAATTTGAATCCCATTAAAATAAAATGAGATGTGTTTCGCCTGGCCCTTCGTGTTTTCTTTCAAGAATTGTACCCATCTCACAAATTCTACCTGGGTAATCAAACATAGGAGCACAACTGTGTTTTCTCATTTGCTAAATAAAAGTAGGGCTGTGAATTTCAAAATAGGAGCAAATACATTTTAAAAAGTATTGCATGTTCAAATAAAGTGCTTAACTTCAAAATAATTCTTTGAAAAAATACTTCATTTTGATCATATGGGTAGAAGCAAAATCATGCATTGTAAAAATGCATTATACATAGGCAGAAGGGTTTTTCAGAATTTTGAGGTTAACTTTGGGGGTGCGCATTATACATGGGTGCGCATTATACGTTACTTGAAGACAATGTAACTTGCACAATTTATTATCTTTGCAAAGAGGTAAGATGATTCAATGTGCAGCATCGAAGTTCTGGCCAAAGGGGGGTCTCAAAGTTGCACCTCCACCTTTCGCTATTGTTCTAGGGCAGACAGACTGGTGTCACTGGTGTCCCATTGTCTGTTTTATAATGAAGCCAACTCTTGGGATTCACCACTAAAGCTACACAAACACACTATTAGCAGTCATATATCAAATATGAAATTTTCGATGACCGTACATCGGAAATGGGGGCTGATCTTGTAATTTTCAGCTGATCGGTATCATGTGAAAAAGAAGAATTTTGAAATTTCCTTGAAGGTCACAAATAGAGCTGTGCGATATAACAAACAATTTATTTTGTCGTATGAATTCACCCTCTTTGATTTATATCATGATTTTAGTGTGTGGGATATTGCGTTAGGGCTGTTGCTAACCTTATGTAGCGTCCAAGATGGTACAACAACAGTCACTTTTCTATGACATCATCCTTGTGCCTGACTCTCCAGGCAACCGACGCTTATTCCAACCGTTTTAGATTATTTTTTTTTCTTTAGACAGGCTGGCAGCATGGTGGACGACTGGTTAGCACATCTGCCACAGAGTTCTGAGGACTCGGGTTCAAATCTGGCTTCGCCTATGTGGACTTTGCATGTTCTCCACGTGCCCGCGTGGGTTTTCTCCGGGCACTCCGGTTTCCTCCCACATCCCAAAAACATGCATGGTAGGTTAATTGATGCTAAATTGCCCATAGGTGTGAATTGGAGTGCGAATGGTTGTTTGTTTCTATGTGCCCTGCGATTGGCTGGCGACCAGTTCAGGGTGTAGCCCGCCTCCTGCCCGATGATAGCTGGAATGGGCTCCCCTATTGAGGAGAAGCGGCTCAGAAAATGGATGGATATTTTGAAGTTAGTGGTGGCTGGCTGACGAGGTTGTGGGCACTGCTTCAAATGAAGCACTTCATATGCACAGTGCCCGTATTTTAAATGTCAAAAATCCCCCGACGATTAGGCTCATTTAATCGTGGCATCCAAAATCGATTCCATTAATATTGTGTAGCCCTAGTATACAGCTAATTTGATCATGCATTTCTACATTTTATTTCGTGGTGACGCAAATGGCGCAGATTCGGTGGAATGGCCCAAATACAAAACTCCGATTTTTTTGTCCCCAATTTTTTTGAACAGTCTCCGCTCTACTTGGTAGCATTGAAGCTAATGTATATACAGTAAGCATTAGGGCATTGTAAACACTGTACAACAAGAGGTTTGCACAGTACTTTAAATGCCTTTACGTATTATTGCTGCCACCTACGTCACTCTGAATTAGAAATTCTTCAACAAAGTAACGATTGAGTCCCGAGGTGGGCGGTGGAGCCGCGGGATGGCGTTTTTTTTCCATGGGGTGGCGTACTCTCCGGCTCATTACGCCATTTAAAGAGGCGCCACGCTTCAAACCGACTCGGCCAGCGGGGATCATACATCAACTTGAATGGCGGCCACCCCCCCCCCCCCCCCCCCCCCCCGTTCACTTTTTTTTCTGGCTTGCTATTAATAATATCACCGCTAGCACAACACATTCATGACAAGTTCTAAATCGTTAATTTGAGAATCAAGTTTGCGTCAGTGAGGCATTTGTCATTTTTGGGGCCGCAGTCAAGTCCCGTGTGATAAACGGGGTTCAACTTGTCCCGGGAACACCTTGGCCGGGCCACCACCGCCCGGGTAATTACTCTTTTTTTGAACCTTTTCTTTCTCCAATCACACTTGATGGATTGAGTGGAAGGAGGCGATCATCTGGCGCTTAGCGGGCTCACTGAGCATACTCCGCCACCCCACCCACGCACACCCAGCCAACCCTTCCCCGTGCACTCCCACCCCTCCACCCTCACTGATTAATGATATCTGCTGCGAGTCACCAAAAGCGGAAATTAAGTATTTCTCTTTAAATGTAACATTTGTCTCCTTTGCCGCTGTTGAGGAAGGCATTTGTCAAAATCCTCCGGCTTTGGGCGCACGGTGGATTTCCTCGGGGAGCGCGGCGAGAATTACTCCCTACTTTGGCATTAATGGCATTCCGTGTTCCCTTTTTATGCCTTGAATCCACTTGCTGCCCTTTCACCCGAGCCGCATACTCGGAATAATGAAGTAATCGCTTGGAGAATGTGGGGGAATCAAAGCGGCCTTTAAAAGCGGGAGCCAGCTCGGGCCCACTGATTGACACCTTAGTTCTCGAACCCTCTGACTACAGGCCGAAAGGGTGCTTTTATACCTCATTTGATGTACGTAAGTGATGTTTGGTTCGGTCAAAATTCCAAGCGTATTAAAATGCATCACAACCGCATCAGTTGGTCCCGCTTCCCTTACTGGTCACGAAGTGTAAACAGGAAGAAAGGAAGAAAGCAACGCTAATCAGGACTTGCCAGGAACTGACACTGTGGTTCTGGTACCCCAACCGTTCACTTTGAACTCGAAATCAGTTGATGTACGTTAGCAAGCATACTAAAATGCGTTTGTCGTCTTCTCATATTGGGCACGAGAAGGCAAAAAAGGAATCCAAACAAAACAAGCCAGGAAATATACAATACTGTATTTCTAGAAAAAGCTTCATATTTCCTTAAGTCATATTTCTAAAATGTAATTTTTCCAAAAAGAATCTTATTTACACATTTCTAAAAAGATGTTTTTAATGCTAAGAGGAATCTGCTCCAGGGCATTTTTTTAAGCTAAAACTTGAGATATTTTGATCACGTGCTTCTGGGATGGGGTTGGTTGAATTTTCAGGTCACATGCAAATCAAACTGGAGTCCGTTTCCGTCATTTTCTGGCTGTCCCGGTAGATTTGGTTGGCACCGGAGTTGGTTTACCATGTTTACCCTTTCCAAAATGAGCCACACCGAGGGGGGGGGAGTGGAATCAACTCGAGTTCCAGCAAAACAGACTAAAGGTTGCTTGGATAAAAGCACCCCTGCACCTCCCGCTGGTGGCACGTTGCCCGTGCGTCCAACTCGCTCGGTGGGCCCCAGAAACGGTCAATATTCCGCAATTCAGAAAATCAGCCGACTTTGCAGAAACAAAGAGCTGATACATATTGGAAATTAAAACGTGTATTTCATGTGACGCTTTGCCACGTCGTCACGCCGGCTGAATGATGTGCGGCGGGTTGGGGGAGGCAATGTCAGGGGTTCGGGTCAGTCAGACGTCTTGAATAAACGTGCAAATCAGAGCGGTGAGCTCCCCCTCCTCTAGGACCCCCATCCAAGCAGACCTATACTTTTTTTCCATCAAGGGAAATCTAATTGCTTGAAAAACGATCAATGGCAGCTAAATTGGTTTTGTGTAGAGGTACGTTCGGAATAAAAGCTGCGAGCTGTTTTAATACGTGCTGCTTTTGCGTGCTAAATCACGGTAATATTGCGAGCGAAGCCGCCTTTTCGGGGAGGGTCGGGTGGCGGGGGCGCGTTTAACTTTGGTGGTGTTGAGGGAGGAGGCACTCCATCACGCCGCTAATAAAGATCACAGGCTTTCGTTGTTTCTCCAAAACTCGTAAATCGCGCATCTTAATGGGTTAATAAGCAAACTCAAACGAGGACATCGGAGAGTCGGTAGTGGGGTGGCAAGGAGGGTAAATCGCGGAGGGCAGGTTTGCCAGCTCCATGTTGCCGCGACTGCTGATAACCCTCCAGTGATCTGATATCACTAATTCCCTCTAATCCCTAATACACTCTTTAGCATACTGCTAACTGACAGCAGTCGATGCAGGCCGCCGCGCTACTACCGCACATCTCTTGCAACGTTAGTTCAGTGTACACAGGGGGGGGGAAAGTAGGGTTTCAAGCCTCCGTTAAGGTTTCAAACAAGGGCTGGACTTTCAAGCGAGGGGTGAGGATTCAAATTCGGGTTGAGAGCCCAGATTATGATTTCAAATTAAAGTTTAAAACAAGGGTTAGAGGTTTCAAAATAGGGGTATGGTTTTGAATTACACTTTCAAGCCGGGGTTACGGTTTCAAATAAGGATTTCAAGTTGAGGGTATGGTGTAAATTTAAAGTTTAGAGCCCAGGTTAGGGTTTCAAACAAGGATTTGGGTTTCAAATAAGGGTTTCCAGGTCAGGGTATGGTCTCAAATTAGGGTGTAGAGCGCAGGCTAGTGTTTCAAACAAGGATTAGGTTTTCAAATTAGGGTTTCAAGCCTGGGTTAGCATGCTGTCCACTATCACTCACCTCTTGTTTTCCTGTCAAATGATTGGCTTCTTTTTGGTGCGCTTCCAAACTGCTGTGTCCGTCTTTTTTCCCACCCACTAAATTGTCTTTCCCGCCCGGTTCCGTCTGATGGCGTCGCCCTGCCCTGACCCCAACGGACAGTTTGTCGACACCAGGGAGACGTTCGTGTGGCCCATCCCTCAGCGTCTTATCTTTTGGGATCGGTGCAGACAGATTATTTCTGTCCTGTTGTAATTGCATTGTAATTGATCCCGCGCATGCGGTAAACCTTACCGGGCGCCTACCCGCTCGCTTTTTTTGCGGCTCTTATCTGCAAGATGCCTACGGGAATTGTCGCCGTAAGCAAAAGCCAACAAAAGCTTCAAGAGCAACAAAAGAGGACGAGAAAGTGAGCGCGTGAAGGACAACAGCGGCAAAGTCGATTGTCAGGTGTCGGCCGTGATAACTAAGTTGTGTGGTACAATTAGTTTCAAACAGCACAATGTCTACAAGTCCCAAATATATGACAAATAAATGAAGAGTTCAAACGCAAGCGCCGTTCAGACGAGAATAAAGCCACGCCTACTAGCATAGTTCCCATCACGCCGTCGTTTGAGGGTTCATTACCCTACAAAATCAAACTAAAAGTCAAAAACAATGGATCCCCCCCGCCCCCCTCAAAACAAAACAAAAATTTTGGGTTATTACAGAAGATTCAACAGATTGAAAAAGTTATACTTCTGAAAAGAGTATATTTATTTATTTCCATCAAAGTCATATTTCTGAAAATGTCATATCTGATCGTCGTGCCTAAATTTCATTTGAATCTTAAATTTGGACAGCAATATGTACTTGAGCGGTGTAAATAGGTTTTTTCTTCTTTTTTTTGTACCCTTATTGTAGCATATTTTGGGGTAAAATAAGTCATATTTCTGGGGAAAAGTTGTAGAATTTGTCAAAAAAAAAAAAAAAGAATTAATTGGCTTTCACTCATACAGTGCTTCCCTAACTTTAATATACTCGAAGCGCTTTACTCCCGTCTCGTCAGTCACCTACTGACGACACAGCATCAGGAGGAACTTGCTACAGTATCTTGCTCAAGGACACGTCGACATGTTCACAACGGCTGAGTTTCGAACCCACAACCTTTGTGTTGGGAGACAACCACTCTCCCGCCTCAGCCGGGCTGCCCCCAATGCATTGTATGGTTTATGGAAGAAAAGCTGTGTATGTGCAAAAACAAAGCATTTCTGGAAAAAAGAAAAAGTTGCATATTCTCTCTCTCCCCGGTCGTAACCATCTCCTTCTTTTTCGGCCGTTATTTTCGATGGCGCGGCAACACCTTTGTGTCCAATTACGCCCTGGAAACACCAGAGCGCAACTTGTGACATTTACCTGCGCCGGCCACAACTGCAGCTAATACGGCCGCTAAATGGCATCAATAGATATCTGAATGGGGATGCGTATAGATCGCGGCACGCTACACGCCTGACATTATGATACTTCTCCCGGAGGGACCGTGATAAACACACGGGGGGTTGTGTTACCCTCGCACGTGTGTGTGTGTGTGTGTTTGTACGTGTGTGTGATCGTGTGTGTCATGACGGGTTACAAATGAGTTTGTTTGGTGTTGTGGCCTTTCTGCGCCCTGGGCTATGTGTGTTGTGTGGGCGGCTCTCGGTTAATGCGATCCACACTACAGGCTGCTGCGTGTGTCTGTGTGCACATGTGTGTACTCTGACTTTTGATTATTTTTTTTTTGAAGTCAACAATAATAAGGTTAAAGTCATGTTGATGTCGACTCGTCTCCGATGACATCATTCATATTTTTCAGTGCTGTAATTGAGCCCCTGAGAACTACGGTGGGCTAACTCAATTTTTGTCATATTTCAGGAGAGTGATTTCAAGTTTTATGGCTGCAATAAAATCAGGGGGATGTATAGCTTGGTGATTTGTAATGCGCCAATTACTTCTTCTGGATGCTTGTTTATAGAGAAAATGTGGTGTTCCTCGGATTTGGACATTTGGCCAAATGTAATGATTTTTGGACTTACACTTTTATCCACAACCGAGGTACAGTACCATCATCATCTTTCGTTTCAAAGGTTAGGTCTCGGTTAGTATCGTCGAGGTTGCCTGAAAGAAAAGAAACAAACTAGGATTAGTTGAGCTCAATCGTGGTCCAAGTCCAAACATCTGTCCAATCTGTTGATATTTCATAACAGATGATATATCACTTTCTTTGTCGTCGATCAATCTCTGAACTTCACTTTCTGGGATGGAAATGGGAGGCGGGCTTGTGTTGCGTTGATGAATCAGGAAAAATGCAAAGTGCAATCCAGGACTGCCTCTATATGTCAAAATTGGAACTAAACATAGATTGAGAAAAGTACATGACTTTTTTTTCCTCTTTATTTCTGCTCTTAACTTAAAATGGCAAAAAATGGAGTTAGCCCACTCTCGTTCTCAGTGGCCCGGTTAAAAATGTGTGGTTGTGATGTGTTGTGTTGTAGGACTGTGTTGTGTTTAGGGTTAGGTTGTTTTGTGCTGTGTGTGTGTGTGTCGTGGTAGGAGCAGGACCGTTATTCACTTCCTTTCTCCTGAGCCGTGACACTTCCTAGCCGCGGGGCTTTTTCGATCGCGGTGTGTGTTAGTTTGCGTTGTGTGCGCGTTGCGTACGGTGGGGGTCGAGCAGGCGACCTATCGGTGAAAGTGTCGCACGTGCCAATAACCGTCTGCTAGCATTAATCAGACAAGGCGGCAGTAGCGCGGAGAGGGTCAATGTTTTAAAGGGCAGCCACACGGTGAAGTACCAACATCGGAAGGCCATCGTACCAACAACGAGCACACCCATCTTTTGACTATCTTTATGACATGTCTCGCTTTCCAGTTGTTATTTTTCTGTTTCAGTGTCCGGGTGAGCGTGGGTGGGCGGCGCTGTCATCGACACACCTTTTGTAAATCTCAGTCGACAGCTTCACAGGTGCAGCCGCTGCAGAGTGCCGGTGTCGGGCTATTTATTTGCTTACCTCCATGCGCTGACGAGTTGTTTGATTCCGTCTCAATATTTGTCAGATTTTTATTTTGGGCTATTTTTGTCCGGGGTGCTTTCTGTTTCCGGTGTCCTATAACGGTAAGCAAGTTTCTTAGTTCGTGTTGTGTGGTTTGGATTTTTGAAGTTTTTTTTTCACCAATCTTTTTATTGTGTCACCTTTTTTTTTTCCATTTATTTTTGATATCCTTGCATTCTATGTGCGCTGTTCGAAACGAGCACACAAGAAAATCAAAGATTCTTTTATGATAATTTTTTATTTTTATTTTTAAGTCGTGGTCGAACAGATGTTCTCCGTCTTTTGTGCGCCTTCTTGCTGAAAAACAACGGAAATAATCAATAAGTCAGCTGGACGGATTTGGCATTGATTTATAAACTGGTCCACCGTTGAACGTATCGGTGACCTCAGCGAAGTCCATCGAAGGTGAAGCCATACGGCACAATTATTGCTCTCTAAGTAGCCTCTGTGAACACTTGAGAAGCTAACGGTATGTCTACAGCGTTTATAGGCGGATTCTGTCGGCGCGCTGCCTTTCAAGCGTTTAGGCACGTCGGCCGCTCGGTTGCCAGGCGACACACACTGGACCTTGACGGCGGCATTCAACGCTCGCCACCGCTGCCGCCATACAAACCTTAACACTAAGTTGGTTCGCCATCATCAAAAGATTCACGGTGTACAGATAATAAGGTTAACTGTGGCATACTGAGATTACGTGTGGCTTATTAAGGTTTAAACGCTAAACCGTATCACTTTGGGGCTTGACATACACGTATGGCATGCGTGTGCCACGTGTGGCATAATAAGGTTATGTATGGCATATTAAGATTATTTGTGACTTATTAAGGTTTGAACGCCAAACTGTACCACTTTTTGGGAGTGACATACAGTGTTAAGGTTATGTGTAGCATATTCATGCTAGTCCGCGTGTCATAATAAGGTTACATTTGGTATATTCAAGTCATGTGAGGCTTTTTAAGGTTTCAATTCTAAATAGTACCACTTCTGGGCTTGGCATATTAAGGTTATGTGTGCCATATTAAGGCGCGAGGTTCGACTGTATTTTGGCACTTTCTATTTTTGCTCAATATTAGACAGTAGCATTGAAGCCCGGGGAATTACGCACCTCTAGACCCCCCCGCCCCCCATCCCAGGCCTCCAATGAATGGGCCCCCAGGGGTCTTTGAGCACGTACCCGCGCCCCGGCCCTCCAAATTGAGTTTAAGGCGCTCGGACATTAGCATACGCAGATTGTCAGAGGCAAATGAATGACAAGACTTTCATCTGCCGGCGTGTCGGCCTCGCTTAGCAGCGACACGCTTCAAAGTCCCGCCGAGTGCCGCTGGGGTCGCCCGTGGGACCACCGACATGCGGGTGAGTGGGAGGGCGAGGGGGGGGTGGGTTGGGGGCATGAGATGACTTCATCAAGACCCGAACGCAACTTGTCAAAAAAAACAAAAACAAACGACGGGTATAACAGGAAGATTTGTGCACTGGAACTGATGCTATTGAGTACTTTAGGGTGTCAAAGTAGGGTTTCAAGTCACAGAAAGGGTTTGACATTTGGGTTTCAAGTCTGGCTTAGAGTTTCAAGATACGTTTCTTGTTTGGGTTTCAAATTAGGGTTTCATGCCGAGGCTAGGGTATCAAGTCAGGTTTTGAAGCCAAAATTTGCGTCTGCAGTTCAGGTTTTAAGTTAGGGTTTGAAGCCCAGGTTTTTGTTCCAAGTTAGGGTTTGAAGCAAGGGTTAGCGTCTCCAGTTAAGCTATGAAGCCAGGTTTAGTGTGACAGAATATAGGGTTTCAACCCTGTGTTAGAGTTTCAGACTGAGGTTTCAAGTCACGGTTTAGTGTTAGTGTTTCAAGTTAGGGTTTTAAACCTTGGTTAGTGTTTCAAATTAGTGTTTTTAAACAGAGTTAGGGTTTCAAGCCGGTGTTAGGGTTTCAATGAGTTGTTTTTAAGCTTTATTAGGATTTCAGAGTTTCAAGCCTGCGTTACAGTTCCATGATGATCCACATGTGGGCTGTTCTGCGCCTCAGCCCCCACACAAAATGTCGTGCTGAATTCCTTATGACCTTGGTGCGGGTCAGACAGGAATGAGGCATATTAATATCGTCAGTACGGAACATGTGACCGGGGAGAGTTTCATCAACGTGCCAGTCATACGTACTTCGATGAGTCTGTTGTTGTGGATTTGTGCGGCTGATTAAAAGTCAAACAAGTGAACAGTCGCAACAACAACAACAACAAAAATCCAACAATCATCATGTCCCGCCCCCCCCACCAAAGAATTGAGAAAAAAGTGCGGCGTCTCCATTTCGTGCTAATGAAATCATCAGCGAGGTTTTTAATTCTGATGAGAAGACATTTGTTAACGCCGTTGACCTCAAACATTTTCTCCCGTCTCCACCTCCGTTCCTCATCTCGGAGTCCTGACTCGACGGAATCGTGCCGAAATGGGCACCGTTCATCAAATTTCTCCATTAATGTGACGAGCGTCACTGCGATTGGGAAATGCCCGCGCTCTGGGACTGCACACTTTGCACTCCACCTATCGGCGGAGATTATCGGTGGTGTATTAAGGTTATTTGGGGCTTGTCAAGGCCAAGTGTGGCATATTAAAATTATGGGTGGCATATTAGTAATGTGAGGCATATTAAGTATACTGTACGTGTGGCCTATTAAAGATGCTTATGTCATGTCGAGGCTATGTGTGGCATATTACATGTGGCATATTAAGGTTACATGAGGCATATAAAGGTTAAGTGAGGCATATTAAGTTTACGTGTGGCATACTAAAGTTACATGTGGCATATTAAGGTTATGTCTGGCATATTACGGTCACATGAGGTATGTTACCTGTGGCATATTAAGGTTACATGAGGCATATTAAGGATATGTGAGGCATATTATTGTTGCATGTGGCATATTAAAGTTTTTTATGTGGTTGTCAAGGTAACGTGCGGTGTGTTAAGATTATTGGTGGTATATTAAGGTTATAGCTGGCATATTACAGAATGTTACTTGTGGCATCTTAAGGATAGATGAGGCTTATTAAGGTTATGCGTGGTATGAAAGTTTCGTGTGGTATCTCAAGGCAATGTGTGGCGTACAGAATGGCATATTAAGGTTATCGGTGCCATGTCCATGTTTACGCAACACTGGCCGTGTCAAGTTTGGCGCATACACGTATACACCCAGCGTGAATAATACATGTGAGGTTGCACGAGCTACGATGCTACGGCGGCTTAGTGGCAGTGCGCATAAGCAAGAGTAAATGTCCTGACATTTCCAATATCCACCCAGCCCCAAATGTGCTGAATGCACACAAGCGCTCACTCAAGAGGCTCTTAATGGCGGTGGGGACAGTTGGCCACGGCTATGGATGGTAGAAAAGGGGGCGGGTTGAGACTCGGCAGGTGGTGGGTGGTGGGTGGTGGGTGGAGGATTATTGCCAAAGTGTCTCTGAGAATTTGGTCATTTTTGTTGCTAGACACTTGTCGAGCATATTTGAGCATTACTAAGGGATTAAGTCGATTGGTGAAACGGGCACAATTCGGCGAAAGCTGGGCGGGGATTGGGCAAAGTTGCCAGATAATGTAGTTATTTAAATTCAATTCATGACTGTGAGAGACATTTTCATTCAAAAGGACTCAGACGAAATATCGATTTTTGTTGGTCAATTGGTGAATTATGGGTGTAATTTAGTAGCATTTAGGCAGTTGAGGTTTGAACGCTACTCATGGATGCCTTTGCTTGGTGAAACGTCGGTGAAAAATTGCCCAAATTGCCAGAAAATTTGGAGGAGTGGACAAAGTTTCCAGGTGATGCATAAAGATTTTTGGTGTTAATAATGTTACTATTTGATGTTACCAGTTGAAAACTTGCACACGTATGTGTTTGAGCGCTACTCGGGGATATGTTTGATTCGCGAAATTGCGAATTGCGAATTTGCGGGAAAGTTAGGGTGCCCTGATGTACATTTTGAAGGTGGAGATTATTGTAAATATGCCTCTGCTGGAATTTGCCAAGGGAGTGCGTGTTGTGGCAGGTATAACCATCCAAATTAGTTGGCGGGGCGCCTGCCGTCAATAAAATGTCAGCATTAAAATCCCCGAGCGAAACAGGTGAGAACCCTGCGGAGCGTGGTGGCTAATATGAGTCGCGCAGTCCCACCTGGGGAAGGCGGGGCTCACCGACTCTTGATGCAAGGGTGGTCGCGCTGTCCCACCTGGCGCAAATTTATGACTGTGAGAATTTGTATTTCCAGGGACCTGAACCGATGGACGACGGCGCTGCCTTCGGGTGCGGCAGGAAGTACTCGCGGTGCCGCCGTTTCACTCTCTCCTCACACGACAGGTCACTACATCGAAGGAATCCTTTTAACGCACGCGCCAAATATGATTTTACTACATTATTTTAAAGTCAGCCGAATTTACGAGCTGCGACGGTGCTAATTAAAGGTAAAACTCGGTAGTGGGGAAAAAACGTAGGACATTAGGCTCATCTTCATCTTTTTTGCGGAGTCAGCATTTCAAATTCACTCACTCACACTCATTAGTGTCGCTTGGAAGGTTCGTGGGGGGGAAAAAAACAGCCCCACAACTAGTTTCACCAACCACTATGAAATTTTGTGGACAGGTCAATCATAACAGGACACGCAAAAAACGGATCACGGACCCACGTCTGAAATTGAAGAGGGAATCAGCCATTTTGGTTTGAATTCCAGGGCTCGTACTTTAACGAAACCTGACTAGGGAACTTTTGGGCGCCAATCGTAAGCAGGTATCTTAAACAGATGGATGATGCCAAACGGTGAAATTGAGATTCTTCAGTCAACCTAGCACGCATGTTTTTGGGATGCGGGAGGAAAGCGGCGTGCCCGGAGAAAACCCACGCAGGCACGTGGTTGAACCAAACAAAATAGATGGAAAACCAATGATTTAAAGGTTTATCACCATCCCATATGATTCGAATCTTAATATTTTTATGGGAATATTACACATTTATAAATACATAAAAAAAAAAAAAACGCCGGCAAGCTGGCGACTTGGAAGTTGACAGCGCGTTAAACATTAACACGCGAAGTATGTTTGCATTAATTAGCCACGAAGCCTTCAACCGGGCTCGTCGGGGTCTCATCATACCGAGCGTGTATATTATTCTATTTTAGCGCGTATTTAGCGGAGCGAGCGACCTTCTAAGAGAAACATTTGCAGAGATTTGGAGAGTCAGACAAATGAGACGGGGCGACGCCGCAGTGTTGCAAAAGACAGAGAAAATTCACACTGGTATTGATCTTACTTAATTAGATTCCTATCCGCTCTCTGGGGAGCCGTGTTCCGGCAACACATTTCACACACATGAGAGAGAGCGAGAGAGAGAATATGAACTGAATTAATATAATTTCAAAGCCCGGCGTACAAAATGTGATTTGATTATCGGGAATATTTTTCATGTCTAATTACACTTTGCCTTCACCGCCGTAAAGTTTTCTTAACTTTGTTTTCAGCAAATCACGATGAAAGAACTAATGGCTGACTCTTTGCACGCACACTTTTCAGGGCAGTAATTCAATTTGTGGCATGAGGGGATTAAAAAAGAAAAAAAGAAAAAAAATAGGTGAGGTATTGTTTTTGCTCTCGTCGACGCTAAATGAATTTGTTCATTGAAATGCTAATTGGCAGCAATTTGATTTCACTTTGCGGCAAATTGGAAATCAGACCTTCAGCAGAGGGATGTTGGCTGATGATTATTGTTGCCAAATAAGAGACGCTATCATTTGATAGCGCTTGATTAGTTAGGCAGCTGAATTGGACACATTTGATTGGCCAAACTTGCTGTGAATTACGATTTATGGGCAAAATTTGACAATCAGATAATTAAATGACACTCCACTGCGTCTTTGAAGTCTGCTACTGTATTTTGAAATATTTTCTAACGGTGTTTATGTTTCATCTAATACAGCATATTTAACAATATCTACAATTGTTGTATAGTTTTCACATTTTTCCCCAATATTTCTGTGTTTTATGTCTCTATTTGTTTGTCTATTTTAGTCATCTTGGATTTTTGTGTATGTTATTTTTTTATATATTAGTTTATTTTTGTGGATTCTTGCTTTAATTCTTGCACGACACTGCTACTAATATTTTGTATTAGTTTTGAATAATTAAGCTTTTTCCCCCCTCAATCTCTTTACATTATATGCATTTTTTGTCAGATATTTTTTTTTATTTTTATAGATTATAGATTTATAGATATAGACTATAGATTTTATAATTAATTTTGTATTTTGCCTGAATATTTTCTTGTCAAATTGATGTCATATTCTTGCATGGCTATGCCATTTTTTGTGTAATTTCATATTTTTAGATATTTCATTTTGAATATTTTAAGGATTCTTGCTTTGGCTTTAGTGAGAAGTAACATTTGGACTTGCGCCACTCCCATTAGCAAATTCCCGATGCATATAAAATGTGTTTTGATGGCGTATTCATGGCTTTCAAGCTTGGTTGCGAGCAAGCAAGCAATGATGTCATTAACAAGTCAGCCTCCCAAGGGTCACAAATGTAAATGTTGTTTGATTATTCAGATAAACCGATATGAGAATGTAAATAGTTATTGGCAAAGCCGCATTTGGTTGACAAAACAGTCGCCCATTGGTGTATGAATGTATGTGTGTGAATGGGTGAATGTGAGGCTTTGTAAAGCGCTTTGCGCGCTGTGACGGTGACGATAAAGCGCTATATAAGTGCAGTCCATTTACCATTTCTGCTCTTTGTGTTTCCACCATCTTCTAATAGCTGTCAGCTTATTGCAGTCACAATATGGATGGCGACCGTGATTGCATTTTCCCGCAGTGTCAGGAAAGCAAGCGCGGGTCGTCGAATCAAAAATTCCCAACGACGTAATGGAATAAGAGGGAGGGGGGGGGGGGAAACTATCGAGGGGAGAGGGAACAGAATTTCCGCACTGCTCTGATGTTGCCGCCAATCGTTTGTTTATTTACGTACGCCTGGTAAAGAATAACATTCATCTTCATCATTTCAGGAAATGAATTCATCACTCGGGCTCACGCACATCAATGCATTTCAAAACGATATATCATCGTTGAATAAAAACAGATATCATCAATGTATATTTTGTAGCAGCTCTCCTGCTTTGCTAATACATATTTACATTTGTTTATCCGTTTATCCAGATGATGGAACTTAAATTTAAACGTGTTGAAAATGGTGACGGTTGCCAAAAATTGTGGCAAAGTTTTGAGATCGCCCAGAATGATTTGTTGGCGATTTTCATTTGCGCTTAGCATTTGTTTAGACTATTGATTTAATTGGTGAAACTCTTTGAAAATGGTGACGATTGGAAAAATCGCGGTACATTTTGGGAGATTTGGAATATCGATTTTTAGTCATTTTTGGTGGTAAATGGGGGACTCTTGACTTTTAGTGCTGCTCTTGGACACAATCTATTGGTTAAACCATTTGACCAAAATTGTGGGAAAGGTGAGTGATTGTACAAAGTTGCGGGCATAATTAACTGGTGAAAACTGAAAATTGTGTGGATTGGCCAAAATTGCAGGAAAGTTGGAGGACTGGACGAAGTTGCAAGATCTGACGTGATGATTTTTGTCGAATAATAAGAGACAGTATCATTTGATATTAGCATTTGATTGGTGGAACTGCTAACGTTTCGTGCTACTCTGGGGCACAATTAACTGGTGAAACAAACTGTAAATGGTGTGTCTTGGGCAAACTTGCGCTCAAACTGGGGGACTGGATGAAGTGGCGAGATCACACGTACTGATTGTTTGGCGATATTTGTTGGTAAATGAGAGCTGTTATGTTAGCGTCTAATTGGTTAGACAGTTGTGAGCTAGTTTGGCACACATTTAATTGGTGAAACTTGTTGAAAATGGTGACTGGGCAAAATTGCAAGTTCAAGATTTTGGGTCATTTTTGTTGCTGAATCGAACATTGTACTGTATCCTTTGCTAGCATTTGGACAGTTGACGTATGTGTTAGAGGAACACATTTGATTAGCAAAGACTGACGTCGATTTTGCCGGAAAGTTAGAGGAGGGGACAAAGTTGCAAGATTGGGCATAATTATTTTGGGTGATTTTTGTTGCTAAAGGCATGATGCTATCATTTGCTAGCATTTGGACAGTTGACACACCTGTACTGGATGCTTTTGAGCACTACTCAGGGAGAGATTTGATTGGTGAAAATCTTCAAATTTGTTGGGGAAATTAATTCACAAGAATTTATCGCAAACTCCTGGAGGGAGAATTAATGACTTTTAAAAGGTCACGTGTTGATTAAAACGATGTCTCGGCTGTCGCGGGTTAGCCCAATATGTGCACGCTATTAAAATATGGTGGCGTCATTCTGGATATTCCAGTAACGCGGCTGGGGATTCTTTATCCTCTTACGTTTGTCACCACTCTTTTCCCACCCACCGAAACCCCCGATTAGCCCCTCGCATTTCACCATACGGAGCGTGTGGAAGCCGGAGCGTACCTTTGCCGCACCCCCCTCACTTCGCCCCTCTTCCTGATCAACTCCCGGCCGCCTCCGGGCATCTCCTCACGTGGGGGGCTATAATTGTTGCCGTAAATCGTGGCACACCCCCGCGCCCCCGTCTTAAGCGGCCATTACGCACGCTTCACTTCGGCCCTTGTTGATTGCAAGTGTCAAGAGGGGCGGATTTATGCACTCTGGCTGGGTGAGACGCAGCCAGCCAGGCGAGGAACCAGGGATGGGGGGGGGGGGGGATGGGTGTGATTACTGGGGGTTTATTGGGGTGCCGGCCTGGTTCAGGTGGCAGGAGGGAGGGAAGATGGAGGCAAAAAAAAAAAGATTTGCTTTAGCTGTTTCACACAGAGTTCACACATATTTGCGGCCCACCATCCATTTTTTTATAATATTTTACACACCTATAACCAAAAAAAGGGTTTGGAGGCAGGCAGCGAGAAAAGTGTCAGTGGCAAAAAACTGTGGGTTGCAGCCCCTGACCACTACTACGACCACTACTACTAATTGGTTTTATATCGAGGTTTTTGGTATATCGTCGCTGTGCTGTGGAAACCTTACATGTCTAAATATGGTCAATTTATTTTCACAAATCGATACTATCGGTCTGTCCCCACGTCCTCTGTTATTTTTTTTTTTTTACACATTATAATCAATTTAAAGGGTTGCAAATAACTTGAGAGCAAATCTGTTAACTCTCTTGAAAGCTTGAACTGTCTGAGGAGAGTTACGGTAAATGCACCTCTCGCTCTGTAGGTGCCAGGCAGCATTACGTCCCCTCAAGATTGAAAGTCAGGATGTGTTTTAAACAATAACTCGCGACAGCTAGATACATTTGAGTTAGCCCCTTTTGTTAAAAATAGATAGCTGTAATGCTTCGGTGCAAAAAGGAACTAGTCGGCCACGATCAATTGATCTGACGCCCTGTCAGTTAGAATAAATAAATCAATAAAATAAGACAAAGTTTTTTTTTTTCCATATTTATCTTCAATAAATGTCCAATCCGGATCAAGTGTGGATTCAAACCAGTTTCATGTTACGGTTGAAGTAGAACAAAAATGCAAATTGATCTGATGACATTTGAGTTATAAACATCTGAAAATGTTCAGTTAAAATTGCGAGAAACTGAGCAATCCAGATGAAATTCGGATTCAAATTGGTTTGGTGTTACAGCTTCCTTTAAAAAAACAAAAACAAACACAAAATAATCTCATTTGAGAGAGATTTACCAATAGATATGTTTTTTCCTTATATTCTGAAAGTTGTACAATGATTTTTTTTGCACAATATGTATGGGTCAAGTATTATTTTATATATTTTTTATGTGTGAATTTTCTGACAAATAGTTTAGTATTTTGAGATGTTTTTTGTCAAACACTTTATGCTACCTTTTGTTTAGACTTGTGCCACTCCCACTGACAAAATTCCTGATGTATATGAAATGGTTTTTATGACGTAGCGGTGGCATATTTATGGATGCAATCAATGATGTCATTAATAATTCAGCAACAACGTGCCAGAAATGTAAATTTAAGTTCCATCATCTGGATAAACAAATGTAAATATCAAAACAAAGCCGGAGAGCTGCTACAAAATATACATTGATGTGTATATGTATATGTGTGATCTGTTTATATGCAACGATGGTATACATTTTTGAGATACATTGATGTGCGTGAGCCTGAGTGATGAATTTATTTCCTGAAATAATGAAGATGCAGGTTAATCTTTACCAGGCGTACGTAAATAAACAGACGATTGGCGGCAGCATCAAATTCTGCTCCCTCTCTCCTCGATAGTTTCCCCCCCCCCCCTTATTCCATTACGTCGTTGGGAATTTTTGATTCGACGACCCGCGCTTGCTTTCCTGACTCTGCGGGAAAATGCAATCACGGCCGCCGTCCATATTTTGACTGCAATAAGCTGACAGCTATTAGAAGATGGTGGAAACACAAAGAGCAGAAACGGAAAATGGACTGCACTTATATCGCGCTTTATCTACACTAGGACGAGACTAATTGTTGGTTGCAAAGTTACAAAAGAAAACCGATGAGGGGACTCACTGACAAGCAAATGTTATATCTGCGTGTGAATATGTGCTAAATAATGGGTTCTTCCTGATGAGCAAATTAAAGTCCATTTGAAAAGAACTCGAACTGGTTTCATGTGAAGGATTCTCCACTTGAGAGGCTAGGACACTTACCTCATCAAAAACAAAAAACAAAACAAAACAGCATTATGACAAAAGAACACAAATGCAAAATAACTCGACTGGATATGTTGTTTTTTTGGGACACGTAACACCGTTTGTGTTGTCAAAGAAAAAGTGGTTGGAGTTGTGCTGCTTCCCACTTGGCTGGAGAATGAATGAATGAGTAACAAACACATTTGTGGATGAACACATGAATGGCTGAAGGTAAGAATGTGGCCACATGATAACTAAATTGCAGCTGCAAAACTATCCGTCAATTCTTTGGGTATTTTTGGTCAATAGTTTTCCTTTTTTCCCTAATATTTTGTTTTTGTTATTTTTCTTAATATTTAAATGTGTATTTCTTTCTTGTTTTATTTGTCTTTTTCCTCTCATATTTGTTTGTCTTTTTATTGTTTGACATATTTTTTTAAATAAATGGTAGTTTTTTTCCCTCATATTTAATAATGTAATATTCATTAAAAAATATTTTTGTATTTTTCTCTATTTTTCCAGTTTTTTTTCTTCAGTCATATTAATTGCTGTTTTAAAGATATACATTTGTATTTTTATCTATTATAATATTATAAAAATATCTAATACAATTATATTTAAAAATATCTAATATAATGATGTAATAACTTTAGTTTTTTTCCTAATATTCAATCGTCATTTAAAAATTTTTTAAATATTGGTTCCTTATTTTCCCTCCAAATATTTAGTGATTACCTTAATATTGTGTTGTTTTAATGATGTTTTTGGATTTTAAAATGTATTATTCTTCTTATTTTTTTTAAACTTTTTTTTTGTCATATATATGTGTATCTAATTTTGCTGTTTTAAAAAATATTTTGGTGTTCATTCTAATGTTTTGTTTTTTTAATATAAGTGTAGTTTTTGTATTTTCATGTCATATTTGTATTTATTCCTATTATTTGTCTTAATAATTTGTTTGTTGTTTACAAATATTGAATTGTTACTTGAAAATGGTTCAGTTTTTTTTTTTTATATTTAAAACGTTTTTGTCATCTTTATGGTGAGTTTTGCTCAATAGTTTATGATTTTCTTCCAATTATGTTAGTATTTTTTTTCCAAATTGTTTTTCTTTTCTTTTCAAATTATTTTAGTATTTTTCCCAATATTTTTATATAACATTTTTTAAAATGTTCTTTCAAAATATTTGTGGACCACCATTTAGTTCATTTTTCCAAAATGATTGCATCATTTTTTTCCCCCCCAATGATTTTATCCCCCCCCCCCCCCTCCCACACACACACACACACACACACACACACACACACATTTTTGTTCTGTATTCCCTTGTATTTGGTTTTTTTTTGAGAGTAGCTAACACGCTGCATCCCTCAGGATCCTGAGTGCAAAGTGCTTGAGAGTGTCGGCGGATGTGTGATATCTATCTTATTTGTACGATACTGTTGCCTGATGTTGGAGTACGATAACGTCCATGAAAAAATGCTAATGTTGAGCTGCTGCTGCAACACATCAGTGTTTCTGATGTGATGTGAGATAAGCAAACTTTTCCCAGCTTCTGCAAGAGCACAAAGCTCTTGTGCTCTTTTCAAGTTATTCTGTGGTTAAAAAAAAAAAAAGATTTATTTTTTCCTAATAATTTTTAATCAATTATTTTATTTTTTTCTAACATTTTTTTATTTTCAACAAAAAATATTTTCCCTATCTTTTGTTTTATTTATCACGTCGTGAGCTTGGTGGCGGTCCGATCCCCGGCTACAGAAGCTGGCTCTAGGGACGTTAAACTTCATCTCTCTGGCAGGGAAAGAGCGCAAGCTGGTGTGCGAGGTTGACACGTTCCGACTAGACATAGTCGGCCTCAACTCCATACACAGCTTGGGCTCCGGTACCAGCCCTGTTGATAGGGTTTGGACTCCTTTCCAGTCTGGAGTTGGCCACAGTGAGAGGCGTTGAGCAGGTGTGGACAAACTTATTGTCCCCTGACTCGGTGCCTGTATGTTGAGGTTTACCGCGGTGGACGACAGGGTAGCCTCCCTCTGCCTTTGGGTGGGGGGACAGGTCCTGACTGATGTTTGTGCCTTTGCACCAAACAACACTTCAGAGTACCCACCCTTTTTGACATCCACCATGGCGCCCTAGGTTGCAGTTCGATGATCATGCAGTTGTGGTCATGCCATCGGACTTGCGGCCGCATGTCTTTGACACTCAGGTGAAGAGAGGGGCGGAGCTGTCGACCGATCACCACCTGGTGGTGAGTTGGCTCCGATGGTAGTGGAAGATGCCGGTCAGATGGCAGACCCAAATGTATTGTGAGGGTCTGTTGGGAACAACTGGCAGAGCCCCCTGTCAGAAAGAGCTTCAACTCCCACCTCAGACAGAATTTCACCCACGTCGAGTGTGAAGCAGCTGGGTTGGAAATGAGCACCTCCAAATTTGAGGCCACGGTCCTTGGTTGGAAGAGGGTGGAGCATCCTCTCTGGGTCCAGGAGGAGATCCTGCCCCAAGTGGAGAAGTTCAAGTTACTCTGGGTCTTGTTCACCAGGGAGGGAAGAATGGAGTGGGAGATTGAAAGGCGGATCGGTGCAGCGTCTGCAGTGATGCGGACTCTGTATCGGTTTGTCGTGGTGAAGAAGGAGCTGAGTTGAAAGGCAAAGCTCTCAATTTACCGGTCGATCTACTTTCCTACCCTCAGCTATGGTCACGAGCAGTGGGTCGTGACCGAAAGAAAGAGATCGCGTGTATAAGAGGCCTTAGAGATACGGTGAGAAGCTCGGCTATCTGGGAAGGGCTCAGAGTCGAGCCACTTCTCCTCCGCATCGAGAGGAGCCAGATGAGGTTGCTCCGGCATCTGGTTAGGATGCCTCCCGGACGCTTCCCTGGTGAGGTGTTCCGGGAACGTCCCACCGGGAGGAGGCCCGGGGACGACCCAGGACACGCTGGAGCGACTATGTCTCTCGGCTCCCCTGGCAACGCCTCGGGATCCCCCAGAAAGAACTGGACGAAGTGGCTAGGGAGAGGGAAGTCTGGTTGCTGCCCCTGCAACCCGACCTCGGATAAGCGGAGGAAAATGGATGGATGGATGTTTGTCTTAATAATATTTTTCTTTTTTGGTTTACTGCAAAATATGTTTATCAAATATTTTTCCAAGTTTTTTATTTTAATCGTTCTTTTTTGTCCAATATTTATGTATTTTCCCCCACATTATTGTTTTTTAAGTTAGTTATTTATTTCAAAGATTTATTTATTTACATTTTTTTATTTTTCTTTCCTCAATATTTTTAGATATTTTATTCCCAGAATATTACTGTTGCTTGATGTTTCTAGTATGTTAGCGACCCTGGAAATAGGCTAATGTTGAGCTTCTGCTACGACACTTCAGTATTTCCGATGTGACGTGAGATACAGTAAGCAAAGTTTTCCGAGCATCTGCAAGGGCACTAAGATTTTGGCGCTTTTTTAAGGTATTCGGATATAAGTGCATTATTATTATTATATTTAAAAAATGTGAGTTACTTGTGAGTTATTTTGGTATCCTTGAACAATGTGCGACGGCTAAATTGTTTGCGGGAGAGGCTAATGCACGTAATGGTATTGCGAGTCGCCCCACGCGTGTCGCATATAAATAATTGAATGCAAATCCCCGCATCACGCCTCCCGCCAATTAAGCTAACCTGTTTTAGCCGTAAGTGATTTGATTACATTAGCGTGGCGTGGCGCTGACTGCATTAGGGATGCCTTAATCAGTCGCTAATCAAATTAGCGCCGCAGACAGGCGGGTGTTCGGGAAGGAAGTGGCACACTTTACGCAAAGCACCTTGCCGGCTCACCTGCGGTCTCCTCAGAGATGTCGCCTTGAAAAATGTCAACTTTTACCCATCATCAAGAGTACAGCGAAGGCGGCATATTACCGCGACTGTGTGCGCTTTCACGTAGCCAACACGGAATCCCGCATTCAGAAAATGAGATGATGTCAGTGCCAGCTTCTGGAGTGATGGTTCGAAAGAGGAGTGAGCGAGGCTATCTCGGTAAAGGTGGCAATACCATCTCTAAACAGTTTGTGCCTAATGAATGGTTGCACCTGTGTTAGCAACATTGCTAATTAGCCTCCTTAGCACAACAGTTCCTGATTGGATGCTTTGTGATGAGGCGCCCATGGCACCCTAGGAAAAAAAAAAAAAAAAAAAAAATCAATGGTGAGCGTCTCAGTGAATGTGGCGAGCGGCAGATTGATTGCAGCTCCAAATTGAGTAAACACCGTTGTCTGTTTAAGGGCCGCCATCCTTTCATCATCGCCATATGGACACCAGGTGAGATTTATTTCCAGGGTGTTCACTATCGGCTTTCACCGGAGCGCCACTTCACCCTGACATGACCACAACTTGAATTTCATCCACAGGAAAGTCACCAAATTGCCAACATGGGAATGGGCTGAACAGTCATCTCTTCATTTTCCAGACATGAACAGTCTGGAAGTCTAGAACAGTAAAATATCCAATTTAATTTAATGTTAGTTAATATATTCAGTTTTTAACAATTCAACATGGGAAAAAAATCTGAATTTGTTTTTTTGATTTAGACATTACATTTTTTTAACTGAATTATTTGATTTGATTTTTTTAACAGCTTTACACTGAATTATTTTCTTGATTTTGTTTTACACATTGTTTCTTTAGATGTTGATTTTTAACAGACATTTTTTTAACAATTGAAATATACACAGCATATTTTGAGTAGTTTTTAAAAAAAAATTTTAGGTTAAAAGAATTTTAACACGGAAATTCATTGACCTTTTTTAGATGTTGACTTTTGTACACTGATTTTTTTTTGGGGGGGGGAACTGTTCACTTTTTGTATTATTTCTTTTTCAGTTTGATTTGTTTTACATACGTTTTTGGGGGGAGTTATTGAGTAGCCTGATGTCATTTTTTTAAACTAAAGATTTAGATTGTAAAAATTGTGTTAAAATGTTTTAGAAATGAAAATATAAACTGAGTTTGAATTGCACATTTGCATTCATTACAATTATACATTGGCATCAAAGTGATCCATTTAACATAAAATGGATATAAAAAAAAAAAATAAAATAAAAAATCAAGTCTGAATTTCTAAATATGAATTTGAATTTTTTAGTCAGATTTTTAATTTGGAACACAGATTTATTTTCACCATAAAATGTTATTTTTTAATTTGCATAATAGTAAAAAAAAGTCAACATCTTCAAAAATGCGTTTGAAAAAAAAAAAAAAAAAAAAATCACGATCTCCCCAAAAACATTTTGTGTTAATCAAATTCAACATCTAAATCGATTCTGTTTAATAAAATCCCCATCTCCTCAAAAAGTGTAACAGAATTTTTAAACAAGATCAATTTGAATTTTGACACTTTAAGATATGGACCAAACCTCTCTGACTTACCCGTATCTTCTGTACTTGCAGCCAGAACATTTCACAGCTTCTTCTCTGGCTTGCTGCTCACATTAGCTATAGCTTAGCGTCAGTTTTTGGATCATCATTTTGGATTTAACCATATATTTCTTCTTTGCACAAATAATAAAGTGATAGCAAAATATGATGAAATGTAAATAAAATTAAAAACAACTAAAATTTAAAAAAAATTGTTGCATTATATCTACAGCAAGTACTGTATAAAGCTACCATACTATACCATGTTGACCTAATGACAAATGTGCCCAATGTAGACAAATATAACAAAAAGAATATGACAACCCAGATCAGTTCCATTTAAAAAGTCCAACATTATCAAGATGAAACTGCTCAAAAGTCAATGTACTTTTATATGTTGAAACATGTAATTATGACTCTAACCTTGTAAGTATGTCACGTTTTAGACTACAGTAGAATAGCACATGACCAGAGAAAGCCAATCACAAATGTCGCCTTCTGCAGGAGGACGTGATATGAAAAACAAAATCTGTAATTACACATTTTCTCTCAGTCATATAATGGAATACAGTTACATAAATGTTGTAATTAAATAACGTTAGCCTCCTTTCTACCCAAAGACGTCAAACAAACAAACCTTCCTGAGTTGTCAGTTTCTTCTTGTTGTTCTTCATAGAAAACATCCCTTCATTACCTTAAAATGTTGATCAAACCAAAAGTGGAGACAAAACATCTCAGCTTTTTCACTGGCTGGCTGCTGACGTGAGCTGTAGCTTAGCAATGTTAGCATCCAACATGAACCAAGTGATATTCGTCGCGTTTAAGGCCCCTAAATGTGCTCTGCGTGAGCTATTTTTCAAGCCGTCTACATTTTGAAGGTAAGATTGCCGTGGAACGTAAAGTCCAAATTGTATGCGTTCGGCGTTATCGACGACGTAAGACGAAACCGTGTGCGTTGTGTTTGTAATATGATAAGAAGCACTGACGTGTCCTCTTTTCCACCGTGCTCCGATAAGAATCCATCTCTGATTAGTGGCCCAGCGTGCGTGCCAAGGTTTCTATTTGGCTTTTGCGCATTCAATTTGCTTTGTGTTTAATAACGACTCCTTCACCTGCTAACACAGACGCTGGCCGAGGGCCAGTCGGCCTTTTTTTTCGATTGGGATCGGACGCCGACGCGTGTGCTTTTTTTTTTTTTTTTCCCTTCGGGCTAATATAAATCAATACACTGCCAACGTCGTGTCAACAAGCTGACATCCCGCCGGATTGACTTTGGTGGCCGTCTTCTTATGGCTCATGGGACGCATTTCACTCACCATACTTTACCATCTTCTTGTGGGAAATAAATGCTGAGTACATTTTCTCAAAATGCTTCAATATATGTACGTAGAATATATTCACATATTTTCCAGATATTGTTGAGAAATCCACTAAATAGAATTGATGTATTTTTAGTTCTTTAGATTTAAAGGATAAAGCAGTACAGAAAATGGATGGAAGGATCTGTGTAGGCCAATAAATAACCAATGTATTTATTGAATCTGTAAATACCAATACAGTATATTCAGAGCAAGGCGTACAAGAGTATAGCTTTCACTCTTGAGTCACATGCTGCTTCACCAAGTCTAAAGCCCTCGCAAATGTTCAGGCCATTATTTCAATTGTGCACAATTTCCATGACAAATGTTGGCTTCTGCTGTTCTTTTATTTGTTGTTGTTGTTGTTTTCCTTGCTACAACAACAACCCGAGTAGTGGTCAGGTTTTGATTCCGGTGGAGTCAATGGAGCTGTTTTCAATTAGTTTTCCAAGTGCTTATCCCATTAAAGATAACGACTTATTGATTTAACGACAGTTGCGCTTTTGGTGTGAAACGTGCCGCCATTATGACTCTCCCTCTCCTCCAGCCTCACCGTGACTGACGGGCTTGTTTTCTGTATCTCCTTTATTTATTCGCCCCCCCCCCCCGCACTCTTCGCGGTCATGGACTAGCTTGTCGACCTTTCGCCCTGAGGCCATGGTTCCCGCCGTCTTGCTCGCAAGATATTGTCCAGTCCAGTTCGCTCGATTCAACGTTTGCGGATTACCTTGACTGATGGTGAACGATTTGATGATGACGCTAGTTTGACCCTGGCACGGAGGAATTTAACTTGCCATGACATCCGTTATAAATGCTTGAAAATGTGGACAAAGGTGAAGTCCGCGGTGGTTCCGGAGTTGCTGTTGCACACACTAACGTTGTCTTCTCCACACGAGCGGCTACTTATCGCTGATTGAGCTCAATGACCAGCAGCTATTTGATTTGGCTTCTTCCTCCTCCTCGTCTTCCTCGTTCACTCATTTCCTCCCTGCTGGAAGATGCCGGCCGGCTTGCTGACGATGGCACCTTCTCCTAATGAGGCGAGCGATAAGGCGGCCGCCGACCTTGATCCTCTTCCTTTTCTTCCTCCTTTTTTTTTTTTTTGCGGTTCATCCTTCTCCGATTTCCCTCGCACATTTCTCTCGGCGCATCTTGATAACGATGACCACGCCGCTGCTTCTGCTCATGGTTTATCTAACAGGAAGTAGGAAATAACCACTTGAATTCATCACTATGCAACAGCTATACAATGGATGCCTTTGCATCCTTTTTTTTCCACCATAGGAAATAATGGAAATCAGCATTAAAACCTCAATGAACTGCGATAAATGTTTGAAGTAACATAACATTTACAAAAATACACATCATGTGAAAAGAAATGAACCACTATTGATAGATGTTAAACAACAAAACAGATGTGAAACTTTAATACAAGCAAATGTTTTCACTTTTTAAGACTTTTAATGATGAATGACAAAAGCATAATACGACCAAAACCACTTTCAAGTTGAAGTCGTAATATCTTTTTTGCATAAAGATATAACCGATGTGAAGTCATGATGTAACATTCGTAATTGTCTTACAAATGTAAAAGGTGTGTGTCTGCATGTGTGCAATTAATTACAATAAAGCTATAATGACCTTTTACATTTTAATTCTATGAGCGAACCGTCTTAGGTAGCTACTGTAGGATGCTAATGAGCTTCTGATGTGGGCTCGCTTGACGGATGGTGATGAATTAAGATGGAGGATGGAGGGTTGTCGGGTGGATCATGTAGGTCGGATGGTGTGTAATGTTAGTCGTCGGATGTTGGACTTAGGTCGGCCATTTAATTTGTGGCGCCAGCTAAGAGGAGAGTCAGCGGTTGTGATGAAAGGACTTCATGACTTTTATGAACCTTTCGCCGGGTGCAGGTGCGTGTTGACATTTGACTTCGACTTTATAGACTTTCTAATCTCAATTTTAGAAACTTAGGGAAAATGATCTTCCCATCTCATGAACTCAGGAAGGTAGGCAGGCAGAGTATGTACATTGGTAGGTTAATTGGTAGGTACATGGATTGCTACCTCGATGGATAAATGGACTCGGTAGATGGTTATAAAAGTAAACGAAAAATGTAAAACTGTTAGAAAGGCCATAATATTTTGTTAAATTGATGAAGACAGAACACCTGCTCCTGCCTGCTCCAGATGGATAGCAAATCAAAAATCATTTTATAGCATGTCGCACTAACGTCAATGTAGCGCGGCATCAAAACCTTGGCGTCAGGCCTCCCTTGACTCGACTTAAGCCTGCTAAGCTAACGCTAATCAGACTGACGAATAACACGACTTTGACTGAACGCAGCCAAGCGACGCTAATGTAGCTTAGCTCGACTTCCTGCTCTGTGTCTCTTTGTACTACAGTAGATAGAATGTGTGCGAACCTGTGACGAGGCCACATGTGTTTTCAATATAAGTAGATACACATTTGAGGTCATCTTCTTTTGTGTAGTTCAGTACATCGCTCAGGTGCACGGACCCCCGGACACCCAACCCAACTATCCATCCTGTCCGGCCTCTCCGGGTGGGCAGCTCATTAGCTCATGTTCCCCACCAAGCGGGTCGGAGGGAAAAAAGAAAAAAATCCATTAGCCAAACAAACGACACTAGCACGGCTCGCAAAACAGCGGGATAGTTTACTCAAGCAATGCGGTGTGGGATTTTGTATGTTGCATCACTTCCTTTGTGACAACATCCAAGCGACCCATCCCGTATTGTTAAAATATTAACACGAGAGACCATCAGTGTTTTAATTAAAGAGACGAGGGTTTCATACACTTTGACATATTCCTTCATTTAAAAGTTAAGCATCAGACACCTTTCTGAGACCTAATTAAGCAGAAATAATCAAAGTTTGCATCTCTTCATTTTAAAAATGTTTCTTTCCAAAAGTAAGAAGCGCCATAGCCATTATTTTTTTTGGGGTCTGCAGTGGTTTTCGCCTTGCAACTCTTCCATAGATGCCATGGAGACAAATTCCTTGTGTTGTGTCTTGGAACATACTTGGCCAATAAAGCTGATTCTGATTCTGGATGCCGTTTTTGCCCAGTCTCTTCCTTATTGGTGAGTCATGAACACTGACCTTAACTGAGGCAAGAGAGGCCATCAGGTCTTTAGATGCGGTCTTTGGTTCCCTTGTGACGCTTTGAATGAGTCGTTGCTGTTTCGTTGCAGTTTTGTAGGCCGGGCCGTGCTTGGAAGGGTTTCTCCATTCGTGGATAAAGGCTCTCACTGTGGTTCGCTAGAGTCCTAAAGCTTTAGAAATGGATTTGTAACCCTTTCCAGAGTGATAAATATCCGTTACTTTATTTCTCATCTCTTCTTGATTTTCTTTGGTACTTGGCATTTTGTTGCAGCTTTTTGAGGGCTTTTGGCTGACTTCATTTTGTCAGACAGGTTCTATTTAAGTCATTTCTTGTATGGTAATGAACTCAGTTTTCACAAAAATGAGATTAGGCACAGTTAATTTGAGTTAACAACAGGGCAATTACTTATTCACACAGGGGCATGTAGCTTTGAATTGTCCTTAATCAATAAAATTACCATTTTAAAAACTGCATTTTATGTTCACTTGATTTATCATTGTCTGATGAAGAGCTTAAAAATTAAAGTGGAGGAACTATGCAAAAAAATAAGATTTTGAGAACGGGGCAAATACTTTTCATGGCACTGTATATGCCCTGGTGGGAAATGTAGCCGTGACCCATCTAGGATAGGTTCAAAATCCATTTGGAAACACCAAAAATCAGGAGAAATAGGATGCAGGGCAATAAAATATGGGAGACTTGTGGGATAAACTGAAGGTTTGGGAAGTAGCTTCAGAAGTGCCAGGAAAGGCCAGAGTTGGTTGGGTGGTTGAATCCTGCTGTGAATGTTTTTGGAGACATACAGGAGTTGTTGTTTTTCCGGGAGTGCCTTACCAATTTTCTGTTCTGATGAAATTGACTTGTACATTGACTTTGAATCATCCCTGAAGTGGAATAGTAAGTAGGCTACAAGAATCGAGTTACTCCAGCCTTTACATTAATATAAGACAATAGATTTGGTGTTTGTGGAAAAGCTCGATGCAAATGGCTAGCAACCAATTCAGGGTGTACCGGGCCTCTTGCCCAAAGTCACCTGGGGTAGGCTCCAGCACCACCGCGGTTCAGAAGATGGATGGATAGATGGTTGGATGTTAGAAATGCTCACTAGAAAATACTTTTCTTTCCGGGTAGAAATAGTTGCTGTGAATTGGCAGAGAAGCACTTTGAGTGGCAACTCAAAGAAATCGGGAGAAATGTGCAGGAAAATATGTAAAATGGTCAAATATGGTAGTCTCCCAGTCCCTCGACACACATAATTATGTTCAGAAGTGTCCCATAAGGCTGAGATTGGTTGTTCGGCTCGGGTAGCCTTTGTGGGGGGCTTCTGTTGAACCCCGCTTCTCTTGCCAAAAGTCACTCCAGATTACCAGCCCCCCACCTCCAACAAATCCGTGGCCTCAAACAGGATAAGCATTGCAAAAGGGTTCGATGGTGTTTTTATCCTGCTGTAGCATTCCTAGAAGTGTCTCTCATAGAGCCTCGAGGACCAATCAGAGTGGAGCTTTTCATCCATATGCTAATATGCTAATATGGTTGATTTATGTTGTGATGCTGCGGGGTGGAAGTAAAAAAAAAAAAAAAAAAACTGAAGAAGAGAAAAGAAGTGAAAGCGAGGGAGGGCGGGTAATAGGATGCATCCAAGTGGAGTGGAAGCCTTCGCCTCCTGAGACTATTTGGAAGCGAGCGAGGCCTCTGGATGGCAAAATGGCTTCGCCGTGTGCATTACACAGCGCCATAAATCTGGGTGCCCGACACCCCCACGAGCAGCCGCCGTCCGCCCGCCCGCACGCGCGCCTCGTCTGCCTGCTTTGCTTTGGCTTTAATTACCTGAGCGATCCCGCACTCACCAGCAGCACTTCCCTAATGGAGCATCACTCACGCTGCCAGCTGGCAGCGCGGCCTCCCCGGGTGGGGCGGGCAGAGCGGGCGGGGTAGGGCGGCTGGGGACCCGGCAAGGGAGGGGGCTCTGCACCCCCTGTCATAATTCACTCACACCTGTAGTCATCGCCTCACCAAGCGGGTACTCGCATGAGGCCATTCGGTGTCCATTATATGACCCTGGATTACTGCAATTTCCCCTGATTTGTGGATTATTTCTCGTCATCAATACTACACTACTATTTTTATTTATTGATTTTATTTTCTTAAGTGTGTAAAGTGGAATCTATCTCAACAAATTGCCAGATAAGCCATCAAAAACGCGTAGCTTCTACTTGTATGTGTTTCTACAAAACAGACTTTTTTGGGGGGGCTCTTTGGATTATTTCTAGTGGTTGTGTTTTTTTGTGAAAGGTGGCACTTATCATGAATAATTGATGTGTGGAACCATTATATAATCAGGCATTGTGCATTTTATCAAGTGTCCAATGGGCATTTTTGTAGACTGTAATTGGCAAGAGTCATCACAACTATAATAGAAGACATATATTCCGGGTACACACCACTAAACTGGACAAAGAATGACTTGGACTTTTTTTTTTTTTTTTTTTTAGCTTTTATTTATATTTTTCCCCCTGACCATTATTTTCATTTCCATTGCGCGAGGCAGCCGTTATCATTAATAACTGACTTTTTTTCTTTTTTTTTTTTTTTGAAACTATGTGGATCATTTCAAGTTTTTTATTCCGATTGTTTTACGTGGAAGTTGTTTTCTTTAATCATGACATTCATTTCGCAGCACAAGGAAGCATCAAATTACAGTAAATGGTGCAGAGCAAGTTTCCAAGCAACATGTTAGCCACGCGAGGGGCGGGGGCACGAGGGGTTTTTCCTGCCGTCAATCAACATCCCGTCAAGACGTCTCTGGCCTCTTGTCGACATCCCCCCCCCCCCCCCCCCCCCCTCCTCCCCCATTCTCCTTACGTATTTGTGCTACTAACAATACAACTGACACTTTAAAATGCATGGGACCTTTTGTGAACGAATACAAAAAAAATTTAAAAAGCGAGCAGACTGTTGAGGAATGTGGAGGCGGTGGAGTGACTGGCGCTGACCTTGGAAATTATTGCTTAACTCGACAGAAAAAAAATGCTGTATGTTTGTCAGGAGCTGTCCGTCATCAATGAGCTTTTGTGCTGGGTATCGATCTGTCGCCCGCTGATGGACGCGCAACACACACAGTGTGTGACGCTGACACGCGCACGCATACACACACCGGAATGGGATGTCAAGTCGACTGGGCCGCTTTCACTTCCTCCAAGATGAAATCTGGCCAGCCATGGCCACGCCCCTACCTAGCGGTGGCTCATTAGTAAACACGGCACGGAAGAACGAAGTCTAGTGTGGACGCGTTTCCACACTGTTGTTGAGCCCAGGCACATTTTTTACATTAGAAAAGCCTGAGATCCAATTTAAGCACAAAACTAAAAAGTCAAAGAAAAAGTACTGTACAGTGAAACCTTGACTTCTGAGTTTAACACATTCCGTGACCAAGCTCGCAACAAGCAATAAAAGTATTTGGTGCAATCTTCTAGCGTCCGTGTGCAAAGGAACTATGTTGAAGTGGACGAATGAGCTTTATTTAGACAAAAGTACAGTAGTCCTTTGCTGTCTTCTTGTAGCATCTTGGTGGCAAGGAACTATATTGAAGTGAGTTTAAGACTGTTTTCTTTTCGACAAAAGTAGTGCTTTGAT
The DNA here is from genome assembly GCF_024500385.1 of Phyllopteryx taeniolatus. NCBI lineage: Eukaryota > Metazoa > Chordata > Actinopteri > Syngnathiformes > Syngnathidae > Phyllopteryx > Phyllopteryx taeniolatus. The sequence goes on along the minus strand of NC_084517.1, from coordinate 4,977,872 downwards.
GCCATACTCTGGCATCTTGGTGCCAAGGAACTACATGGACGTGAGTTGAGGGGTTTCATTTAGACAGAAGTAGTGCTTTGTGCCATATTGTGGCAGCTTGCTGCCAAGGAACTACGTATGTTGAAGTCTGTGAATGAATTTCATTTAGACTAAAAGTCCTGCTTTGATGGCAAGAAACTATGTTGGAATGAGTTGAGGAGTTGCATTTGAACAAAAGTAATGCTCTGCCTCCATCTTGTGTCATCGTGGTGCCAAGGAACTATGGCGAAACTTACCGAGGAGCGTCATATTGACAAAACTAGTCCTTTACTGCTATCTTGCCGCTAAGGAACTATGTTAGAGTTGAGGAATCTCATTTAGACAAAAGTATTGCTTTGCCACTCACTATCTTGTGATATTTACAAGCAATTAATCTAAACTATTAATTGATTATCAAAATCGATTAATTTGATAATCGATGAGTTGTCGATGAATGTATTTATTGTTGCATTTATTGTTATGAAGAAAACCCTAGAGAACCTACCGGGATGAAATTTGCCCGCTGTTAAATACTGCTACTCAAAATGAACAAACATGAAAAAAACAAAACAAAATCAAATTTAACTTCACAAGCCCACAGTGCCACTTCTAGCCCCTGCATAGAGACACCTAGTGGATGAATATTGAACTGACATGAGCCAGAGTGGTTGCGACAAGATGGCTGACCACATGCTGTTTTGTTGAGCTGGAAACCTACCCAAACAAAATCGTCTTCTCAGCATACCAGCGGTTGGTAAAATTGTGTATTTTTTTTCATAATCGATTTAGTATTAGCTTGCAGAATGTCGAGAAGTACGTTTTGTATTCTTTCTGGATAAATTAGCGACTCTGAACTAGCTCAAAGAACGATGGGCCAAAAATGACCCTCTGGGTGCATGGGTTAAAAAATGTCAAGTCAAAAATGACCCTTTGGTTGTTTGAGTGACTTTGTAGATGGAGAATGGTGACAGTCCTGTATTTAGCTAAAGCCTTGAAATAAATTCATTTGTATAATATATTTCACTAAGTTATCTCGGTCGTGCAGACCAAAGCGCCCATTGGCCTGTCAAGGAGGAAAATTGCCGTCGATGCGCTGCTTCAAAACTGAAATGCACTGTGAAAAAATGTGCAGTTCCTCTGCATCAACAACAAAGAAAGAAATTGTTTCGAAGACGAGCACAATGTCTAGCGTGAGTTCCTCTCTCGAGCAGAACAGAATTTTTTTCAGTCGTGATTTTGGCCTTGTGTTCTTGTTTCCATTAGCCAAAGTGTGTTTGTACATGTGAAATCCAGTTCTAACATGCAACAACTAAAGCAAAAAAAACAGAAAAACATTGTTAAATGTACACAAAATGAATGGATGCATGCATTGACAGTGTTTGTTATTGTGATTCTTTGAAATCATACGCCTAAAGCCCAATGGCTCAAATCTGGCCCTAATCCTAAATTAGGCAATAAAGGGTTAAAATTGAAAAAATTGATATTTTGGTGTTCACTGAATTTATAGCAGTCATGTAATGCATAGTTCATAATTTGACAAAGAAGAAAAGGGTTCTTGGGTTCTCCGTGGTTAAGTTAACCACGAGGGACGTTTTATCCCACTGAGGATGTGCAGTCAAGAAAATACTGTAGCTGGATGAAAAGTAATGTGGAGTGTTGTTTTTCGAGTTGCATGCAATTGTTGTTATTGGACGAGCACAAAACCGCCAGCAATTAGCATCACGACGCCGCGACTGAATGTAGCATCGATAACGGTAATGAAGAGATGACGACGATAAGACGGAATGTTTTATTTAGCTTGACTCCCCGGCGGCGACATTATCGCCAGGATGAGCTCACCCTTAGTCATGTCTGCAGTTGACGCCGTACCTCGCGGCCAACCACACCTGCTTGTGTTTCTTTTATGAGCTTTAATTATTAACAAAAAGCCATGAAAACACTCGGAAAAAGTACAAAAGTACAAAAAAAAAAATAATTCCACCTTCCAGCACAAGTGTCATTATCTCCCCTCCCTCTCTTTTTATCCTTTCATATTGTTAGTGCAGAGAAACACAGTTTGTGTTCACGTTAAATCCGGCGAGCGATCCATTAAAGCGCCACTGCGTTATTAGAAAACCAAGACCGCCGAGAGTGGGGAAACGCTCCGTCGTGTACGCTGCAGCGCCGACTCTCGCCACAGAGAAATTGCTTCTCATCGTCCCGCAGGCTCAGCAGCGACATCGCCAAACGCGCCTGAAAAGAGAAAGACACTTAGCAATGTGCTGCGGTGTAACATCCAAGAACACTTTTTTTGGAAAATTCAGCCCCCTGAAACCAGCTTCACTGAGCGACATCAGATTTGGTACACGCGTTTATCTTGGTACACACACACGCAAAAAGGTCTCAGGAAGTCTGCCATTTTTTTGTTTAAAGTGCCCTTTTAAGTATCAATTGGTTCATTTGGACCCAATTGGATTTTAAAAAAAAACCCAAAAAAAACCAATTGCCATTCTGGTTTGAAGTGGCCATTTTGGGCTCACGTTGTCCTGTTACTTGTTGACAACCGCTTTTTGTGTGTGTAAAATGCGCTGTTCTGTTATGTGATCATGGAGGAGCCAAACAGAGCTCATCGCCTCATCCGACCTGATCTGCTTCGTTTCTTTACGACCTCAGCTTTGATTTAAACCGTCTACTGCGGTTTATATACTAAATGGACATTTTAATAGGACTTTACATTTTTCTTGCGTATTGTGCAAGCTAAGCAGGAATCATAAATTATGATAATTATAAGTTCTCGCCACTGGCTATGTTTAAAAAAAAAAAAAAAAAAAAAGAAGTTCAGCAAGAATCTTCTAAAATGTGGATTTTCAATCGTGCAAAGTAACACAGCTTCACCTACAAACATTTGTACTTTTGTTGCAGAAAAAATAAAAAATCTAACTTTCAGGGATTTTTGAAGAATAGTCCGCAGCATTGCGGCAAGAACAACTATACATCTATGAATAACTAATCTATGTAAGGATAATATTAAAATGATGCTATTTATACAAAAGAAGCAGCAAGAACAGTCAGCTGCATTGTTCTATAATACGTATATGTATTATATATATATAGAGAGAGAGAGAGAGAGAGAGAGAGAGAGGGCGAGAGAGAGAGAGAGAGAGAGAGAGTGATAATTACTGTATACATTAATAAATCATCTATGAAGCAAATTGTATGATGCGCCGCATACTGAAAACCATACTTTGAAACCCTAATCCTAGCTTGGCAGTCATATCCAACCAAGTCTTGAAAACTGTACTTTGAGACCCTAACCCTGGTTTGAAACCCTAATTTCAAACCTGAACCCTATTTCAGAAGTCTAACCCTGTCTTGAAACATTAACTTCAAACCTTAACCCTGACTTAGAAACCATAAACCTTATTCTTATTTCAAACCTGAAGGCTGTCTTGAAACCTAATTTTAAACCCCAAACTTGTTTTAAAACCCTAATTTGAAACGGCAACCCTTGTTTGAAACCCTAATTCTGTCTTAAAACCCTAACTTGAAATAGAAACTCGTGTTTTAAACACTAACCTTTGCTTGAAACCAAAATTGGACCCTCAGTTTTTTTTGTTAGTTTAATTAGTTAGTGTATTTTCTTTACATAAAAATATAATGTTTATTACGTGTGTTTGTGTTTGGAAATATGGAGATGGAATATTCATATTGATTGATTAGCTTAGAAATGTGCTTGGATTCATGCGTACGCACAGATTCATACATCTGGATATTTTTGTGCGTGCGACGTTTTCTGGATTTGAGCGTACGCCATGTTTTAGTAGGAAATCCACGCAAGTCTTTGTACATGAGGCCCCAGGACAGGCCGCAACCAGGGGAGTCTTGAGTCGCCATCAGGTCGCCAACTTGTCTCCAAGCCAGTGAGGTAGGGGTCTAAACCCTTGTTTAGAAGTCAACCCTGTCTTCAAACTCTAAACCAGGCCTGAAACCCTCATTTACAAACAATTAACCCTGTTGGAAAACCTAAGCTGGCCTTGAAATGCTACTGTGAAGCCCTAACCCTGACTGAAAATGCGTTGGACACCTGAACAGAAGGAGGAAGGAGAAGGAAGGGTGAAAAAAAAAAAAAAAAAGTTTGGGAAAGTCCAGTAGGGTGTGCAATGCAACTTTAATAATGTGGAGTAGCAGTGGATAAATGAGGCGTTTGCTACTACTTTAAGACAACACACGCGTGTGCAGACACACACACACACACACACACACACACACACACACACACACACACACCCCCTCCCGCTCTCTGAGCACCTGAATTATTCAAAGTGTTGTTCTCCTTATTGCATTGCAGCAATGTGCCTCCTACTTTCCTCTCCGACAGAAATCGCATCAAAACCTTCTGGACAACAAAAAAGCAGCAACACACAAGACTTGAAACGTGACTATGATCCCTTAACCCTGGCCTGATACCCTCATTTGAAAACCGAACCCATGTTGAAAACGGTAGCCCAAGTTGAAACCAAATCTAATTTGGAACAGTAGCTATTATTTGAAACTGTAAGCATTGTTGGAAATCCTAACCCAGTCTGGATTTGGGAAAAGTGGGAAAATTGCACACGAACAAAAAAAAAAAAAGTTTCCGACAGGTGAAGGTTTTATTTGATTTAAGGTACACACGTAAACATTTTTACTTATGGTAGATGCAATCTTAAATTTGATGGGTAGTTGACTAGATTGACAGCTACTCATCAGATTTCAACGGTTAGACCAAGAGACAAAACAAAAACAAGAAGGAGAGCTAAGGGTGTAGGTCATGTAAAGCAGATAGTGTTCCACTGCATTCCTCTACAACTGCCTAACACACACACACGCATGCACTTAGACAGACTTTCATCACACAATGAATAATTAATGTGCTGAACTCCTGGCTGCTGTCAAGTGTGCAGACAAGAGAACAACCGACAGCTGAGAAAAGCTCATCAACATTAACTGCGCTCGAAACCCGACTTCAAAACCCTAACCGTGACTTGAGACCCTACTTTGAAATGCTAAACCTTGTCGAAACCCGTCACTGAGGTTTGAAACACTACGTCGAAATGCTAAATCTTGTTGAAACCTTACTTTGAAACCTTTAACGCTATCATGCCCCCGAGCCCAGACATTTGGCTTTCCTAGCTATAATGCCTCAAGAGGAGCCGAGTGGCTGGATTAGTTTGAACTAATATCCCAACTCAGGTGTGAACGGCCCAGCAATTTTGTTTTTTTTCCTCATTTGCACGCCCAAAGGGCTGGCTCCTTCAGTTTTTTTTTTTTTTCACCATCTTGTCACCATTGTTCTGTAAATGAGGCAATTACTCCCGACTCTCTACACAGTTACTGAAAGAGAACTGATGTCGCTTTGCCTTGACCTGAATAAGTCGATCGAAATGACTTGGTGTGTGCTTCCACAACACTGCAGACACTTTTGTTTGATACATCCCATTAGAGATACACACGCAGATCTCCATATCAACATATATGTCTTTATGTCTCAAAAGTGTTCCCTGTCAATTGACTGTGTTGTCGTACGAGAGCGGCTCCAACTTCCGGAGACAAATTCCTTGTGTGTTTTTTGGACACGCTCGGCAAATAAAGATGATTCTGATATAGTTTGTCGTTACCGACGCATCCCTGCCAATAGCCAAAACATTCATTAGTAAAGTTATGGAAAATGGAAGCGAGAGACAGGTAGCGGTTTACAAATAGTGTACATAGTATCGTTTCTCACAGCATTGTGTTCAACAGGCTACAATTAGTAATATATCACAACAAACAAATATTTTCCCCTCCCTTCTTCGTAAGAGGTCGACCGTTTGTTGTTCAAATCTGTGCAGCGCGCGGATGAAGTGAGCTCTCCGACATTGTCTGAACATGCTTGGCACTGCCACGCCATCCCCTTCGTGCATTTGCCATCGGTTTTCCGTGTTTATTTACACGGCACGCTTACAATGTCCACCGTCGCGCAAAGTGCTGCATGTTTAGTAAAAAAAAATAAAAATAAAATAAGATAAATAAATGAAACAAAACCATATTGAAAAAGTCAAAATGTCAATGGCAGTTTTGGACAAGGTCACTTGAATATGGACTACGGAAGAAATAGGAGGGAGGCCTTGTTGACTGTTTCACCATTATTTTGTGAAAAATGTTCGACAATCAGTCAAGCACTTGAGGCGTGTCACGTCTGTGTGCCGCGAGTCTGGCAAAAAAAATGGCCGCATCAACAAAAGAGAGGTGGCTAACTGTAAGGCGCTGAGTTGTTCATTTTAAACCTTTCGGCATTGCAGCAGGAGTAAGAAAACTCTTGGGCTTTTCTAGTGTTAACCAGGCTTGAAACCATAATTCAAAAGCACCAATTTGAAAGCGTAAACCTGGTTTGACACCCAAATTCCGAAATGCAACGCTTGGTTGAAACCCCGACCTAGGGTGGGAACCCTAGTTTGCAAGACTAAACATAATTTGAAAATGTAACCTGGTCTTGAAACCCTACTTTGAAACCCTAAGATAAGCTTGAAAACCTTGTTTGAAACCCCACACTTTGCTTGAAGTACCAATGAATTTGTTAAAATTGAAATATTACTTTGAAGCCTTAATTCTGGCTTGAAATGGTAATTTGAAACCCTAATCCTAGCTTGGAGGTCTAACCCTATCTTGAAACCGTAATTTGGAAGCCTAACCATTTTTTGAAACCTTAACCCTTGCTAGAAGCATCAATTTGAAACCCTAACCTTGGCTTTAAACCCTGATTTTAAACTTTAACCTGAGTTGAAACCCCGACCCTAGCTTGAACCCCGAATTTGAAAACCTAAATCTTGTCTCATACCTTAACTCTGGCTTGAAACCTTGCTTTGAAACCCTCATTTTGAACACTAACCCTGGCTTGAAACCCCACTTTAAGAATAATAATAATAATAATAATAATAATAATCGACACTCAATGACACTTTACAATTGCACACATTATGAATTCACTCCACAGTCACGCTGTCGTGGTGGTAAGCTCCTTGTGTTGCCTCGCGGGGAAGTTTGATGGAAACGTAGCTGCCATTCTGTGCCTGCGGCCCCTCCGACCAGCAGCAAACATTTTTCAAACCCCAATTTGAAATCCTAATCCTTGTTCAAAATTCAAATTTTAAACACCGACCCTTTTTTGAAACCCTTGCTCTGTCATTAAACCCTCATTTGAAGCCCTAATCAGTAATCATTGTTTGCAACCCTATCCCAGGCTTGAAAGTGTACTTCTACGGGTCCTGGACATCTGTGCCCTAATGAAGAGAGTTCATTGACGTGTGTCTGAGCAGGTTACTACATTTGCATGTTTGTGTGCTTCATCTCTGCCCCGTTCCTTCCTCCGCGAGCTTCTTTATTCCAGTAGGGGGCGCCGGCGCGCCCGTCTCCCCCATTAATAACGGCAGCACTACACCCCGGCCTCCTCGGCTGCACTGCCCGTAGCAGCGTTGACATTTTAATGGTGGCTTTCGCTTTTTTTTTCCCCTTGGTAAATAATGCATGTGCTGCTTGTTGGCTCCTCCCCCCTGCGTGCCGCTTTTGTGCGGAAATTACGACACCTTGTCTCGACTGCTGCACTGCTTACTACATCACATGCGTGCCTCTGTGTGTGTGTGTGTGTGTGTGTGTGACAATATGTATGCATGTGAGTGCGCTTCTGTGTGTGTCTGTGTTTGTGTGTCCATGTATGTGTGTGCATGTTGTGTTTGTGTGTCCGTGTATATCTTTGTATGCACATCCGTGTGTAAGTGTGTGCACGTGTTCATGTGCACGTGTGAGGGGAAGCCGAGAGTATGTTTGTGTGTGTCTGCGTGCGTGTCTGTCTCTCAATCTGTGTGTGTGCCTGTCGTGTGTGCTTCAACAAAAGTGTCTGTGTTTATCTGTTTTTGTGTGCACGTGTGTCTGTAAGTGTGTATGTGTGTGTGTAGTTCTATGTGTTTGAGTGTGTGTCTGTTTTGGTGTGTATGTGTGTCTGTGAGTTTGTTTCTGTTTGTGTGCGCATGTGTCTGTGGTTGTATGCGTGTGTGTGTGTCTGTGTAACCAAGGCAGAGTGCTGCCTGTGTGAAAGCGGATAGCGGAAAAGCAGAAACTGCATTGTGAAGTTGCACACGCTCCACTCATCTCTCGTGCCCAGTTGTGTTGAAAGCAGTTGTTGCCGTTGCAGGCGCTGACATCATCTAATCTGATCGTGGGAAGTCACATCGATTGTGTGGAACTGCAAACAGAAACATGATCGTCCCGCTTTGGTTGGTTCCATTTGAAACTGGTGAATACATTTCGAGAAAATGGCAATCAGAACTCATGGCGCATCGTGGAAACCAAAACTCATGATGTAGCCACGCCATCTGTATGGCGCCATTCTATTTTTGTGTAATCCCTACAACAATCAGACCACGATCAAAATCACAACTGTCAGTCCTGGTGTATCATGAAAATCAAAACTCATGGTGTAGCCACACCAGGTCTCTGGCACCATCCTATTTTCATGTAATCCCAACAACAACCAAAAAACAACAACCTAGAAATGACAATCAAAACCTCGTCTCAAATCTGGCGCATCCTGGAAATCCGAATTCATGATTAGCAACGGCAAGTCTTTGACACCATCCTATTTTTGTGTAATTATTATAATTTAGCCGGCACGGTGTACGACTGATTAGCACATTTGGCTCACAGTTCTGGGGACCGGGATTCAAATCCCGGTCCCGCCTGTGTGGAGTTTGCATGTTCTCACCGTGCCTGGGTGGGTTTTCTCCAGGCACTCCGGTTTCCTCCCACATCCCAAAAACATGCATGGTAGCTTGATTGAAGCCTCTAAATTGCCCGTAGGTATGAATGTGAGTGCAAATGGTTGTTTGTTTTTATGTGCCCTGCGATCGGCTGGCGACCGGTTCAGGGAGTAGCCCGCCTCCCGCCCGAAGATAGCTGGGATAGGCTCCACAATCAAAACCACAACTCTCGACTATGCCACATCATTGATATTAGAACTCCTGATGTAGCCACGCCAAGTCTGTGACAGCACCCTGTTTTGTGTAATCCCATCACTCAACCAACCCCATAAGATGATCCAAACCAAAACTCACAACCCTGGCGCATTGTTGAAATCAAAGCTCATGGTGTAGCCATGCCAAGTCTGTGACGCCATTTTGTGTTTGTATTTTGTGTGGCCAGGTAACGCGTTGTGCAAGTCGGGAAGCATCGGCGTCTTCGGGAACGTGGTGTACAGCGGACTGCTCAACGACCACCTGTGGCATTTGGGAGTGCCGCTCTTCACGAGACTGGTGAGTCGCCTTCCTTATTTTCTAACAGCCTCAAACGGAAGTGGCGCCATGAGCAGGCCGGAGATCTAATTGCTATGTTTAGGAGAAGGAAACTCTGTGCTTTGGGAAACTCGTGTTACACCGTCACGGTGGTTGGGACTCAATAATTGCTGACATTTAAATGTTGCTTAGCGCTGAAAAAGATGACAAGGTTCTAATTAAGAACGGGAGCACTGGAAGAAATAACGCCTCTGTGGCAGAGAAGGTTCCGGATTAGGACGGCTTCCAGAGCTGTTAATTGCCCCCGTCCCCTCACTCTCTCTAGTTCGCATCAATGTTTACGATCGATTTGAACGTTTACGAGGCCGGAATTAGCGCTGATTGGTGCGCTGGTGTCGCATCTAATTGGGTTATGTTAAACAGATCATTCCCGTGATCGCATAAATGTCCAATGTGAAGCCTTGTTTGATGAGCACTTCATGTCAGAGGCTGCCAACGTCTTCACCCTGTCAACTCCCATACATACGCGTACACAAGCATCTGTTTGCACGCAGATAGGAATCAGAGTCATTTGTTCACAAAAGCTGGTCAACCTACCGCTGGATGTTCTTCTTGTTCTTGTCTTGTACTTTGAGGAAACGTGTCACAAAAAGCAATTCTTTGATGCTGGCTAAAATTAAGTTGATTGTGATGTGCTGACATCATGCAAAAAAAAAAAATGGTGGCATTTGGGATGAGAATGCCAGTGGTTATTCTTTCAGGAAATGTCTCAAAAAGCCAAAGGGTAAAATTCAAATGATGCTGGCTGAAATGAAGTCGAGCAAGGTGCGCTGACATTTTTCTGGTTGATGAGTTTAACCTAAAAAATTGTGGCATATTTTTGATGAAAAGTTTAGTGGCCCAATTTTGTACTTTCAGAAAATGTCTCATAAATTATGGTTGCAAGCTCATGATGCTGGCTGAAAGAAAGTCTAGTGAGATGTGCTGAATCTGATGTCACGCTTGTTGATGTTTGGAACTTAAAAAAATGATGGTATATTTTTGTTGAACTTTAAATTCTCAAACTGTGGAGCCTTTATTGTACTTCTCTGAAAAAAACATATCGCAAAAAGCATGAACAAGCAGATGATGCTGGTGAAAATTAAGTCCAGAAAGGTGCGCTGACATCTTGCTGGTTGATGCTTTCAATCTCAAAAATTGTGCCATATTTTTGATATTTTTGATTTTGGGCCCCTTCACCTTTCATAAAAATATACAAAAAGTAAGAAAAAAAGTGGATGATGCGGTTAGGCTTTGGCCACTTGCTTGAAGATTCTTTGAACTGTAAAACTTGATCAAAATTTGGTTTAACTCTAAATTGTACGTTTTCAAAATATTTCTTCCAAGCTTGGATTAGGGTTTGAAATTCTTCAACTTTTGCCACCCATGGTCATAGTTTCAGACAATGTATCTATCGCCTTACGCTTGTGCGGTAAAGGTCGCGATCACCTCCGATGTGCTGTGAAGTTGCTCAGCTAAAACAGAAGACAAGCCAGAGCGCCTTAAAAGGGTGCCACCCCGCCGTGACGGGGCCGAGGCCTCATGTTAGCACGCCAGGTGGACCCTCGGGCGGTGCCACACCCGCCACCCGGCCCGCCGCGGATCGCCCAGGTGTAAGCCCTGCATTATTAACTGCACATTTGCGTGTGTGTTTATGTGTGTGAGATATGCACACATTGGCGTTTAGCTGCGTAGCCATACGCTACATTTAAGCGCCGCTCTGCCCAAAAATCAGCAGATGGGCAATTTGCTGCGTATAGCTTAGTGATATGCTTACAAATGATGTTTAATCATGTCTTGCAGGGATGGCGCGTAAAAAGCAGTATGTTGTTTTTTTCCCCCCCTATAGCGTACATGCTACACACTTAGCTCGCTTTTCCCCCCCCTAAAACTTTACAGTCGATGCGGTTTACAGTCAGCGGTTACTGTAGCTAGCTAGAATGCTAATATCCAGTTGGGATGGAAAATCTTCAGACGCCCTTACATTTTTCACTCTTTGTTATATTGTAGCCATTTGTTAAAATCATTTCAGTTAATTTGTTTCCCTCATTAATGTACACACAGCACCACATATTGACAGAAAAAAAAACTAATTGAAAAACTGAAATATCACACAGACATAAGTATTCAGACCCTTTGTTGTGACACTCATATTTAACTCGGGTGCTGTCCATTTCTTCTGATGATCCCTAAAATGATTTTACACCTTCATTGGAGTCCAGCTGTGTTTTGATTATAAAGCCACACCCCTGTCCATATAAGACCTCACAGCTCACAGTTCGTCAGAGCAAATGAGAATCATGAGGTCAAAGGAACTGCCTGAAGAGCTCAGAGACAGAATTGTGGCGAGGCACAGATCTGGCCAAGGTTACAAAAAAATTCTGCTGCACTTAAGGTTCCTGAGAGCACAGTGGCCTCCATAATCCTGAAATGGAAGACGTTTGGGACGAACCCTTCCGAGAGCTGGCCGTCCGGCCAAATTGTGCAATCGGGGGAGAAGAGCCTTAGTGAGAGAGGTAAAGAAGAACCCAAAGATCACTGTGGCTGAGCTCCAGAGATGCAGTCGGGAGATGGGAGAGCTCACCTCTTGGTCAATGTACTGTCAGGAATTAGGAACTAGGATTTTAGGGTTAGGGTTCTGATCTCCATTTGGATCAGGAACAAACCTGTTAAAGCCATTCCTGAAAGTGTACCTGAAAATACAACATTTCTGGCCTAGGACTCCAACGATAGTTGGGTAGAGGTTCAGAAATATTCAGTCGCAAGTCAAGATTGGTGTCAGACATTTTAGGTAGAATTCAGATGTTTTTTATACTGCCAGGAATTCGGGACTTGTATATTACTCGGCTCCCCAACTCCAGTAGCAGTTTGAGCTTTTGAAAAAGAGAAGTCTGTTCTCTTGGCATTCCAAGTACAAGTGAGATTGCCACTTTTACTGAAAAGGGACCAGACCTTGGAGACAAACTCGGAATACTGTCAGGAATGAGGCGTCTTAATTCTCATTGGTGGATGTGTATGTTTAAGATATTTCCGAAAATGTTCTCCGGCCTACGATTTCTTCGTCTTTCTCATCTCACACGTTTAAACCGTACCCAAAATTGTTGTCTGGCCTACGACTGCAGTGAGAGTCCATAAGGAAAAGTCGGTTCCCGACTGTCAGGCGGTTTTCCAAGTAGAGGCAAGATTGTGGTGAAATGTCGAGAAAAAACATGATCCGGCGTGAGCCCCCCTGTGGGACAGTCGGACATTTTAGGCAGGAAGAGCTCACTTCCTGCTTGAAAGCTTTATCTTCATAATGGATGTGCTGCCCTCAGGAGAAAGTCGAGACTATCCTCGTGAGTCCAAATAGTGCGGAAATGTACTGACTCCAACATGGAATTGTATTTCCTTTATTTGAGGGAGATTCCCAGAGACCACACGATGCTCACACTCATATGTTTTCCTAATCCTGCCGCAGTGTGGAGCGTCCTCGGTGTCGAGACCTTGTCGCGTGTTCCGACCCCCCTTTCAACACGCGCCCTTTCGCGGGCCTCACTTATTTATGAGCACGACTTGAAATAGACTTCAGTGTTTGATAAAAGCGCCAACCTTAATCTGGCGTGCGCGAGAAGTGCATTTCATTTTTTTTTTTTATTTCCCATCAGACATTGATGGCGGAGCGCCGCCGCCCGCTGCCGCTTCCCACTCGCTGATTGCTCATGTGAATCCAGGCAGGACTCGCACCAGAACCTGTGTGTTTGCGTGCGTTTTGTGGATGAAATGGGAAAGACGAGTTATGTCATCGCGGTTGCGCTTCCTTTTGTGGGATGGTTGTGGTGCTGCGCCGCCTCGTGAGCCCTCGGATCCAAACGCTTGCATCGATTTTCACAATGACAGGAAACGACCGAACAAGATCATCTTCGCAAACGTAGTTGACGACTGTGATATTTATTTCTTCTCGAGACGTCATTTTGGAGATGAGTGGCCCAGAATTTAGTGCTTCAAGGCCATATTTGATTTTCAAAACAAGTAATTGTAGGTGAGGTAGCTAAATAAATACATGTACATAAATAAATAAATGCTGCTCATTTGTAATAATAATAATAAAGAATAATACAATTGTAATCAACTAACCAATTATTTGATTACAATAAATACAAACGTAAAATGTTTGTTTATTTTTCTAATATTTTCCAGTTTGTCATTTGCAATAAATTAACTAAATATTTAGTGAAGTCAATCTTTAAAAATGTTCAATGCATACATAAAATTGTTGATTTAATATTTTGTATTGCATTATTTGCTCTATTTTAACTACCAAATTATTGAATACATTTCATTTAAAATTGTTACATTAAGTAAATGCATATATAGAATCGTTTATTTTACTAATATATTTTTTACAATAAATTCTTTTTCATATTTTAATAAAATACATTTCGTAGAAAATGTCAATTTCACTTAAAGTTGTCTATTTTGCTAATTGTATTTTATCATTCAAAATAGATTATTTAAACAATGATTAAAAAAAACTAAAAATAACATGTTGAATTAATATGTGGAGTTTCTTATTTTATGCATTTTTTTTTTATTTTATCACTTATTATGAATGGCGGCACGGTGGCCGACTGGTTAGAGCGTCAGCCTCACAGTTCTGAGGACCCGGGTTCAGTCCCCGGCCCCGTCTGTGTGGAGTTTGCATGTTCTCCCCGTGTCTGTGTGGGTTTTCTCCGGGCACTCCGGTTTCCTCCCACATCCCAAAAACATGCATTAATTGGAGACTCTAAATTGCCCGTAGGCATGACTGTGAGTGCGAATGGTTGTTTGTTCCTATGTGCCCTGCGATTGGCTGGCAACCAGTTCAGGGTGTACCCCGCCTCCTGCCCGATGACAGCTGGGATAGGCTCCAGCACGCCCGCGACCCTAGTGAGGAGAAGCGGCTCAGAAAATGGATGGATGGATCACTTATTATGAATTAACTCAACAATTATTTAATACAATGAATAAATATTTTCTTTGTGGGAATGGATCCATTAAATTGTTATATTTCTAGCATTTTATATTTTCTACAATAAACTAATTAATCTGTTATTTCATAAAAATATATAATTTAAAAGTTTAATTTTACTTGAAAATGATTTGTTATTTATTTAGAACAAATATTTAAGAAATGTTGAACGTACAGCATATGTATAATTTACAGTGCATTATTTAACCAATATTTAGTAAGAAAAAGAACCATAACGTTAACTATGTGACTATTGTTTATTTTACTAATATTTTAATTTCATGAGTTAAATATTTTGGTAACAATAATAGAACATTAATCGAATAGAATCATGTTTTGCGTTAAACATTTTAAAATATTTGAATCTACAATATACTCATTTTTTTTGACTTATTATTTATTCAGTACACTAACCCTTTTTAAAAAATGAGATGACAACATATACCTTACCCCCCAAAGAGCCCCCCCACCCATCTCCTAACCCAACCGTTCTCAATCCTTCCCAGGACGTTAAATTTCACATGAAGAAAAAAAACATATATAAATACATTTGAATTTACCAATTTAAGGGGGTGGCTAAATAAATGCAACAAATAATGCAGGACTCTTGAATAGTGGAACTGTCCGTATGTGGCCCGCCAATCATTCGTTGCCCACTCAGGGGGCTAAAACGATCCGGACGACACTTCAAACCACCAACCCCCCCCCCGGGCGGCCTGCCCGCCTTTTCATGGCACTTTGCTTCTGACGCAGAAATTAGCGTTGAGCTGGCATCACATTCTCAACGAAGGTGGCCAATGTTGTCGGGGCGTCCTCCCGGGATGAAATGAGCTCATCCTGCAGGAGGCCTCTGATTGGAGGAAGTGGGAAGAACGAGAGAAGCGGGGGAGGTGGGGAGGACGCCGCAGAAACCACCGGAGCTCGCCACGGGGTTAATGCTCTGCCGCCCCCGCCCCCCTCACAGTGGTGTATTGATGATACGTTTGGAGAATCGCTGAGGCAGGCGTATTGTTCCAGCCAAGAAGAAGAAGAAGCACCCCCCCCCCCCCCCCCTCCCTTGTTCCTGAGCAAATGGAAAGATGGCAAAGCGCACGGTGCTGCTATTGTGGCATACCCAAACACTTTGTTGGCTCTGATCGTGGCAACCGAGCGGGACCCTGCGGCATTCTTTCTTGGTCGCCGTCTTCTTTCCTTCAACTTAATCCTCCAACATCAACATATGCCTTGCCCCCCTAAGAGCCCCCCCACCCATCTCCTAACCCAACCGTTCTCAATCCTTCCCAGGATGTTAAATTTCACAGCGCCGCCTCCCGGCTCGTCGGGCGCTCTTGGCGGCGGGCGGTCTGCAGGCGGCGGAGATGCTCGCAGGCAGCTGTCAGGCGGGTGCTCCAGTTGAGGCTCAATAAGAGACGGCCCAGGAGGGAGAAGTAGCGGCGGGCGGGGGGAGCGTCAAAAGAAAAAAGGGGTTCCAACGCTTTCTCCTCAGAAGAAGCTGCCAGGGAGGAGGGGGGCTTAAAAAGTGAAGAAGAAGCAGTGAGAGAAACAGTAGAAGAAGAGTGAGGTGGTGGTGGGGGGTGAAGTGTTAGTTGCAGGAGGTGGGGTGGAGAGGGGGACAGCTCGAGTCAAGCCCCCCCTGAGCCGGGGAGAGGGAGGGCTGCCTCAGTGGATCAGCGCCAGTCGAAAACCAGGCGCCGCGCTGGCCGCACGACCGGTCCCTCCGCTTGGCCCTCGCTCGCCTGCATCCACCATCTCGCTCGCCATGATGATGTACTTTTGGGTGAGTGATGAGGCCTCGCAATGACAGCGTAAACTTTCCCGGCATGCAGTTTGTATGTGATGGCGGACCACCCCCCGATCACCCCGCCTCGTTATTGTCAGCTAATTTGGTGTAGGATGAAGAGCTTGATGATCTTTTAGCTATTTGTTTCTGTGGTTCCTTGTCCTTAATTTGTTTTTAACCGTTTCAATCGTCTTTGTTTTGCACAGTCGCTGAGCGGATACGTTTTTTCCGACTGCAGCAGTAGTCGATTACGGCGACTCCGAGTGAGGATCGCGCACCATTTTGGGTGGGTTGAAACTTGAAGTGATCAAATTTGTTCATAAGAAGAAGTTTACCGGTGCAATTGTCTGGTGGGCAATTGTCGGTAGTTTCCTGCAGTGTAAAGATTCTTACCGGCAGAATACAGCTCTGGCATTATGTGGTGTACCTCCATAAGTCGGCAAGTGCACAACCACTCTTCATTTGGATCAGTAGCCAAATTGTGCATAGATACACACCAGAATTCTGGATCCGCACTTTTTTTAAATCTGAGAACGTACTAACATTTAAGGGCAGGGAAAACTTGAAGTAATGTCATGTTTGTTTAGAAGGAGAATTTTGTCAGTGATGATGTTAAAATTGAGAAGTCCTGCATTGTGTGGTGCTCCCAAGTTACTGTTTGAAGGTTGATAAAGGCTTTTTTATTTTTTTATTTTTTTATACAGCTTCGGTATTAGGTTGTGTACCTAAAAAGTGGGCCAGTCGATGTACTTTTAAGCCTCCACCGAGGCCCAATAATCTCCATTTGGATCGGGAACAAAGTGTTTCATGGATACACTCATACATACCCACAGAAATTCTGGATCTGGACCTTATCTGGGGAGGTACAAATATTTAATGCCGTCTTCCCTGGTTGTGGAAATGGGTTTTACTCAATCCAAAGTGGGTTTTGTTCAATCCGGCACGCAAGTGAGTTCTTTAGACTAGTGAATCCAAATGTTCAGGGGAATGTGGGGACCAAACATGGCAATCATGAATAGAATTCCATCATTCTTTTGTGACGGTTAAGGAAATTGGTTAAATCACTTTTTGTTCAATCGGCACGCTAGTCAATGTGGCACACTCGCCAATCCAAATGGGCTGGGAATGCAAACCATATATTCCAGTCATGAAAGAAATTCCGTAATTTTTTCATGGAATCAAATATTTAAAATGTTCTAATCATTTAGAATTGGGCCTAGGATACAGTAAGTGGCCAGTTTGTAATACAAACATGAAACTACTGACCACTCAGAATTTGAGCTAAGCTAGTTAAGCTAGTTAGCGCTAACGGGCTAAAAGACAAATAGTTAAAAGCAGGCAGTGTGTTTTTTTTTTTTTAAACGTGTCGATTCTTGAACTAGATTTGAAACTACTGATTCTAAACAAAATTTTGCCAAGCCAAGAGGCCAGTTAACTACAATTGCCGAAAATACTCCCAACCATTCAGAATTTGAGCTCAGCTAAAAGGCGAGTTAGCGTCAGCGGGCTAAAATAAAAGGCAAAAGCCAGGCAAACTTTTTTTTTCTTTTCAACATGTTGATTCTTGGACTAGATATGAAACTACAGGAAGTTGTATCTAGCGGATTATTAACATGTATGGACAGTAAAAGGAGTTTTCTGCAGGTGGCTAGCATCACCTGTACGTCATTAGAATATTTATTTGGCGGGCAGATGTTCTTCCGCAAGGCCATTAGCTTTAGCTTACAAGCCCCCGTTGCTGGCTGACGCCGATGGATGTGCGTATGAAGACATCGGAGGTTACTCACATGGGCCGCCGCCCTCCCCCCGGGGCCCCACTGACCCGGGGGGGCCTTGTGGTAATTGTCGGAAGTGCAGGCGCCGTGTCCGTGTATATCATCGCCGCAATGGAAGAAGAAGAAGAAGATGAAGAGGCTCCAAGTAGAGTGCACGCCTCTGTCCTCGCCGTCATGAATAATTGAAGAGCGCCGGGTGCAGGCGGTGCGGCGGAGGCGCGGGTCATGGACAACCGGAATGCAAGTGGCGTGGCGAGGAGCGGTGTTTTTTACGGCCAGGGTGCCCGTGGCGGCTGTCATGTAGCGCTTTGGACCCGCGTTCATGTTTCGTTGCTGGAAAGACATAAACTGGCAGGCGTTGGGGAACAGGAAGTTACCGCTTTGAGGGCGGCGGCGGTGCGGTGGTCATTAGCGGACGTCGCGTCGTCAAGCATATGGTTCAATGGAGCAGAAGCTGAGGTCCCCAAATCTCTTGGGGCCTGTAAGCCATAGCTTCGGGGTCCAAAAGATCATTTTGCAATAAATTACAATATCTTACTAGTTTTAAAAAGTACATACCTTTACCTTAGCTATGGACCAATAAAAATTAAAAGCGCTGATATGATTGTGACGTATCATCATATACTGTATATACACATTCATCAATTTGACGGACTGCTTATCCTCACTAGGGTCGCCGGTGTGCTGGCGCTTACCCCAGCTGACTTCGGGTGAGAGGCGGGGTACACCCTGAACTAATCGCAGGGCCAAAATAGACAAAAAAACCATTTGCAAACACATTCACACCTATGGACAATTTAAAGTCTTCAATTAATCTATCTATTAATTCTTGGAATGTTGGAGGACACCAGAGTCCCTGGAAAAAAACCCACGCAGGCATGGGGAGAACATGCAAACCCCACACAGGCAAGGTCAGATTTGAACCCGGGTTCCTCAGAACTGCGAGGCAAATGTGCTAACCAGGTTTCAAATCATGGGTTCAAATAAGTGTTAGGGTTAACGAATAGGGTTTTAATTAAAAGTTCAGAAAGGGGTTACGGTTTTAATCCTGGTTTAAGGTTTCCAAACGAGGTTTATGGTTTTGAAATTCGGGTTTCAAACCAAGGTCTAATCTTGTGTTGTGTAAGAAAATGGAAACACGGCACATTAATGGTGACTCCCCTCCGGCAATCTGCGGGCCCTTGTTACCACGGCAACTATCGCTAAGCAGCACTTACAAGCTACTCGTTTCAATTTTATTTTATTTCAGTTAACTTGCTATTTTTGCGTCATGTACAGTATTTATTATTATATTTTAGATGTTTTATTGACGCTGTTGTGCAAAGCTGACAAAAGCAGTTTTAAAATATTAAAGTTAAGTAAATATTTCGTTTCGCAACCTGGCAGATCACATTTAAAAAAAAAAAAAAACAAGCAGGCATAATTACGCAGGCCTAGGCGTGACCCTCGCATCCACCGTCTAAAATCTTTGATGCTTTTATTCCTTTTATCTTTTTAATTGTTTCATGTTCAACGTTTATGCGGAGAATCTTCGAACGACCCGTGTGGGATGTTTCATTGATAAATTGGCGCAAACAGAAGGCTGATAATTGCCGTGATGTGTTAGTATCTTGGGAAATAGGGTTTCAAAAACTCAAAATCGAGATTTTAGGGTTTCAAAACTGAGTTTCAATCAAGGGTTAGGGTTTCAAACCAGGGTTAAGGTTTCAAGAAGAGTTTGGATTTCAAATTAGGGTTTCAAAAAAAGGGTTAGCATTCCAAATCTGGTTTAGGGTTTCACATGATGGTTAGGTTTTCAAATTATAGTTTTAGTCAAGGGTGTGGATTTGAAGACAGGGTTGGAATTTCAAATCAGGTTTTGATGCCTGGACTAGATTTGCAGACGAGCGTTAGGGTTTCAAATTAGAGTTTTAAGTCAGGGTTTGGGTATCAAGTTCAGGTTTTAAACTACTGTAAGCTTTCAAGATGGGGTTAGAGTTTCCAAATAGGGTTTCAAGCCTAGTTTGGGTTTCAGATTGGGGGTTAGGATTTGAATTATGGTTTCAAAATCGAATCAAGGTTACAAGTCAACATTTGGAATTTAAGTCAGGGTTTTAAACGAGTGCAAGGTTTCAAATTACGGTTTCAAGCCAATGTTATGGTTTCAATTACAGTTTATTACCTGGTTTAGGATTCCAAAGTAGGATGAGGATTTTAAATGAGTGTTTGAAACCATGGTTGAGGTCTCAAACGACAGTTTCAAGCCCGGGTTATGTTCGAGGCCGAGAAGGACGACAACACTTCCGCTTGGGAAATCATGGATGTGTTTGTCGCAGGGAAACGTGTGTGTGTGTGTGTGTCTGTGTGTGTGTATACGTGTGTGAATGTGTGCGCATGTACGCCCGCAGTAAAAGCCTTATTGCACCTGCTATCATTAGCGCCTGTGTACACACGGTCAGCCTGGTGGGGAAAGTCATCGTAAAGTCCCGCCGACTGAAGTCATTATCCAGATGTGACTTGAGGGCCGCCGTTTAACGCCTCCCACACAATAAAGGCCTCGGCGCCGTAATAACGCCGGATTGGATGGCCTTTGCGCCATAATGATGTGGGATTGAATAGCCGCGCCGCTATCGCCTGTCCGCGGGGCTCCTGAGCCGTTAACGGCTGACGCTTTGCCACCGCCGCCGAGCAAGGCTCTGGGTTCCCGCTGCTGTGGAACGTACCGAGATGGGAGCTAGAAAAAAAAAATACAGACAGAGAGAGAGGTAGAGAGAGGGAGCGTGGCAGGAGGAAAAGTTTAGCCGTACTATGGTGAGCGTTTGCTTGTTTTGTGGAAGCACGATTCGAGTTTCAAACAAGCGTTCGGGTTTCGAGCTGGATTTGAATTTAGTCTTCAAAATCACGGAAAAATCAAGCCATTGTTGCCGCTCTCGAACGGCGTGGGCGTGTTCGCTGAATGTGCTGAAACCACACCCCGTTCAACTGTCAACTGTCCATCAAACACCACCGCTACAACCTGAAAGAAGTGGACCTCCATCTAGCATCTTTCGTATGCCTGCACAAAACTACAAAGCCTCCGGTGGCTAGGATATTTCCCCCCTGGCAATCATGGGGCTATTCCACGCCATAACAACGAGGCGTTCTAAAGCGGCCACACCAGCGTGCAGCCCCAGTCCACAGACTGGCCACCAAGTCGGAGTCTCTCACCCCCTTCTTTTCCCATCATGGCAATTCCGCTCTCCTCTCTGTGACGGTGCGTGCACTCACTGCTGACAACGAGGCGCTCTAAAGTGGCCATGCCAGCCTGTAGCCTCGGTCCACACGTCAAGTCAGACTGTTTTATTTTTTCAAATCTCTTGTGTGATATGCGCGCGCTCACAGCAGACGAAGAGGCACTCTAAAGCAGTTTAGCGCTATACCTACATAATTGAGTACTACATAGTTCTCAGTCTTTGCACAAATTTCAGCAATTATCTTCAAACATATATTATGTATTTAGAAACAAATCTGTGAGTTCACTGTGCAAGGTATTTTGGTTCTAAAATTAGGCTTTCATGACAGGGTTAGGTTTGAATTTAGGGTTTCAAATTAATGTAGCAAGGCTGGCTTCCGGTTTCAAATTAGGGTTTCAAGCCAGGGTTAGCATTTTAAACTGGGGTTTTAAATTAGGATTTGTCTTTCCAATTAGGGTTTAAAGCCAGAGTTGGGGTTTCAAGTTGACCTTTCGCAGTGCTAGCATTAGCCATAATTTCAAATGTTCGTTTTAAGTCTTTTTTTGTCAGCGTTCTGTGACGGATAGCTCTCTCCTCAAGTGGAGCAGCAAGACTTTTTGTCCCAGAATTCCTGACGTCTGGCATCTAAAAATAGCCCTTTGAGAGCTAAAAACAAGACAAGGCTTTTTTCTTTTTTTTTTTGTGCGTGCATGTGTTTGCGAAGCTGGAAAAGACGTTTTTGGTTTTGTTTGTAATTTAGCCGCGCTGGCCTGAAAATGTCCTTCATCTTCTTCTTCTCCAGCTGACGCAAGACAACAAGCAGCTGGCCTCAGCTCTTGCTCATTTCACACACTTTCACACCGTCCCAACCTAACATGAGTGAAGCATCTCAATGCAGCAGCCAGCAGGCAGAAAAAGATCGAAAAGATCAGATAGACCGAACGGGACTGTGGCGTTTGATGCCGTACCCTCAGATCAGATAGACTAAACGGGAGCAGAGTGTTGGATGCCATAGCCTCGGATCAGATAGACTGAACGGGACCGTGGTGATTGATTGCGGAGCTTCGGAGAAAGGTCTTGATTCTTTGTGGTCTATTGTGTTTGTTGGTTCTTGTTGGATTGTTTGATTGTGAAGCACTACAACAGCTACGTGGAACATTCCGGAGTGGTACTGCCAGTCTTCTCAGATGTCTTCAAAGTGAAGCTAAAGCTTGATTTTAGCCTTTAGCTTGATGGACGCATCACATGGACATTGACGGACCGATGGACGGTTCATGTGATTCGTCCGTGGACGGAAAGACAGATGGACTGACGGTCCGACTGACTGACAGACGGACAACCGGACGGTGCATGTTATTCATCAGGCTGCTTGTCTGTAATTAAATATGAAAAAAAATGGTGAACGAATGAATGGTTGGTTGGATTTTTTTTGGGGTCAAAAAACGCAAAAACTTTTGGTATTTCTCTCTTTTTTTCTGTTTGAGTGTAAAATGACAAGAGTGACATTCTGCGTCCTTTTCACTGGGAATTATTTAACAGCAGACCTCAGTGGTCCTGTGATGAATATTTCTCTTTCTAGTCGTCCTTCAAGAGGACCCTCTGACCGACTGGTCGCCGGCAAACATGCGGCAGGTTGAGCATGAAACATGCATGAGAGCAAACAGCGCGCCCCCAATAACAAACGTGCGGCGTTCCTCCTCATCGTATGCGACGCCCGCCTCTGATTGACCCACGGGACGGAGGGACCGGGGTGGGCTGGGGAACGCGCCCCAGGTTGTAACAAACAAAGGATGTAGGGGTTCCAAAGTTGGGTTTCAAGCAAGGGTTAGGGTTTCAGAGTTGGGTTTCAAGCCAGGGTTAGGGTTTCAAACCACAGTTTCAAATGGTTTCAAACAAGAGTTGATGTTTCAAATGAGTTGTTCAAGCCTTAACGGTTTCAAACAACGGTTAGGGTTTCAAAGTAGGGTTTTAAGACGAGGTTAGATTTTCAAGTTAGGGATTCAAGGCTGGATTAGGGTCGCATTAAGATTTCAAACAAGGGGTGGAGTTTTAAAAAGGGTTTCAAGCGTTTCCACTTCAGGGTCTAATGTGCTTGAACATCCTGCGGTGGTCAAGGAGAGAAAGTGACAAAGCTTCGCTGTCATTCAAGCTCGGAGACAAAACACTCTTCTAATCTGGCCTGCCACACCGCGACGTTAAAACGCTCTTGCACATTCTGTCCCGAGGGAACAACTTTTCTTCCGATTGTTTTTTTTTTTTTTTCCTCTCTCTCCCTCAGCGCCTACGGATGCGCACTGGCTAAATGTCAGGATGAAAGTTAGTTTGCAAAACAAACTCATTGTTTATTGATGACCATCAAATATTCATGCGCTTGCTCGGGTGCTTCTGATAGTTTTATAGCTGATTAACGACGCGTAATTACAGGTTTTATACGCAAAAGAAAAAAAGAGAAAAGCCTCCCAACAAGAAAATAAATGTTGCGGCGCGTCTGATTGATGCAAAGCGTTTTCTGCCATGGCGGTGCAAAAAAAAAAAAAAAAAAAAACCCGACTGCGAGGCCTCGTCTTCCTCGTCTCGGTCGTCACTGAGCTCACACTGTATGACAGCGCGCGCTCTTGTGTGCTTTTTAATTAAAAGAAAACTCAATAGCCTTATCAGGACTCGCCATTTGAGCTGGTATCGATCGGCCGCTGGCTCGCTCACTTATGCAGATGCCTCGCTTTCATCTGTGAGCGAGCGCGTGCGCCACGCTCCGAATCTATGCCATATATTATTCAGCCCGGGTTCACTTCACATTCAAATGGAAGCCTTTAGCTTCTTTTCATGGGAAGGTGACAACGACGGCGAGGTGGTTCCCATCTTTCCCATCTTCGACTGTAAAAAACGATCACATACTTACTATCATCCCCTTACTTAACGTAATGTCGCAATGTGCCATCACGTAAATTAAGACAACATACTGTTACATAACTGTTACATGACTTCATTTCTGGCCAGGTTGGCGTTGCAAATGAGAATCTGTTCTCAATTGGCTTACCTGGATATTCATTCATTCATCTTCCGTTCCGCTTCTCCTCACGCGGGTCGCGGGCGTGCTGGTGCCTATCCCAGCTATCTTCGGGCGAGAGCCGGGGTACACCCTGAACCGGTCGCCAGCCGATCGCGGGGCACATAGAAACAAACAACCAGTCGCACTCACATTCACACGTACGGGCAATTTAGAGTCTTCAATGAATGCATGTTTTGGGGATGTGGGAGGAAACCGCAGTGCCCGGAGAAAACCGACGCAGGCACGGGGAGAACATGCAAACTCCACACAGGCGGGGCCGGGACATATTACATATTTTATACTGTTCACTGCACAAATGTGGCATTATATACTGTACATTATGGTAACATGACCTACGGTGGGGGTCACTTTTGGTAACATGACATTATTCACTTTCATGTAACACTGACTGTAACGCCATACTGTTGCATATCTTACAACCCCAATTCCAATGAAGTTGGGACGTTGTGTTAAACATAAATAAAAACAGAATACAATGATTTGCAAATCATGTTCAACCTATATTGAATTGAATACACTACAAAGACATATATATACAGACTTTATTGTTTTTAGTAAATAATCATGAATTTAGAATTTTATGGCTGCAACATGCTCCAGAAAATCTGGGACAGGTGGCAAAAAAGAAAAAAAGAAAGTTGAGGAATGCTCATCAAACACCTGTTTGGAACATCCCACAGGTGAACAGGCTCATTGGGAACAGGTGGGTGCCATGATTAGGTAGAAAAGGAGCTTCCCTGAATTGCTCAGTCATTTACAAGCAAAGATGGGGTGAGGTTCACCTCTTTGTGAACAAGTGCGTGAGAAAATAGTTTAAGGACAATGTTCCTCAACGTACAATTGCAAGGAGTTTAGGGATTTCATCATCTACGGTCCATAATATCATCAAAAGGTTCAGAGAATCTGGAGAAATCGCTGCATGTAAGAGGCAAGGCCGAAAACCAACATTGAATGCCCGTGACCTTTGATTGCTCATCTAAGATGGACTGATGCAAAGTGGAAAGGTGTTCTGTGGTCCCACGAGTCCACATTTCAAATTGTTATGGACGCAAAGTTCAAAAACCAGTATCTGTTATGGTATGGGGCTGTGTTAGTGCCAATGGCATGGGTAACTTACACATCTGTGAAGGCACCATTAATGCTGAAAGGTACATACAGGTTTTGGAGAAACATATGCTGCCATCCAAGCAACGTCTTTTTCATGGTCTTATTTCAGCAAGACAATGCCAAACCGCATACTGCATGTGATACAACAGCGTGGCTTAGTAATAAAAGAGTCCGGGTACAAGACTGGCCTGCGTGCAGTCCAGACCTGAAAATGTCAAATTGAAAATGTGTGGCGCATTATGAAGCGTAAAATACGACAATGGAGAGCCCGGACTGTTGAACAGCTGAAGCTGTCCATCAAGCAAGAATGGGAAAGAATTCCACTGACAAAGCTTCAACAATTAGTGTCCTCAGTTCCCAAACATTTATTGAATGTTGTTAAAAGAAAAGGTGATGTAACACCGTGGTAAACATCAGGTTTTTGAAACCTGTTGCAGCCATAAAATTCCAACTTCATGATTATTTGCTAAAAACAATAAAGTTGATCAGTTTGAACATTAAATATCTATCTAACACTGTGCAACATGAAATCTTTTACTTTAGCATAACACAAGCAAAGAACATCATAATGTTATGCCTACTGTAACTCGCCACTGTACCTTTGCATACATTATCGTAACACAACATACTGTTACATAACTGACAAAACTGTTCTAACACATTGTAACATAAAAATGTGCAGTAATGTAACACAACATACTGTTAAATGTCTTCCACACAGCACACATTATTAACATTTGCTAATGTAATTTTGCAACACGGCATAACATGCCATAATTTACGGTACCGTAGCATGACATACCATTACATGTCTTACATGTGCCATTCCGTTCCATTGTAATGCATACTATTGTATTATATAACTAAAAGTTACATCTGTTTTTGTAACAATTTCTGTTACCGTGTTGTAATTTCCTCATTTTTATGTCATATATTCGTCTGTTGATGTTGAGTTGATTGCAAAGAGCCCTGCTGGAGATTTTCGGAGGAAAACGATGACGAAGAGCAAATGATGAGGCGTCACAGCGGTCGTCTTAATTGGCCGCACGCTTCCTCTTGATATTTTTTTTCCTTTTCTTCATCTGTAAAAAGGTGTTGCCGGGGGTCTTTTGCAATTTGCGAAAGGAGTCCATTAAGTTCATTAATTTAATAATGGGCACAATAATGAATGCGAGGTATTGCTCAATTAGAGAACGGCATCCAGCATCACGGCGTAATGAGATTAGAATGGAAGCAATGTGGCGCAGGTAGTGAATTAAAGCATTACCCGGGAAGCTATCAGGAATTAAATTGTAATCCTGCAACACTTGTCACCGCTCAAATGGCCTCACTCCACCCCCTCCCCCCCGAGCGAGTGCGTTCTGGACTATGACTAGGCAGAAAAATCCAATCAATATCGACACATTACATGTACATTATTCATATATTATGTTCAAAAGCAGCGGTCTATATGGGAGACAACGTGAATTAATTTATTTTAGAATTGCCCGTCCATGTTTGAAACATTATTAATTGTTGAATATCGCAGTGTGACTTTCTATAATACAACCAATTTTAACACAAAATACTATTACATATCTTTCGATAATGTACCTTTTTTTGTAACATCTTAACGTGACATCGTTATGCTAACATAACATTGACTATAATGGGACATACAGTGGGAACGGAAATTTTCAGGCCCCCTTAAAATTTTCTCTCTTTGTTATATTGCAGCCATTTGTTAAAATCATTGAAGTTCATTTTTTTCCTCATTAATGAACACACTGCATACCATATGGACAGAAAACAAAATGGAAATGTTGAAATTTTTGCAGATTAAAAAAGAATAACAAATATCACACAGCCATAAGTATTCAGAAAGAAAGTATTGTCACATTTACTATTACACAAGACACTGTTATGTCACTAATACTACGTACCTGTTTTTTTCATATGGCTTAGCTACATAATTTACGTTACCGAAACATTTATTGCAACACAGCAGGCTGTTACATAATTTACAAATGAATATCTTTTGGGTAACTTGTGTAATGTGATATAATGTTTGTGAATACAACATTTATTGCAACACAACACGATGTTATGTAACTAACACTAATGTAAGTTTTTCGTAACGTGTCGTAGGGTTACATAAATTATGTTCATATGCGTTACATATTTCATAGTAACGTTACTTGGCATAACGTATATTGCTGTAACACAAAGTAGCTTTCCATAATTTAGAGTACTGAAATTTACTGTACCATGACTTCGCTATAATTTATGGTAACATTGTGTTTGCTGTAGTGAGATGTTATTACATAATTTACAGTAATGTGTTTTTGTAACACCAGTGTAACATGACATAATTACGGTATTAGTATAACACAACATCTAGTTACAAATCTTACTATAACCTTACTTACCATGATTTACTACTACATGCATAATCGTAACAACAACAACATATTGTGACATAACTCAATGTCACATACATTTTTTGCAACGCATTTTAACTTTATATACTTCATGACGCGACATACTCTAACTACATACTATTAAATGTACATTACTGTGACCTTACTTAACGAAATGTACTGTTCCTTACGTTATGTCAGCACAACATACTGTGACAAAACTCACACTAATGTACTGCACGTTATTTTAACATTACGTGATTTATTTTAATGTAACGTTTTATTTGTATTTATTTTTTTTATTTTATTTTGTCCAACAGTTATATCTAGCAGTGTCTACAGATGACTACAGTTCAATTGAGGTGTTGTGTCACTGTCTAAAACAGATAAATAACTGGATGAGCCAAAATGGTCTTCAATTAAACCACAATTAAACTGAGATAATTGTTTTTGGCAATAAAGAAAAGAGGATTGGAGTCACTCTCTTTCAAAACCAAAGGCCAAGTCCGAAACCTTGGTGTTCTGATAGATTCCGACCGGAGTTTCAACAGTCATATCAAATCAATTACTAAAACTGCCTTCGACCATCTGAAGAACATATCCAGAGTGAAGGCTTGCATGTGCCATGCAGACCAGGAGAAGCTCATCCATGCTTTTATCTCAAGTAGACTTGACTATTGTAATGGTCTTCTGACTGGACTCCCTAAAAAGAACATTAAACAGCTGCAGCTCATTCAGAATGCTGCAGCTCGGGTTCTGACCAAAACAAAGAGGTCAGAGCATATTACTCCAATTCTAAAGTCTTTACACAGGCTCACTAAACGGTTTAGGTCCCGAATACATGAATATAAACCCAGTAGGGCTCTGAGATCGACAGACCCAGGTCAAATAGTGGAGCACAGAGTCCAAAGCATCATTTAGCTATTATGCTGCATACAAATGGAAGAAGTTGCCAACAGAAGTGACGTCAGCCCCAAGTGTGCATGTGTTTAAGTCCAGGTTAAAAACTCTTCTTTGTTCCCCCATGCTTTTTAGAGCATTTCCACTTTTAAATTATATTTCTTGCACTGTACGCTGTTTTAATTGTGTTTTTTTTTTCTCGTGGTTTTAA
Source organism: Phyllopteryx taeniolatus (assembly GCF_024500385.1). NCBI lineage: Eukaryota > Metazoa > Chordata > Actinopteri > Syngnathiformes > Syngnathidae > Phyllopteryx > Phyllopteryx taeniolatus. The sequence goes on along the minus strand of NC_084517.1, from coordinate 4,949,114 downwards.
ATGTTTATAAGCTGCTTTTGTCCCCTTTGTTTTTAAATGCTTTTAATCATGTAAAGCACATTGAGTTATGAAATGCGCTATATGAATAATTTTGCTTTGCTTTGCTTTGCTTACAATATCTGTGGGTTATGGTGAAATGTGAGTATACGCGACGCTCAGTGTCAATCTCCTATTTCTGGTCAAGGCGTTCCATTTTCCTAATGGCTCCTTCCTTTTTTTTAAACACTTAAAATATGGCCGGATGTTATTAAAATGGAGACTCGACGGCTTCATCGTTTAAGTTTTCATTGAGCGCAGGACGTGGCAACAAACTCCTGCCATCAGCAGTTTCCGCGGCCTCCAGTGTAATTAGTGGCAAACTTAATGTTGTATGGAGAATGCCGGATGCGCCGCACGCAACACGGTGGAAATGAAAAGACGGAATCAGACGATTAAACGAGAGACGGCGGGAACCATCGCTCTGTGGACACGTCTAAACCTGGGAAACGAGACAGCCGCTGTTATTCCTCGGCAAAAATGGAAATGTTGTGTTTGTTTCCGTTTGTTTACCGACATAAAGTGTTGTTGTGAATGGGGAATGAACATCCGTACAGAGCAAATGTGCTAACGGCGTGGATGTCATATGAGGATGCCGAGGGGCCGCGAGGAGACAACAGAGATGAAGGGCAGGAAAGTATATGCGCGTCTATACGCACAACACGTGCTTAATTAATATTTACACCACCTTCAGCGTGTCCGGCAGAGGAAGGAAAGGGGGATTGTGTTTTCATGGATCCTTTAATCCGCTGAATTAGCACTTTAATAACTGGAAGCCATTTGGAGATTAACAAGATCAAGCTTGTGTACAGGAAGACTTAAATGCTGTTTTCTTCTTTACAATACGTCGCGTACGCACTATGGGGCTGTCGTCTATGCACGATGACTCACACTAGAATATCAATAACAGTATCGAAGCATTTCAACACACATTTGTCAAGACCGAGTTAGTCATCGACTTACTTTCTCTTTGTTGCTGTTTGCCTCATGTTACACGTTACATTTATCAAGCACAGCTACAATTACGTAGAGTATTATTGCCAGGTGTGGGGAGTAACGGAATACATGTAGCGGGATTATTTAATCAGAATACAAAAAAAAAAAAAAGCTAACTGTATTCTGTTACAGTTACAGAAAACAAAACGTAATCACATTACATGTACATTTATAAAAAAAAAAAAAATTGGAATTATTTTGCAGGATTACAATTTGAATGCGGGGAGAGGCCGGGTGTTGATTTTGAGCCGCGACCTTTTCCAGAGTTCGCAGCGCATCGTTGTATCATAAGGTGGGAGACGTGCGTGCTGCGAGTGTGTCAGCGAGGGGAGGGATTAAGCTACCGCTAACTGCAAAGGCTGCCTTCATAAATGTCATAAAGCCTCTGTTCTTCCATTTCCCGCGATATATCACACTCACTGAGTCATGTGGGTAGGTTTTAAAACCCGTGTTATAAAGCGAGGTAGCGCGGTGACCAGTGGTTGGTACATCTGTCTCACAGTTTTGTGGTTTTGGATTTGAATCCCAGGTGTTCAGTGTCCCTCCTGCATTCCCAAAACATGCATATTCAAACATCCCATTACATCCCAGAACACAACAGAAAATGTATATCGATATATATTTTATTAGTATTGAATTGACTTTTGTCATATTTGGTGTTGGAGTAATCCAAAAGTAAAAGTCATTGAAAGTCATCAAATTATATTACTTTGGTATTGTGGTACTTGGATTACGTTACTGACAACATTTTTAACAGGTAACTAGTGTTACCTGTTAAAGTGTTAAGTGTTAGAGTTTGCTGACAAACTCACTTGGCAATTTAGATCGTGAAATAGGTTGCGGGTACAACACGGTGGCGTGAACTTGATAGGAAAGGTTGGGAGGCAAAGTTTGCACTTAGGAGCAAGCGGAGCACCAGTCGGGCTCGCCCTTTGACACATTTGGAGTGCTTGTTGTGCGACCAATCCTCTCCTCATCCAGTCTGGCTGGCGCTTGGCAAGCAGCGTGGCTTCATGCTCTGCACTCTCACCATACACGCTAAATAATTCACACACTGCTTGGGAATTCTCCTGCTCCCGCTATTAGCCATTCTCCCGCCTTCTTCTTGTTTTTTGCACATTTCGAGTTCACCGTCAGCACCTCGCCGCCAGCACGGAGGCAGAGTTGACGGTCCACAGAGGATCCCAGGTATAAGAGTCGGATTACAGTTAAATCCCTTCCGTTTTGTGAGTAGGAAGAACATAACTAAATCTATTAGCTCAAAAACGCACCTATTCGCACGCATTGATTTTGATTTTGATTTTTTTTGGAGGCCATACTGCATACTGATAGGACGTCGGAAGCCGGCAAATCCGCCGGTAGACTTTAACCCCGCACTTTCCGGCAGCTGTACCTTACACACTTGTCATCTTGCTGGGGGAAAAAAAGCTTGTCCAATTGGCCAGCAAGGGGTTATTGATATTAATCATTTGATCCAAAGGAACCAAAGAAGGTTTTCGTAACGCAGTACGTAAAACAGAACTTCGTTTAATACAACATTACATTACACAACTTGTAACACAGCCTATTTTAACCTGCTGTAACTACAACATACTGTTTTATAACTAATAGTAAGATGTTTTTTTTTTTTAATAAAGTGTAATTTAATTTGCTATAACGCAACATTATTTTAGAAATGTTCAGGAAAAATATCTTTGGGGAACACAACGTAAAGTCACTGTAAGATAACATGTTGTACGTACAGTATCTCAAGGTAACACGAGGGAGCGGTACTTCATGCATTACTATTACATAACAATTTCTTCTTCTTCATAATAAAACATAGCACAGCATACTGTCACTTGTCTTACTGTGATCATACTGACCATAATGTACTATTACACTTTTGGTAATTTCACTCTCTGCTCCAATGGCTATCCCCGTACACATATATGCATCTGATACTACGTCTGAAGCCGGCAAATCTTCGGGTCGACTTCAACCCCACAGCAAGTGGCTGCCGCGCACCAAGTGACTGGGCCAAACCCGACTGAACCGTCGCGCAGTGTGTGTCATTTGGCAACCGTCTTCATGAGTGGCCGATCAGTCGGCCGCTGTTTTTTGCTGCGATTCAAAATTTGAATTGCTGGCGTACACGTCGCAGCTTAGAGCCCATCAAAATGCACACAAACTTTCCCTCACGCTGAAAATACATTTTCGGGTTTTTGAGCAACTGAGACACCGAAAGGCCGCCACGACGCCCCAAGCCAAATAATTGGCAGATATAAAGCATCAAATATTGTGTTTTACTGTCAATGCAGCATCAAACGCCAATACTGAATCACTGTTCAAGGCGTTCATATATACAATCGCTCAATGTGCAGCAGAGTGTCGGCAACTCTTATTTTTATGCAATGGTGCAGTCCAGTCAGATTTGAGCTTGTCTCGCAGTGTGCGGCAGGCTTTAGACACAGGCCAGAGAGAAAAAGCCTGCTTGGATGGCCAGCGTGAAAGTCGCGAGTGGTATGAGTCACGGGAAACAAATGGTGACTATTTGATAGGAACATTAGGCCGACTATTTCCTTGACAAGAAGCTCTTATCTCGTAGCTGCAGTTCAGTTGGGACTGACAATGTAGCAACACGGCAAAACTGGAGAGCATTGGCGTCTCTCGCAGTCGACGGTCGGCAGGGTCACCATGTAGTCGATGACCCACCGGGCGGCGGCTGAGCTCTCATGCCGAACTCTCACCCTGATGGCAGAGGCCACGGGAAGAATGTGTGGGAGCTGTAGATGCATTAAAGCGGCCATATCGATCTAGCGGCGCTCATGCATGTTCATGAGGCTGTCAGATAGATGTATAACCATTAAAAACAACGGGGTGGGGGGGGGGGGGACTTGAAGACGGAGGAATCACAATGTCGGAATGTCGTTTGAACTGTGAACCCTTGCAAATCGTAAAAATTTGTAAATCTTAAAACATTTTGCAAATTGGAATTTTTTTCACTCATAGCATGTCATAAAATCCTGACATCATAATCGTCAACCGCTTTAAAACATCTATTTATTTATTTTTTGTATACGATCCAAAGCCGAGAACTGATGACACTGTACGTAAATGACGTAAGTGTTAACATTCAAAAACAACAATGTCGACGTAAACAATAGTACCGTAATTTCTCATGTATTATACATGCGCACCCATGTATAATATACACCCACAAAGTTGACCTAAAAATTCTGGAAAACCCTTCTTCCTATGTACAATTCATTTTTATAATGCATGATTTTGCTCCTACCCTTATGGTCAATACTTGATTATCTGTATTTTGTTAATTTTTTTCAATGAATTATTCTGAAGTTAAGCACTTTATTTGAACACGTAATACTTCATTTTTATTTATTCGCTTTTATTTTGAAATTCAGAACCCTACTTTTATTTTGTAAATGATAAAACACACAGTTGTGCTCATATGTTTGATTACCAAGGCAGAATTTGTAAGATGAGTACAATTCTTTCATGAAAACATGAAGGGTCAAGCGAAACACATTTAATTTCATGTTAATGGAATTCAAATTAAAGTGTCAAGCATTTCAGAAAAGCATTATCATTAAACAAAACATAACCATAAAGAAATTATTGATGGTTGTTGTTGAGTCATCAGTCGTATTTATATTAAAAAAAAAAAAATAATAATAATAATAATAATAAAATAAAATAAAAGAATTCACAAATTCTGCCAGGTTATGTAAACTTATGAGGACAACTGTAAATATATGCAGTCATATGTCATATTGGACTGAAAGTGTAGGCTACACCTTTTTCATAACCTCTAGGTGGCGGTGGCATAATAGAAGGAAAGTGTACACTTTTGTCATAACCTCTCGATGGCGGTGGCATATTGGAATGAAAGTGTACAGCTTTTTGATAACCTCTAGGTGGTGGCATACATTTATAAAATGTGATTTTTTTTTTCATTTCCCCCAATACTTGTGTATAATGCGCACAATTTACTTTTGACAATTTTGGGGGGGAAAACTATACATGAGAAATTACAGTAACTTTTTAATATTATTTGATCTATGCTTTTGCTGTAGTTTTTAATGTGGGTGTTTATATTTGTCTTGTTTGTCAAGGCAGAAGTGTCGTCATTGATTGCCATATTTCTATGGCATGGTATATCCGAGCGGTCCGTTTTCGCCGCACTTGCATAGAGAGATATTCATATTAAATTTTGATCTGAGGAAATCCGATTCACGCATTTTTTTCAGCAGATTGGAAAAGTGCAAAAAAAAAAGAGAAACAATTGGCATTTTTTTCACTTGCCGTAAAAATAACGATTATAATGATTTCTTGGCTGACAACCACTTCAGAAGGTAAAAATATTTATGCTACAAATGAATCACATCACTTTGCCGAAAACAACAACAAAGAGTGTTTTCATTTTTTTCTTTTTTCTTTTTTTTTTATGTAGCGACGAGAATGTGTATACGTCATTAATTACCACATTTTCACTGATGTGGTATATCCAATTTGTCCAATTACGCTACATTTGCGTTCACACTTATCCCATTTGTTTTGAAAATCCCATTTGTTATTTAAATGAATATTAAATGTTCCAGTTAAGATGCACATCGTTTTTTTTTTTGTTTTTTTTTGTCAAGACGCTTGTCACCAATCGGTTTATTTGACTGACGTGATGCTTGCATTGATAGCATAAATCCCATCCATGATCTGAGGATATCCAATGTTATGCATTTATTTCATAAAGAGCATTGGGAGCCGCCGAAAAATCTGATTTGTCACTTGTCGTACAAATCCCACCATCATGTTTTCTTGACCGTCAACCGCTTTAAAACGAAAACGTCTTTCCATTCCGAATGAGGTGTTTAGTGCTCCCGAAATCAACAACAAAGGAATTTGAGCACAAAAGCATTTTTTTTTTTTTTTTTTTTATCAGTCAGTGCGGGTTTACTCAAGCGGATTTAGTGTCAGGTTTGTCATCAAGTCAGCTCGCACGTCTGTCGTGCTCATTATCAGCCATTTTGACGCCGCCGCTCACCGCGGCCGCCGCCATTTAGTCACTCCAGCGGCGACGCTTTGATCAAACAAAGAAGAACAAACCTGTTCTCTCTTTTCTCTCTTTGGGCATATTAAACCAGGCAGCAACCTAAGTTGGCAATAAATGTGATTTTCTTCTGTTGTGACTTTTTACTCGCTGTGATGATATCATTGTTGACTTGTGGACTTACTAACGTTAAGCAACTTTGTTTTGTGTTTAGATTTTAGAGAGCGCTAAGATCATGAGGTGACAAAACATGACATGACGCATACTACTGCTTTTTAAATTGGATTTACACTGCAAGTCCACGTACCCAATTCCAATTTAATGCCTCGATCCAATGTGTATTTCCTTGTACATTTCAAGTGACGCATATTCAATATGACTGTTTACATTCACGGAACACATGAAATAATCCCTGAATTGCATTTATATAAATGCGCATTACATAAGCATCAACATGGAAGTAATAACATTGGAGAAACCTCTAATGTCATTGAATGTTCTATACACCTAAAGTACAAATGTAGCATATTTACATCATATTTAGTGTTCTATATACATTATGTAGCATATTTACAAAATGTCTAATATCTAATGTTTGCATCATATTTCATATTAAATAAATATTCTATAATGTAGAATATTTCCATATTTTTTTTTAATATTCAATGGGTTCATTGTAGTTTAGATATACAGCGGGTGTTTTTTTTTAAGTGTTTATTTATGTTGCTTGGACACAGGTCACAGTTTTATTTTACCACAATGGACCAGTGAACTTTTAGCTACGTAATGGTAACATACTACTGCATAAGTGAAGGTAATGTCGTTTTTTGTAACACAGCGTAATGTTACATACTTAACAGGAACATAAAACTGTTATGCAACATACTGTTATATACTGACTCTTACTGTAATGCACTGGTGAACTGTTACAACGTTATCCTTTCTCAACGTACTGTTACAGAGCTGACAGAAATGTCAGTCTTTGTAACACAGCGTGACATTACTTAGCTAATAGTAACATAACACTTTTATGCAACATATTGTTTCATATCTTACAGTGACATGAATTACCAAATCCAAAGCTTGCAGAAATGACGGGTGTGTTTTCGGTGAGGTCACCGGCAAATGTGTCGGTCCCAACCTGAACCGGCCGTGAGAGACGTGACCAAATGGTTCCGGCGATATTGGCTCGGGAATGACGTGAGGTCAGAGCGACTCGAACCTTTTTTGCCTGGCGCAATCACGTCAAATCATTCGGCGCTCCTCGTGGACGTCGGTGTCAAATTTGTAAGAAATGCCCTCTGGTCGCTCATGACGGGGCGGACGGGTGGACGCCTCCTGCTCCAATGGCTGTCAATCACGTGGAGGAAAAGCAAGAGCAGTGGCCCGCCTCCAGACGATCTGTGCTGACGATCCCTCCTTGCCTCCCGCCGTAATGCAATGCAGCTTTTGTCTGCTCCTTTGACTGCAACTTATCGTGGTGCTGCAACAAATTAAGGAGGCGGTAATGGGCTGGTGTCAAGTAGACCGTAGCGCTGGCTCAAGGTGAATAAACCAGGACCTTAATTACTTACTCTGACCTAACAAAGCAATAGCTTTGCATCATTTATGTAACAAATCATATTATTACATCATTTATACATGATTTAATTACTTACCTAAATGCACTGACTTATTACAATTTTCATTGTATGTTACATAACTGACGGACATATCAGTTTTTGAAACAGCGTCATATTATGTAATTCATTCAATACAACATGCTGTAACGTATCTCACTGTGACGTAAAGATCAAAATACATTGTCCGTGTTTGAAGATAATTGTTAGTTCTGAGCTAAGTAGTACTGAATTGTGGAGATAGAGCGTTGAACTGTTTTCCACAATTTGAGTTTTTCTGATGTTGCTCAAACGGCGTCCAATGATGCACTTGGACGTCTGGCACGAGTCACCCCTCACGCACGATATAAGAAGTGCAGCGCCGACGTTCGCATCAGCAGTTATTTGGCGCAGTTGTCTGCTGGCGTGCTCGCTTTAGAGCACCTCGTTGTCAGCCGTGGGTGTGTGAATGTCACGCAGAGGATGCAGGAAGAGCGATGTCTGATGTGACAACGAGCATGTGGACAGGAGCTGGCGTGGCCACTTTCGAGCGAACGTTAAACATTGTCACGACTACCCGGTGGGATCTAATGGGTGGGATGTATTCCAGCCACTCGAGGCTTTAAGCGGATATATTTTCATGTTCATGGCTCAAACATGTAGTTATCAGGGCTCTACACTAACCTTTGCACTATTCGCACTGGCGCAACCAACATTTTCAGTTGGTCACACCAGTACATGATTTTGGTCGCAACCTTTTTTTGACGAGGTCCAGCATGACCATGGCATACCACAGTACCGTATGAAATAAAGATTGAGAGTGACTCGAGATATGACATTTGCGAAATATTTGACTGTGATCAAGAACTTTGCCCGCAACAAGCAGTGGCAGCCAAAACAGGTCTATTACATACAATAAAAACAAAGGCTTTACTTCTATTTCATCATTTGTTCGACTCAGAGGGACCAATTCTTATAGTACGGGCTCCTAACTCTCTTATATCATAGAGTATGTCTATGATATAAACAGGGTTTAGATTAGATAGATAGATAGATAGATAGATAGATAGATAGATAGATAGATAGATAGATCAAGGTTTGTTAGCTTTGCTAGCTTCATGACAAAGTTATTAAACTATTTGCTCATGACCCTGTGTTTGTTATAATGAAAGCAAGAGATGAATTAGGCAGCCAATCTTTGCACATGCACACACCCTCGTAATTTTAAGACGATCATACGTGACTCGTCGTTGAAACAACGTTTGGTTTTATTCCCGTAATAAATGTAGCAGCATTAATTAATAATGATAATGTTGTGTGTAAAAGCAAAGACGCTGTAGGTGACTTGCGGCGAGTGGAGTTTACTGGGTTATCGGACTTTACAAGGTAGGTACGAGCTAGCTAGCTTGCTCACCAGCAGTCCAGATGAGTTGAAGGCTCACACTTGTCATTTACAATGTATAAGTAGCGGGCCAGCATCAGTATAGGTACGTGGTGGCCACTGGCCAGATACACTGACCTACTTGCCTGTCTGTGACTCGCACATGTAGCGCTGTTGATAATAGCGTGTCCTATGTGGAGGAAGCAGTCAATTATTTTGCAGCAGGGAGCCAATCATATTGCAGCGGGTCGCTTTTAACTCAAATGGATCCCCAGCCCCGCCTGTGTGGAGTTTGCATGTTCTCCCCGTGCCTGGGTGGGTTTTCTCCGGGCACTCCGGTTTCCTCCCACATCCCAAAAACATGCACGGTAGGTTAATTCAAGTCTCTAAATTGTCCGTAGGTGTGAAGGTGAGTGCGAATGGTTGTTTGTTTATGTGTGCCCTGCGATTGGCTGGCAACCAGTTCAGGTTGTACCCTGCCTCCTGCCCGAAGATAGCTGGGATAGGCTCCAGCACTCCCGCGACCCTTGTGAGGATAAGCGGCTTGGAAAATGAATGGATGGAATTAATGATGATGTGTGTCTCTCGCTTGCTCTCTCTCTCTCTCTCTCTCTTTCTATAGCTCTCTCTCTCTCTCTCTCTCTCTCTCTCTCTCTCTCTCTCTCTCTCTCTCTCTCTTGGAGAGTGTGCAGGAGGAGGAGATTGCTTTCAACCATTAAAACATGCAATCAGGCAAGCGCGACAAGAGAGAGTTTTTAAATGCACAAGCTGAAAAAAAGGTCACATATCCAACCAATTCGGTTGCATTCAAACATGCTAGACGACGTAGCATCCATTTTTCTAAGTCGTAGAACTGGTATTTGATTGACAGGTAACAGTTGAGGGGGGCGTGGTTTCAGAGGATCCAGGGGATACGCCTCCAGCAACTGAGAACGGAGAAAACGGCATGAATTTCCATAATTTTCAAGCCTCATTTTACCGTAATTTCTTGTGTATCATGAACACCCATGTATAATACACCCCCCCCAAAGTTGACCTAAAAATTCTGGAAAAACCTTCTAGCGATGTATAATATAAATTTTTACAATGCATGATTTTGTAATCATGGCAGAATTTGTAAGATGTGTACATCAAAAATGAAGGACCAAATGAAACATATTTAATTTTATGTTAATTGGATTCAAATTAAACTGTCAAGCATTTCAGAAAAGCATTATCATTAAACAAAACATAAATTAATGATGGTTGGTGTTCAGTCATCAGTCTTTAAAAAAACAATATTTCACAAATTCTGCCTGGGTCTGTAAACTTATGAGCACAAATGTACATATATGCAGTCATACGTACCCCTGTCATATTGGAATGAAATTGTAAGCTAGACCGTTTTCATAACCTCTAGATGGCGGTGTCATACTCGAATGAAAGTGTACACCTTTTTCATAACCTCTAGATGGCGGCATACATTTATAAAATGTGAAAGTTTTTTTTACGTTTTCCCCTATACCCATGTATAATGACTTGACTTTTGAAAATTTTTTTTTTTGGGGGGGGGGGGGGGGTGCGCATTACACACAAGAAATTATGGTATGTACTAGATTTTTTTATCATTCAAATTTGGCAGGGTTCTGAACAACACTCTTCTCTGTATAGTATGTCAAATATGAAAGTAAGACATTTATTTTTATGTTATAGGGACTTTTTATGGACTAATGTACTATCACTATACATACATAATATAGCGTTACATAACTGATGGGAATTTTTTTACAACAAAAATAATAAATAATCATGAAAAACAATAGTAACAATGATATGGTAACACCACATACCATGACATATCTGACTGTGACTTTACCCACCGTAATGTATGATTACACAAGAAAATACTATAGCATATTATATGTTGTGTAATCATATACATAAGTGACGTTAATGTACATTTTTGTAACAATGTACACAATTTACAGTAATTAACAGAAACTGTTCCATATCCTACTGTAGCATTACCATAATGTACCAATTATATGTTTACATACATTATGTTAACTAGGTATGGGCGAGTTCCAATACCGGATATCAATGTATCAAGTATAAATGAAGGCTAGTATTACCAGCCACAGATGCTTAAGGCAAAAAAAATCAAAAATCTGACCTTAAGTCCTCCTCGCCAATATTTTGATGCTACACTGCGGCGGTTTGACGCATCAGCGAATCATCATGTACATCAGAAAAAGAATTGTTCAAAATGATCTGTCATTGTGTTCATTAAAATGTTATGTTTCAAACGACTAGTGGCATCGGGACTCGGTATTGGTGTGTACTCAATAGTGAATACTTGTACTGGTATCAATCTGAAACAAAGTGGTACAGAACATCCCTAATATTAGGGCGACATACTGTTACATATTGGAACTGTAATTGTTTTTTTTAACAGTACTCCCTCCTGTATTGGCTGTCAATCACATCGAGGAAAAACAGGAGCCCGCCTCCAGATGATCTATGCTGATGATCCAATATGGCTATATACCCTACCTAACCACCCTCCCCCATAATGCAATGCAGCTTTTGTTCACTCCTTCTTGTAAGCGCTTCTTTGACTGCGACTTGTCACGCTGCCGCAACAAATTAAGGAGGCGGTAATGGGCCGGTGTCAAGTAGATGAAGGTGCTGGCTCCGGGTGAATAAAGCCCTCCGCCCACTCGCCATCCGCCCCCAATTCCCCTTACCTGTCTCCGTGAAAAGTGACGGCACTCGCTGGGGTTTCGGCTTTAATGAGGAAGTCAACAGATGAGCCTTCACGCCGCGTTTACGGGCCGCAGCGAGCAGATGCATTAAAGCGGCGGAGGAACGTCACACGAAGGAACACAGCGACGTTAGCACGACGGATGACCGCCGATGCGCTCGGCCGAGGGCGCTCCGCCGAGCTGGCGTTCCTGCGTGACGCCTCCGCGTGTCTACCGGGAACTTAATTACTGACTCTGACCTTACACAGCATAGCGTTACATCTTTCATATCAGACTTAACGTAACACAACGCACTATTATATACTGTACATTACTAGGACTTTACTCACCCTAATGAAGTACTGTTGCATACATTATGGTAACACGACATACTGTCAAATAACTAACAGAGATGTCAGTTTTTGTAACACGGTAACGTTACTTACTGTAACATAACATATACCGTTAAATATCTTACTGTGATCTGATGTCATGCTTAAGTGTACTATTACATATATTGTGGAAACACAACATACAGTTACATAAGTTAAGGTGATACATTTATTTTTTTTGGAACAAAGCATAATGTTACATACTTTATGGTCACATAACGCTTACTGCAGACTGACTGTACTTACCGTAATGTTTCAATGGACTATTACATACATTATGGTAACACAACATCCAACACATTTATAACAGCGTAATATTACTTACTTCACGGTAATATGTCACTTCCAGTTACGCAACATACATACTGTATCTTGCTGTAACCCTAAATGCCATAATGTAACACCTAACTGTAATGTACAAACATACTGTACTATTACATACATTATGGTAACACTACATGCGCAATGTGACGAAATCCCACATTTGAGTTACTGTACATAACAACACTCTTACACAACATACCATTCGGTCTCTTAGTGTGAGCCGACTTAACGTACCATTCCGTAACATTGCATCATTTACGGTCACGGAACTCGTGCTGTGACACAACACCTTCTTAAATATCTCCAGGTGTGTCCTTGCAGAACTTGTGCAACATCCGCTAACCCCCTTCGCTGCCTCCCTTAAGCACGCGGCGGTGTTAAAAGCAGACGTCCTCTAAAATATTGAGCGCATCATTTTCCATTCATGACTGGCACTCTGCGATATTATGCTCACATTTCTTCCACCACCTTTGGGGCGGAATCGCTCAAAGCCGCCACGGCCGCCGCTGTACTCGTTGTCGTTCCGGGGGCAGATGTCCGTGGAAAATGTGTAGCTGTGTATCGGAGCGCCGGTGGCCCCCGCCGGCTACGTTTTGATGGCGCGCAGAATGGAAAGTGGTGGCGCAAGGTTGTTGTTACTTGCCGCGGGGGGGCATGGTCCCACAGTTAGGGTCGTAGCTTAGCTTACGCCAGCGCACACCGCCGGCCAAACAAACTTTAAGAGAAGAAGAAGAACAAGACACTTTTGTGTGAGCGGGCTCTTTAGATGATCGACTGCCCTCCTCGCATGACACTTTTAACGTGCAAATAATACCATATTCTGATCATATTCATACTCATATTCTTCACATTTTGTTTATGTAATATGTTAAAACCAATTTCATATCGCCCTACATTATCTCATAAACCGTTAAATATGTGAAATGCCAATGTGAGGGGACCTTCGGCATATTTTAATTAGACAGTATTTTATTTAGTTATTTATGCTTGTATTATTTCAGTTATTGTTTTTTATCTTTTATGTACAGCACTTTAACAGCTGTGGTTGTTGTGAAAGTGCTATACAAATAAAGTTGAGTTTATATAAATAACAGCTTCCATCTCAGCATTTGTATTTTAAAACCAATAGTTTTCATTATGTACCACTAGCACCAATAATAATAATAATTTTCATCCAATACGCAGGGACAATCATTTTGCATGATTTTTTGTTTTCTCCATACATTTTCTATTGATAATATGACAAAATAGCAAAGGACTAGAATGGAAATCCACTAAAAACAGATCTCATATTTTTATCTTAGAAAAAAAAATCTGCGTTATTAAGATGTATTATTTTGCTGTGAAAAAACAAAAATAGGTAAAATTTCAGAAATTTGAATGCATCTATCTCAATCTTTTTTTCACTCAAACAACCCAAAAATATTTTTTCACATAAAAATAAAACATCATCATTATTCAGAGATGGCATTTTGCAACTAAAATATGTAAACGCACAAAAAATTAATAACCATGTCATGTCGTATCTCCAATGATTTTATCCAAATTGACCGAAAATATTGTTTTTCATGTTTTCATTAGAATTTCCTTCAGTTCAACGAGCAATCCATCCATTTAAGACTACAAATCAAGCATGAATGCGTAAAATATTTCCACTTCCGCTATCTTACGTGCGATGCGATTGAACAAATCTCGCTGTGTCGAGCTTATTTGTCTCGTTTGCTGCTGAGCGTTTCCCTCCTGAGACTCTGGTCCATTCTCTCACGTTCTCATCCACACTTCGGCCAACTCCCATGTCGCTTGTTGGCGCAACTCCACCATAGCCTTCGCTCACTCATCGGCTGACACCTGCCGGCCTAATCGGCGTTCCATTCCTCACCTAAAGTCCGCGGCTTGAACTCGCAACCCCTGTAGGGACAGCGCTGCCGAGTGGGTATGAGGCGGAAGCGCTATGCTGGCTACCCTACCCTACCTCCCTCCGACTGCTATTTGGAGTAATGGTGGAACGCAGGGGCTGCTGTGAGGGAACATTACTGGCCAGAACCAATCTGCTCCCAAATGGAATATACTTTATGTCAGTGGTGACCATCAGGGGCGGCGGAATTCGCTTGCGGCATCCACCGCAACCATCGTGATTAAAGTTGATTTTTTCCGAGCAGAATGTCACCCAAATCTAAAATGCACACGGCGGCCAGAATGGAAGGGTGATTGCTGCCAATAGATTTGAATTGTCGGGCAGTTGGGCCGTAAAGAACGAGCATGACATGTGCTCATTAAACCGGAACGTTCTGTCAGGTGCCGGAACGTTATGGCTTCGCCCGAAGTTTAAGCGTTGTAGCTTCACGTCCGGTAGGAGGAACCAGTGGAAGATTGACAATGGCGGTATAACTTTGATGACATCATCACCTATTCATGTTGAGAGAATGTTTTGGCTCCGCCTCGAGTGGAAGCATTTCAGCCCCACGTAAGCTACGAGGAGCTCGTGGTCTATTGACAACATGAGCTTGTGTTGATGACATCATCACTTGTTCATATTGATCGAGCTTTCTGGAGCGTTTAGTCAGGTGCCTGAACATTCCAGCTCTGCCCAACGTGAAAGCATTTTAGCCCCACATAAAAGTAGGAGGAACCTGTGGAGGATTCACAACATGGGCTTCATATAAAGTTTGATTACATCATCGCGTGTTTGTGTTGATGGAGTGTTCCGGAACTTTCTTTCAGGTGCTGTACCGTTCTGGCTCCCTCGAACATTTTATTCCTACTTAAAGTTTGAAGAATCAGTGAAAACTTGACAACTCCAGGTTTGATGACATCATAGCCTGTATTAATATTCTATTGCTAGAGCGTTGTGGAACATTCTGTCAAGGCCTATAAGGTTCCGGCTCTGCCTGATGTCGAAGTATGTCAGGCCTACATAAAGTCACGGTGACAAGACCAAGAGGGGGGTTATCGAGGTTAAGGTTGTTGGTATTTACACATGAATTGAAGCTACTTGTTGTTTTACCAAGTGCTTCTCTTGTTATCACATTAATAAAGTTGAAGAATAGCAGATCAGTGGCGGTCTTCACCGGTCTTGTCGGAAATCCTGAGTCCGGCCAGTCCGAGTCCGAAACAAGACCAAGACATCAAATTAAATGTGGTCTCGAGACGGGTCTCGACACCAACACCAGTCTTGAGTGTTACAACACTACACAACACTCCGGCTCCGGCTGACATGAAGGTAATTTAGCTCCACAAAGTAGGAGGAACCACCGGTGGACTTGGGCTTGATGTCAAGGTAGAATCCAGTGGTGACATCATCAGTTGTTTGCGCTATTGGAGTGTAATGGAACATTTTGTTAGGTGCCATAATGTCTGACAAGGAAGCATTTAGCCCCACATACTGTAAGGTTATATGAACCAGTGGTGGATTGACAACATGAGATACCATTAAGTGTGGAATATTTGCTAGTTTCAGGCGCTGGTTCTTTCTTGTTCAGAAAGACAATATACAATGGGATGACAAATCTACTACAAACACGTGTCAAACTATGGCTTTCATGAGACCTTTATAGCTAAAAACACAACTGGATGCTAACGGGAGCGTCATGCTTCATCGTCACGATTGTGTCTCATTTTTGTTGTGGTTGTCGCTCACGTTTATTTCGTGCTTTCAAGTAGATGTTTCTCCATTGTTAGCATGGCACTAACCATTAAGCATAGTTAAGAACTGTTAACATCGAGCTAACCACAGCCTCTAGCTGTGGCCAAAATCTTGAATACGCTTTCTAGCAACCACTAGGTGGTTGCTAGCGATGGCTGGATGGATGGATGAATGGATTAATAAATGGATGGATTTCTTATTTATTTATAAGGGAAATTAACTGTTCCAGTAGTATACACAATGCAAAAAAAAACCCCAAAAACAAGGCAAAGTAGGCATGCTGGATTACTAATAACATGAAAAATATTAGACATAGTTTCCATAAGTCTTTTTCTTTTTTTATACAGAAATAAAAGGTCATCATTCCAGTGTAGTCTGCACCTACTAGCGACTTTGCTGAATTGCTAACCGTGTTGACGAAGCTCCATCTCGCCCACGTCGGGGCCAACGCTAGCAGCGCTAGCGTGACTCGGCCGCGCACTGATGCTCGAGCAGCAGGCTGTAAGCATTTGAAAACGTCCTCATATGCTGGCGGCGCGGCGCCGTTGGGCGATGGCCACAGCCTAGCTGCTGATCCCAGCAACGGGCACATTAGTCGGCCATAAAAGGGAGCCGCCATTGCGGGACGGGGGCGGGACCAAACATATGAGGATGAATGACGCCACATAAAAGCCACGTTCTGTTTCCAAAGCCATTCGCGGTGGGGCGAGAGACACCGACACGTCCTGAAAAAGAGAAAGAGCGAGGCCCGGCCGGAGCTAACACCGGGGAACGGATACCGGCTCACGCTTGCACTTCCTGCCTGCGCTGTCCATTTAATCAACATTTTTAATTAATGGAGCAGACGATGAGGGAGCTTGCCACCTCCTGTTGGCAAGAGCAGATGAATGCGCCTCGTACCACGCCACCGCCATTTTGTGTACACATCGTACAATGATGTCGACGTCAGAGGCGCTCGACCCCTCATCACAACATCAAGTACACCGGATGCTAAAAGGACCAAATTAATACAGTGACCTAGTGAGTTGGGTTGCGTGAGTTGTGGCCTACAGCAGTTGCATTTATGTGTTTGACATTTAGTTTAAGCAGCAACTGGCTACTGCACTGCATCGTGGGATTTGACGTGTCGGCTCCTTGTGGACTAAGAGGCTGATTTACAAAAGGATTTCACTCGCAAAAACGGGCCCATACCAGGCATACACAGGATTACGTCTGCCAAACACCATAAATTGTTGCGCAGTTCATTTTGTACATTTTGGAAAGAGTGGATGCAAATGCATTAATTTAGCAGGCACAATGTGAATGATCAAACATGAGACGAATTGTGATGGCTGATTTTGCGTCATTGATTAGTGCGTCTGAAAGGCAGGTGTGAATCAGCACGCAATGCGGTGAGAGGCCGCAAGGAGAACTATTCCAGTTATGCAAACATTTTCTAAATGCGAGATACAAAACAAAAAAAACGTTGACATAACATCTATTCGGCAATGCAATTTTCCAGTTGTTGAATGATGTAAAGGGCTGACTTGGAGCCAGTCACAAGAAGGAGTCATGCCATGTCAACTATCACAAAGCTCGGCATCAAACCTGCATTTTTGTACCTTTGGTCATTTCAGCGCACTGTGACAATTGACACGTGCATCGAATTTCCACGTGACAAGTTATATGAAACAGAACATGGCATTTATGGTTGCTGGCTTCCCCAAAATTACTGCAACAGTTTACCGTAACTCAGTCATGTTTGTTTGTCTTCCACTCGCACTTCCAGTTCCATCACTTCAAACTTCATTTTTCCGCTTGTGGCTCTCGCTCAAGAATGTCCCTTCCTGAAAACCCTCAGCAGGACCTTAAGCTCCAAACCCTTAATTAGAGAGGTATCCACTATTTTAAACCTGTGTAGCAAAAGTGCACACAATCTGTCAGCGTTAACACGCAATTTAGCACCCGCTTATTGGGATTTTATTAAATCAGGACCTAATGCTTGTAATGCGTCTTATTGTTGTAAGACAATACGAACACAAGCAGTGGTGTTTTAGTGGGCTGTATTGTTAAATGTAGGGTCTAAATATGCCCAGGGTTTGCTTTTCTTTGTGCTTTCATGATGCTAACCCCCTCCCACCCATGTCCCCGTGGCCCCCACGGCGCTGCCTCCTTATTCTCCCCGTGAGCTCAAAGTGAAGAAATCATGAAGGAGAGCTTTCATTATTATTCCTTCAAACAAACATCCCTGGCGCCTCACGTCGTCCTCAGGGTCACGGTCCCCCATCCTGCAACGTATCAAGCTACATATAAAAAGCCCTACCCCCCTCACTCGCGTCCGCACGCATGTGTAGCTTAGTTATCTGCAAGAAATACGACACAAGCTTTAATTAGGGGGCCGCCATGACATCTCATCAGTGGACCTTTAACGAGAACGTAACCTCCCCTTTTCAAATGTACCCTCTCAACCCCCTACACCCCACCCCTGGGCATCCTGGTGCCCCCGCTTGGCACTGCTGAAATGCCAGATAATGAGCAGGCTTGTCAGGTGGGGGGGGGGGGTGCGACTTGAACGCCGCAACTCCGCGAGCCCGCCGTCTTCTTCTACTTCTCCCCGACACCGACGGCTGGGGATTCGTTGGAAAACTTTGGAAAAATCAAAGCCCCTTCCCTCGGAAATGCACTGACACGTTATCAGCTAAAAGACAACACGTTGAAAAACATCTTTGAAGGAGACATGTAACTTTTACTTTTGAATGTCTTGTATTCAAATTTCTGCGTCTGGAGCGCTTGCCAAACCGTCGACGGTGGAATTCAACCTTCGCTTGTGAATCTTCAATTGGCTGACTCATTCTGAAAATGATAAATAAATACATGTTCACATAATTGAATGAATAACGGTGAAGACACAACAATTTATGCTACCTTGGTTTTATATGGCTAAATGTCTCCCATGCAGAAACAACCGGTCTTTTTTTCAAAAGGTTATTGATGATTTACAATTTTGGGCATTCATAGTAAAGGCAATCCATATTGACAGAGCAAATAGTGGTGGCCCATTGAAGTACAGTATGTTAAGTATTTTATCATCGGCAAGACAAAAGTGCATAGAAAGACATACATATATAATAAAATCTAATAATCTGATTAAAAAATGTAATGTAATAGCTCAAATTAGCATTAGTTCACAGTAATACCACAATTAGAAAAGCAATTTAGTTGTTTTGTGGTTCAACCTGTTAGAAAGCGGTTGTCCGGATGACACAGTGAAGTCGTACACCACAAACTGCACCTGCAATGATCAACATTGTTAAGTTAAGAATGAAAAGATAGCAGCCGTATTGTTTTGTAAAGGCTTTGAAAGGTTTGATCGCATGGCGTATTGGCTCTCATTAGCTTGCGTACCTAATTAAGGGGCCTGTGAGTGTATCTTATTGCATCTTGCAGCATATACGAACAAGTCAATAAGAAACGAGAAAATTAAACGACATTAACTACTGACTTCGATACTTTAGAGAGACAAAAAATACATAAATAAATACATTTAAACTGCTGAACTTTGTTGTTTTGTTGTTGTTGTGCTCAGCCATTCTTGGTGATTATTATTTTTGCCAGTTGAATGGAAGAGAAGTCTCTTTGGGCTCTATCATACAACCTGGTCTTTATTAAAAATAAATTGCATGGTATGGATTTCACATCTTTCGAATGCAATGAGGGAGTTTAGACATTGAACACAAAAAGCCGCCATACCAGTTAGGATACAAATGTATGGTGGATGTTTTTATCTGTGATCTTTCCAGCATGGTTTCAGAATCCAAAAGGAGTCGATGAAGAGTCGTCACTTACGGTGATTAGGTCCGTATCGATCGTTGACCGGGATTGCGCCGCCAATGTTAAGGTCACTTGGATTATTGCTGACAAGACTTGAACACTTCCTGGCAGAGGAATTGCAAAAAAAAAAAAAAAACTGTCATCGTAACACAATCAGCAAAACAGTGGAACCCCAATCAAGCAATGCCAGTCATCGTTGACCGGGAAAACGCTGACAGTGGTTTGGGTCGCTTGGGTTATGGCTGACAAGGTCTGAACACTTTCTGTCGCACGGAGTGAAAAAGCATTCATCAGAACACAAACAACAACAAAGTCGAACCCCAATTACAGCAATGCTGATCATTGCCGTGGCGATTCGCTGAAATAATAGCGATAAGGACTTGTGCCAATAAACCAAGCGATCGTTCATTGTGTTTCGGAAATCGGTGACGCACGAGCGTTTGAGTCATCGTGAAACAATCAGCAATGTTCAAGTCGTATCTCAAAAATTGTCATGCTGATCATCGGCAGTTTGCCGTGCTGATCACCAGCAAAATTAGAGATGAGGCTAAACCTCGTGATTATTATTCGTTTTTTAATTGCTGAGGCACCACTGTGTGTGTCGTCGTAACGCACATCTGCCACATTTGAGTCGTAGGCCAAAAACAGCAATGCCGATCATCGCCACGTTGGCGATCACAGAGAACAATACCGCTAAGGACTTGTTGTCCCGATAAACCCGGTGTGCGTGTGTGTGTGTGTATACTCGAAACACAATCAGCGAAGTGCGAGTCGTATGCCAATAACAGCGATGCCGATTATTGCCAGGTCACCACGGCAATGACCAAGAATAACAAACAAGAGGAATTTAATTGTCTTTTTGTTTGACTAGCGACGCACAAGTGCATGCATGTGTGGTGTGTCATCAGCAGTTTGTGTGTGTGTTGTCATAACGGATTCAGCGACATTCAAGTCATACGCCAATAACCATGATGCCGATCATAGGTATATTGCCATGGTGATCACCGGAGCACTTGTTGTGCTGGTAAACCCAGTAGTCGTTGATTGTTTCTTTTTTTTTTTTTTTTTTTATATATATTGGCGACGCACCAGCGTGTGTGCGTGTGTGTGATGGCTTTGATTTCATATGACAAAACATGCCGGCAGCCCTCTTTGAAGCGGGCGATCTCGCTGTGCTCATTTGAATTATTAACTGCAGCGACGAGACGCAAAAGAGCGGGAAGAAGGCGGCGAGGTGGCAAGACGGTAGAGACGGGGCTGGAGAGAAGATGGCTGCCGGAGGAGAGCGGATGCGATCCGTGTTGTGGTGGGTGTTCTGATGGCAAGCATGCCTCTGATTTACACACCAAAATGTGTATTTTAAAATTAAATTTTAAGACATTTTAATTTTAAGATAAAAAACTCCAGTTTGACGAAAAAGACATTTTACGAGAAAAAAAATTGTCGCTGTAATATTGACACAAAAAGGTCAATTTTAAAAGTTGTAATTTTATCAGGAAAACATCATCCAGGGAATAACCTGAAAACAATTTTAAAGGAAAAAAATCATATCAGCAATTCCAATTTGCTGAGGAAAACATTTTCATATTACAAGAAAAACAATTCAAGAAGGTAAAAAGTGAAATTTTGCAATCAAAAAGTCTGAATTTCACGAGAAAAAGGTTGAGACAAAAAGTCTACGTTTATGAGAGACATTCAGAATTTACAGGATTTTTCATTTTTTTATTTGTATGGAATTAAAGTCATAATTTAATGGAACGAAATCAACTAGTTTTATGAAGCATAACTGCTATACGTGCTGTAGAATTTACATGTTGGATGTCGTGGCCGAGTGAGCGAGTGAGTCGCTCCTTGTGTTTTCATTTTGTATTTGTGTGTTTGACTCCTTGTGCTATTGAATAAATGGCGGAAGGTGCGTCGACAACCTGGACCAATGCGACGACATCCCAATACCTTCATTGCTCCATTTTTTGTTTGTTTGTTTCCACGTCGTCCAGTTGTGAAGCTCGCTCTTGACAACATTTTCGTTCGCAACACAAAGCAAAAAACAAACAAACAAAAACACCAAGTGACGGTTCCTAACTTGGAAAAGTCATAATCAATGTACCACTCTACTTGTAAACGAGCGGACAAGAATAACCTAGTTTAATGAACCACATGCTACTTCATCGAGTCATTTTCACTTCTATTATGTTGTGCGTTGACCTCCTCATTGGGGGGGGGTCCTTGAAGGCCGAGCGTTCCCACTGAGTGCGCACCATCGCGCCACGTTTTACTGCCGACGTTTTACGACGTATCGATCTCATGCTTATGGCACACGATAGGCGTTGCCCTGGTTACGGGTGCTTGGCAGCCACACGCTCGCCAAAAGAGGGGTCGTCTTCGGCAGCGGCGTCAGATCTTCGTTTAACTCGACATCTAGCCACAAATGTAAACAAGTTGGACTCCCATAATCCGAAAGGAAAATGAGCCTCAAGTGTTTGTTTGGAAGCAAATGGCAGACTTTCTGTGTTTTTATGGTTATGATTTCTTGAGACTTTGCTCATGGCAGACACGCCGACCAAATTTCATGCTGCTAAATTGAACCAGCTTCGAGTGCCGAATTTTCAAAACATTCAAAGAAACCCTGAAAATTGTCAAAATGATTCTAAAATGTTTGATTCAAAGCAAAATGGCAGACTTGTTGTGTCTTTTCAGTCATGGCTTTTGGAGACTTTTTTTTTTGCTGTGTTTGCTCATGATAGACATACTTACCAAATTCCATTACTTACCAAATAATTAATGTTTGGCGCAGATGAAAATGTTCACCACCAGCATGAACACACCTGCAAAATGTCATTTGAAAAAAAAAAAAAAAAAAACATTTTCAAATTCCATTTTTGATTGATTGATTGATTTGCACTCAGACTAAGACTGATGATGAAATGACACCAGTAAGAATCCAGAACCCAAACCAAATGGCAGGACAAAGGGTTTTTGCATTTTCTTTGGCATTTTTAACGCTATTATGGCCCGCTTTGGATCACATTGACTGCTGGCATCATCTTCCATATGACTCCATCTTGACCCTTGCTCGCGTCTCCCGGCACTTCCCGTCCGGGGGAGGACGCGATGTATCAGGGTCCAGATAAAGCCAGCCGTGGCCGTAATCAAGCCCAAGTTGTCACCGGATTGCAATGTTGGAGGTCATAAAAGTGTGATGGAAGCACGTCTTTGTGCATTCTCTTTCTCTTTAAAGCGCTATCAAACGGAATGAATGAGGAAAGAGACACATTCAAAGGAAGCCGCCTGTGGGTTTTGGCGATGCCGCGTGCACCGCTCAGTCGAAGCGCAGGCGGAATTTTTTTGTCATGTTCCTGCGAAGGCTTGCTAGTGGTGTATGTATTGGCCTGAATGTCCACTGATTACCACATTCATTAAACCAACTGTCATTAAAGAGATCAGCCAGTGCTGTGAAGTGGTTTAATATGGACGCTTGCAATTTCAGCGAGGGCGCCATGAAAAATGCTCGTCATTTAAGATCCTTTTTTGTCATTTTTCAAGAAAAAAAAAGCAGTGTAACTAGAAAAAGTCAGAATTTTCCAAGGAAAACATATCGTAAGAGAAAATAATTTTTTGGGGAAAATATATCATGTCAGCAGGCAGTTTTCCTGAAGGAAAAAAAAAGGTCTGAACTTAACAAGGCTTAAAAAGCACAATTTTATAGGACACAGAATAAAAAAAAAATAAATAGCAACATTTTATATATCAAAAAAAAGTCAAGAAAAAAATCAGAATTTCAAAGTTAAAAAGATTGTTTATAAAAAAATAATTTTAACAGGAAAAAAAGTTGAGGAAAATGTAGTCAAAATATGAAAACCTTGCAATATGCAGTCACATTTTAACAAACATTTTAATTGTACAAGAAGTGGTTCGGGGATGGACGGAAGAAAAAAAAGGCGTAATTGTGTGAGGAGGAAAAAATATTAGTTTTATCAGAAAAACATCAGAATTTTCAATTTATTATTTTTCATGATTTGTTATGTCATTTTAAATGAAAAAAGGAGTATTGCTACAAAAACGAAGACATTTTAACTACAAGAAAAAAAGCCTAATTTTAGCAAAAAATCAATAAATCTCAATTTGACAAGAAAAAAAAGTGATCCCAGAGAAACAACGGGACAAAATAGTGTATTGTTATTAAAAAAAAAAAAAGTCCTCCTTAAAAATTTGAACTTTACCCCAAAAAATTAATTACAATAAAAGTACAATGAATTTGTATTATAAGATTGTTAAAATTTAAATTTGTACAATGACGACACTAAAGCTGCAATATAAATAAAAACATTTATATGAAAAGTTAAAAAAATCTGAAATTGATCAAGCTTAAACTTCAACCACTTTTTTAAATCGAGCAATGTAAAGTAAAAAAAAAACTATCACTGGACATATTCATTGAAAAATAACGTGCTTTGCTATGGTTCAGATTTTTTTCTCTCAACAGTACATTGAAAAATGCACTGCTAGTAATAATAATAATGTTACTTCTGCATTAAAACGTATCGCAAATTGTCAAGCACTTGTACATACTTCCTATCTGTAATTACCATTGGAACGGCGTCCATAGAGGGCAGCTGTGGGATTACGCTTACATTTTCACGCATAGCATCCAGTGCGAGGCGTGTGTTTTGGAGGTGATGTTGATGTTGGGGGTACCGTGGGGGGGCTGCAATTAAAAAGCAGCGTGCGGCGTCCCGCGAGCAGCTCATGCCTTGGATCAGCTGTTCTAATGTCATTCCCATTCCCCGACCGTTTGATGTCGGAATCCACCGGGGACTTCATCAGTAAGACCCCCCCCCCCCCTCCCTCACTCTTACAACCCCCTCCCCACAAATGAGCCAACCCCCTGTCGGCACGGCAACCCCTCCTCCTCGGCCGGAGCCTCCCCTTCTGTGTCTCGATGCTTTTGTTGCCTTTTATCGCGCTCAAAGTAAACAGAGTCGCGGCGCGGAATCGAGCGAACGAGCCAGCTAGAGAGATACAGTGAGTAAGGGAGCGAGCGAGAGATCGCGATAAAGGCGGAACGTAAGCGCACATTGCCGTCCCCCTCCAGTAGACGCACAAAAGCCAGGGAAGGGAAATTGAAAAAGGCGAGAAGCGAGTGATCCGAGGACACAGAGAGAGAACGAGAGCCAAAGGATCTCCCGTGTAAATGCGCAAAGCATCCCGTTACCCCACGCTGAGCTCCATGGCCAACTCCGGCTGTCTGCTGCTCTCCGGCTCCGGGATGCTACCGCACTCACTTCAGTGTCCCCCCGCCTTCCTCTACCTGCCAGAGGTAAGAATTCTTCCTTCTACTCCCTCTCTGATGCCTTTAGCCTTCCTTTTGTAGCAAGCCTCTGGTTTTGTCCCGTCCACTCCTTAACTGCGTAGCGGGACAGCAAGCACTGGTTACATCTCATCTATGACATAAGTCATCCTGACAGGAGACTTTTTCCCCAACTTGCCTGGAGTGAGGTCGAGATTTTTGCATTACCTCACATGACACGCCTCCTCCAAGGGATTTACAAGCGGGGGTCCCGTCACTTGTGCTAAATTACAAGTGGACGCTGCAGCGGTGATAAAACTCTTTCGGCTCTCGCTTTGATCCCTTCGGTGCCGCGACGGCAAAATTCTTTTTATCTCATGTTAGGACTTGACAAACTGACAAATATAAACATTTGACTTCCTCCCCCTGCTTTGGGTCTTAATTTCCAATCTAATCTTTTCATTTCGTAAGTAGGCGATTCCCAAAGGTGGCATAACAAGGAGTTTGGTGCATTGCAAAGACGATGTGCGTTGCTGCTTTGTCATTTGGAATTTTCGTCGTCTTTCCATACTTTCACATTTCTCAATTTCCAGCCTAATCTTTTAGTTTTGTGTGACAAGGAGATTCCCAAAGGTGGCATAGGAGGGAGTTAGATGTGTTTTGATTCATTGGCTTGTAGAGCGTGTGTATTTTGTTTTTTAAGCTTCGTTTTTTTATTTCCCACATTATCTTTTAGTTTTGCGCAACTGAGAGGTTCCTCAAGGTGGCATAAAGAGGAGTTTGCAGTGTTTAATTTCTGGGTTGTCGATGTGTATGCTACTACTTTGTCATTTTTATTGTGCCCCTGCGACTCCTCACTCCTCCTCCACCATGCAGTTATATACCTTTCGCCCTCGTTAATTTCCCACCCAATCTTCTATCTTTGCGTAACCTGGAGATTCAAAAAGGTGGCATAACGAGGAGTTTGCTTTGATTGGTTGCCTTGTAGACCCTACGCGTTGCGGCTTCATCATTCATAATTGTTTCGCTCATCCTTTTCCTTGTCATCCTCATTTTTTCTGCTTATTCTTTTAGTGTTGTGCATCGAGGAGATTCCTTCGGATGGCATGATAAGGAGATTGGTGTGTTCCATCGGTTGGCTTGTATGTGGTGTAGGTTGCTGCTACGTCATTTGGAATTCTCCGCCTTCACCGCTCTTAATTTCCTGCCTAATCTTTTAGTTTTGCGTTACCAGGACATTCCCAAAGGTGGCATAATGAGGAGTTTGGTTTGTTGGCTTGTCTGTGTGCATCGCTGCTTCATCGTTTTGGAATTCTCCTTCTTCTGCCACTGCTTCAGCCTTCATAATTTCACACCAAATATTCTCATTTTACACAACCTGGAGATTCCCAAAAGTGGCCTAACAGGGAGTTTGATGCATTTCCTTTGCTGGCGTGCATAGCTGCGTCATCATTTGTAATAGTCACCCTCCACCTCCTCGTCCTCCTCCTCCATGTTTCCCACCAAACCTTTTAGTTTTGTGTATCAGGGAGATTCCTGAAGGTGGCATAACAGGGAGTTTAATGGGTTTGATTTGTTGCCATAAAGACGTGTTGTTGATTCCTCAGTTGGAATTCCCCTCCAGCTTAATGTTTGCGTATTGCATAACTTGGTGATTCCCAAAGGTAGCATAACGGGGAGTTTGTTGCATTTGATTCATTGGCTTGGAGAGTGTGTGTTACTTCTTCCTCATTTGGAATTCTCCTCCTCCTTCCCAAAGGTGGCATAATGGGGAGTTTGGTGTCTTTGATTTGTTGTCTTGTAAACATTTTTCCTCTTGCTTTGGATCTTGGTGTCCTGTCTTATCTTTTAGTTTTCCGTAACAGTGAGATTCCCAAGACAAGGAGTTTGGTTTGTTTGATTTGTTGGATTGTTGACGTAATGTATTTCTGTTTCAGTATTTGTAATTGCTCCACTCGCCCTCCTCCTTCTAAACCTTCCACCATCTCAATTTTCTAATGAATCATTTCGCTTTGAGTAACGTTGAGATCCCAAAGGTGCTATAACGAGGAGTTTGGTGCTTTTGATTGGTGCCCTGTTGATGGTGTGCATTACTGCTTCCTCATTTTGAAAGTCTCCTTCCCTCCCTCTATTATGGACCCATCGCCTTTCTTAATTTCCCGCCTAATCTTTTAGTTTTGCATAACCGTGAGATTTCCATAGGTGGCGTAGCAGGGAGTTTGATGCGTTTGAGTCATTACCCTGCTAAATCTTTTTGTTTTGTGTAATCTGGAGTTTCCCAAAAGTAGCACAACGAGCATGGAGTTTGGTGCTTTTGATCAGACCGTGTGCGTTTCTGCAACAGCTTTGGTTCTTAATTTTGCACCTAATCTTTTAGTTTTACTTAACTAGTAAATTGCCAAGGATGGCGTAACGGGGAGTTTGTTTGATTCATAATTTTGATTTCTCCAACTGCTATTCCACCATTGAGGTATGCCCTCATTGTGGTTCCTAATTTCTCACCTCATCTTTTACTTTCGTGTAACCGGGAGAGTCCCAATGGTGGTATCAAAGGGAGTTGTGTGTGTTTGATCGGCTGGCTTGTTGCTGCTTCATCATTCATTAACTGTCCCCCTCGTCCTCCTTGATACTCCGCCTCATCTTTTAGTTCATGTAACCGTGACATTCCCAAGAGTGGCATATCAAGGATTATTGTGTTTTTGATTTTTGCATTGGTACTTCCTCATTTTGGAATAGATTTTTGATTGCTGCTTCCTCATTTTGGATTTATTTTCCTCTCCCTTTGTTACTGCCCCATCCCCTCTCTTAATTTTACATGTAATCTTTCAGTTTTCCGTAACCTGGAGATGCCCAAAGGTGGCATGACAGAGAGTTTTGGGCATTTTAATTGCTTTGTAGACTATGTGCATTTTTCCTCCTGCTTTGGTTCCTAATTTCCCTTCTAATTTTTTTGTTTTACTTAACTTACGAATAAAGATTCTCATCAGCAGCAAAACGGGAAGTTGGGTTTGTTTTAATCATTGGGTTAAAAAGGGTGTGCATTATTCCTCCTCTGGTTTCTAATTTATTGCCTAATCTTTCGGTTTTGCGGAACTGAGATTCCCAAAGGTGGCATAACGAGGAGTTTAGTGCCTTTGATTTGTTGGACGTGTATGTTGCTGCTTCCTCATTTGAAATGGTCCCACTCCTCTTCTCCTTGTTTCCTCCCTAATCGTTTAGTTATGCATAACCTGGAGATTCCTGAAGGTGGCATAACGAGGAGTTTGGTGCGTTGCCTTGTAGACTGGTTGTGTTGCTACTTCGTCATTTGGAATTCTCCTACTCTTTCTACCCCACGGCCCTCCTCAATTTCCTAACTAATCGGGTTTTTTTTTTTTTTGCATAGCAAGGAGATTCCCAAAAGTGGCATAACAGGGAGTTGCCCCCTGCCCACCACGCCCTATCATAATTTTTCTTTATTGATTAAATTTTGATAACATTAAATGTTAAATGTGCAAACCAAAGAAATTCTTTGACATCGTCATTCCAAGTGTTCACCTTCCTTCTTGTTCCATTTCATAGAAATAAAGCTCCAACTTCCGATGCGTCATCTTCTTTGGCGGTGCCTGTCGTTTTTTTTTTTCTTCTGGCGGAGAATCCTTGCTGCACCACAAAAACGGGAAACGACCCTGTGAGTCACACTCGGCGTTCCCCGACCGCTCCCCACGCTCGCTGCTTTTCATTCCTGGGATGCCGTCTGCCGTGCAAACCCTCACTGCCTCCCTCTCCCTCCATCTGCCTCCCTACTGCCCTCCCTCGCTCACTCGATGCGACGGCGTGAATCCGTGGAGAATGTACAGTAGAAAGGGTGGGGGGGGGGGGGGGGGGGGGTGTCGTTATCTAGCCAGGCTGCGTCGCACTTTGTTTGCATTCCAAATGCTGCCTTGTGTGAAGTAGGCCTATTTTACGTCTTACTATTACTATTAGTGTAAATATGGTGGCCAGACTGGGGTCGATCACATGATCTTTGATGTTCTTTGTAGCTGGGTGTGTGAAAGGTACCAACACAGAAAGAGGGGACAACAATGTTGTGTCTTCGAAGGTAGCTCATGCCACTTTGTGTGTTTGGGGGCCATAAATCCTTTTAGACTGCTCCTCAAAGTGGTATTTTCCTAGTTTTTTCCCTGTGATTCTGCTTTGTATGAAAGGTACCAACCCAGAATTTTGCGATGGTAATTGTGTGGCTTTGGAGCTAATAACATAGAGTACAGAAATAGAGGAATGCGATGGCAGGGGTGTGCAGTTTAACACCCAAAACACAGTTCACTGCCCAATTGTCACCCTACGAAAAGGCAGTGTCGCTAGGTTCTGTGTGAAAGGTACTCACACAGAATGGAGGGACGACAATAACTAACACCACTCAGTATGTTTGCATTATCAATTGGCAGTCACTTTTCTGTGTGAAAGCTACCAACATAATGGAACGCTGGAACGTCCCTGGTGTGTGAAAGTGTACAGGAACATTACACCTTGCTGGGTTCTGTGTGAAAGGTACCAACACAGAAGGGTTGGTGGGGTGGGTGATGGAGGGGGACGGGGGGAGGGGAGCGTTGAGGGCAATTTTTATCTAATTTTGTAGGTAGCTAACACCGTTTGGTATGTTCACACTGTTAGTCAAAGCCGCCTTATTCCCGGCTTTTCCCCTATTGTTGATGTGCTGTGTGAAATGTACCAACGCAGCATTTAGCTGCCTGTGCCTTTCACACAGTCACTGTTTTATTCATCATACCAGTCACGGATCTGTTGACCTGAGATCGAGTTGTTGTGTGAAAATATATGATAATATTCCACCTCAGTGGGTTCACTGTGAAAGGCGGTTTCGCACACACTGGGTGAAAGAAGCTCCAGACCGATGTTCTCGGCTTGTGCAGCTTTCCCGTGTCGTGGTTTGTTACCGGTTTAGTGGGGGGTTTACTTATTGCTTGAAGGGACGGTTGTTAATGTTTGTCGCCACTGTAATCCGTCCAGAATTCTTAACGTCTGCAATCAGTAACTTCAGGAATCCGTAACGTATCCCGCCAGCTAAAATTTATGTGCAGTAACAAACCACGATGCGACGGGTTCACGTCAGCCGATGCAAGTTGAGGTCGTAAAGCTGTTGCGTCTGTAACCTAAATCCATTATGTGCGTTATTTAATGTCCGTAACATCCGGAATCACACCTCCAGTCTAAACACGGCCCACCAAACATCCAGAGTAGATGAAGCAAAACTCTTTGTCTGTAACCTGTATTTCTAACTTCCTTAACCGGTAACGTCCGTAATCGGTAACACTCCCTGCGAAACATTAAGTGACATTATGTGACATCATCTGGGGGAAGTCAAGGATGTGAAACTGTTCGGTCTACAGCCAATGCCCAGAGCGTTTGTAATCCGTAACATCCGTAAAACGTAACGATCATGATCCGTAACATGACACACAAATGTGACGTCAAGTCGAGGACGTGAAAATGTTCAATCTGTAGCCTCTATACCTAATGTCCGTAATCACTAATGTCTATAACATCTGCAATCTGTAACGCGACCTACCAAACATCCGGTGACAAGGACATTAAACCATTCCATCTCTAGCCTTTATCCATAACGTCTGTTATTCGTATCATCTGTAATTTGTATCTTCTTAGAAACCAAAACGCGCCCCACCAAGCATCCGTTGCCCTCACAAACGATTACATGGAAATGTGACATCATCCTGCACAAATCCAGAACCTGAACACTCTCTGTAGCCTGTATCTGTAATGCTGTCATTTGAAAGTCCGTTATCTGTAATTGGCCCTGCCAAAGATCTGGTGACGTCGTCCTGCACAAGTTGAGGACATAAAACCCTTCTGTCTGTAGCTTGTATCCATAGTCTCTAATCCATAATGTCCGTAATAGCCGTAATCTGGAACACTCCCACCAAACCTTAACAAACCATGACACAGAAATGTGATGCCATCCAGCGCAAATCCAAAATACGAAACTGTTCGATGTGTAATGTTCTAAATGCGTAACGCACCCTGCTAAACATCAGGTGCCATAACAAATCATGATGCAGAAATATGATCTCATCCTGCGCACGTCGAGGATGTGAAACTGTTGTGTTTGTGGTCTGTAACCGTAACATCCGTAATCCGTAGCATCCGTAATATCCTTTATCCATAACACTCCCTGCAAAAGATCTGGTGCTTTAACAAACCACGACATGGAAATTCGACGTCATCCCGTCCAAATGGAGGACATGAAACTGTTCTGTTTGTAGCCTTTATTCGTAACATCCATAATCCAAAACGTTTGTAACCAGTAACACACCCTGCCGAACATCCATATCGTCCATTTGCCTTCTTTCGCTTCCTGTTTGGAATTTGTATCATTACTTCCATTGATTCAGTTCAGACCGTGATCACACCTTCACCAGGAGAACCACGGTGACTTCGGATAGCAAAGGAGGCAGCGTTGGTGGTCTTGTGAGGCCGTGCTAACGCTAATCACAGCATCCCTTCTTTCTTGGGGGGTTAATTACAGCAGGCCGAGCTATGCTACTGACAGCAGTAAATGGCGACGGCATCCGGGGTAGGTCTAATGCGTTTTTGTCGCTACGCGAGCTCTCGTTAGCATCGTCCGGTCGAGCTGGAGATGAGTTTCAGGAATGAGCCCCAGCCTTGCCGGCCCCTCGAATGGGACTGGCTGCCCACCACCCCCACCCCCTCGCCAGACCCCTGGGAAAAGGGTTAACGCATTGCAGTTGATTCTGTTTCAATCTTCCGCCAGAGAGTCCAATTCTCGGCCGAGACGTGGCACACTTTACTTATTGAGCAAAAGGCCCACGTGTCAAATAAAGGCGCAGCACACCGCCGCCTACCTAACACCCCCCCCCCCCCCCCCCCTTCCGCCCCTGCACAACTCCCCGCACTCTACTCTCGCCTCTGAAAATAGTGATAAAGCGGTGTGGAGACGTCACTTAAGCAAGCAACAAACGTTCTGCATTACAATTAGATGTACTCTTTTTTAAATTTTATTTTAAATAGAGCTCTTTAGAATCCCTCTGTAAAAGCATGCTAAGGTGGTTAATAGCAGTAGCTCCAACCATGACCATGGGTCAAATTTTCACAGGCAATAGAGAGAGAGACTATACATTCGATGCTTTCGACACACTTCTAATAGTTCCAGCAATTATCTTTGAAAAGCTCCATTGCGCCAGCTGACATGCTGTTTAAAATTGTTACCTTCTCTCCACCAATGATGGAATAGTGTTTAGCGCAAATGAAAAACCATTTGTAACGTTCAAACTCTCGAAGAATCGGTTCCAATTTTAGCTTTAGAAGCCAACAAAAAATAGCTGTTACAGTGAGGTGAATTAATTGTCACTAAATGTATGCTAAGATTGCCTAATAAATAACATTTTATCGTGGCCATGTGTCAAATTTCTACATACAATTATTGCAGAGAAATCATTTGACAAACTGCTCAAAATTCTAGCACATGAAAACATGACCTGCTGTGTTGCACTAGCTGACATGCTAACAAGTGTTAGCGGTGGAAATAGTTTCCTTCAGTTTAGCATCATTTAACAAAACTGCAGGAATGTTTCGTGCAAATGAAAGCACTTTTTTTTTTTTTACTATTTGTTATTCGCATGAAGAAGAAGCTAGGAATGACTTTAGTTGTATACACAACATTCACAAATGCTCAAAAATGCGAGCCGCACCGTTGCGCTAGCTGACATGGTAACTGCTGCTGACAGTGAAAAAACTTCCCTTGTGTTCAGCATCATTTGACAAGAGCAAGTAAAACACATTTTGAAGCCACTTACCAAACAATCTGGACCAACTTTAAAGCTAAGATACCAGCTAACACACATTTCTGCGTTAAGATTGCATTGCTCTCTAAAACAGCTTTAAATAAGACATTTACCACATCCAAATGTATTCTTATAGCACAGAATGTCTTTGAATGAGACACAACTGTTGTCCAAAAAAACCCATTTCAAATCTGAGTCATTTTTCTGCGCTAACCTGCTAAGTGTTGTTAGCAGTGAAACTGGTGCCCTTCTGTTCTGCATCATTTGTCAAAAGCAAATAAATGCAATAAAAAAGGGCAAATTCTGAGTGCTGTTGAACAAGCATAATGACTTCAATTATGAATATGCTTTTCCACCAATTTTTTCAAACATTTGATCCCCCTTGAAAAGCTTGTAGCAGTATTCCTGGTGTGTTTGCAGACTACATTTGGACCAGGTTGACTAAGTTTGTCCTCTTAAACAGCTGATTCACGGCGGCGGCGCAACAAAGGCGGCGGTGTGCCTGATTGAAATGTTTTCTCGCTTGTCGCCGCCCCGGAGGGAGAATTGTAAATCACAGCTCAGTCGTTTGGATTTTGAAATTTCATTTGGTATGTGAGCGAGCGAGCAAGCGAGTGGAGTTCCTCCCCCCGCCCCCGAAGGCTAGCCGCCATCCCCGCCGCCACCACCGTCTTACCCCACTAGACATTTACGAATTGAACAGAATTACATTTGTTTCCTGCGCACAACAATGCCACAAACACATTTGTATGTGTGTGTGTGTGTGTGTCTGTGTGTGTATATAGGTGGGGGATGTCAAAATTACAAAAAGAAAGAGCGAGGCGGGGGCCCACTTCACCTTGTGTTTAGAAGCGTGCTACAACTAATTCAATCCAGGGCAACATATGCCAAGCAGTTCACCATATTTAGAGAAAAATAAACAGTCAAATCTGAGTTTTGCCTTATTGGTTATAATTAGTACTATATCTCAATTTAAAAATTACTGATATTTTAGTAAAATACAACTTAATTTTTTTTTTTCATAAAAAAATTGTAGCACATCTTTTCACATTTAAATGTATTTACAATGTTATGAAAACACCTTACAAACTGTCATTTAACATATTTTACATTAAAATAGTATTTTCAACAAAGTGTGGTATCGTGCCAACTTATTTTTGAAATGTTTTTACGACATTCAAATTTGCAATTATTCATGACAAATGTTTATTAAACTTCTTGACATTAAAAAATATTTAAGAGTAAAAAGTATTATATCTTGTAATATGAAACAATCTTTAAAAATGTATTTTATGATTTTATTTTTAAATTTCAAATTTAAAGTTTAATAAAAAAAAAACTGACAAACTGTCACTGACCGTTTTTTTTATTCATTTACAATTTTAATTAAAAGCGTCCAATATATTTTCTAACTTTTTTTTTGCATTTTACAAAGATATTTAAGATAAAGTATATCTTCTAAAATTCAAATATATTCACTATTCATTATATGATTTGTTTACATTAAAAATTGTAAAATAAAGTATGATATCTTCTACAACTTAAACTTTTAAGTTAAAATAAATAGTGATAACATTCACATTTGATGACAATTTTTATTAAAAAAAAATTCATGAAAATTGTTCATTAAACCTTAACACCTAAAAACTGAAGAAATAAGTATATTTTGTAAAAGTCAACCGATAAAATTTTATATCATGTAACAGTCCAGTTTATTTACACTTTTAATGGAAAACATCGGAGTGACAAATCTTCATTAAATCTGTTTTTTAAAAAATTATTAATTTTGATTTTAAAAAATTGCACATCAAACACTTGTAACGTTCAACTACAAAGGGTGTTATAGCTTGTAACATTGACAAATAATCTATAATTTTAATTTTAAAAATTGCTGGCAAACGTGCATCATTTTTTCACATTTGAAAAATATTTTTAATAAAGCTTGATCTTGTAACTTGTAGAAAAATACTTTATCTTGTGACATTCGACTTTGTTTACAATGTAAATAAAAAACAAGGCAATAATATTTATATTAAAAACATTTGTATAAAAATCTTTATTGGAAGGTGTGCTACTTTTTTTTTTTACATTTTTAATTTTTAATACAAAAAAAAAAAGTGTGTGCTTGTAACCTTTTGATGAGGGCCGTGTTTCATTTTATTATTACATTAAGCGGCGGGCAATTAAAAAATGCACCAGGCCAGACTTTGGATATGGTCTGATGTAAATGTAATTCTGCTCGCTTTACATTCCGTCCGCGTTGCGACTCAACTCGGCGCATCGATGCATGCATATCTCCACTTAGCCGATAATGCTAAACATCTCCATAGCGCGCTAGCCCCCGGAGCGCTGCGCCAACTGCCTGGTGTCGCCTCAATTAGCATGCGCCGCGCTAATACACTTCCACTCACGCAAATGTCCTCACCTCCGTCTTTAATGACTTTTTTCCTCCACTTGGCCCAGGTTTTAATTAGCATGCCTGCTAAACTGGTGCATGTCACGCGGCAATTAGCGTCAAACGCCTCACTGTTTATTCAGCGACGGCGCCGCGTCTTTAACCAGCTTTTTGAACAACAAAAGGCTTCTCAGCGTAGGATTGTCAACACCAAGTCACAGCTCTCTTGTTTTTATATTTCTATTTAGGGCCCAATCAATATACCGTATATATGACAGAAAACTCGGCAATTTTTGCAAGTGCGTCTAGCCTGGTGTGAGTTTATAGATGTGAATTTATGTATTTTAGGCCTCTACAACATTATGCCCCAAAACTTAAAAGTTATGAATTGAACAATAAGTCGGCCACTTTGGTTTAAAGAATTAATTTTGGGTGAATTCATTCTGTAGGAAGTCAGCCATTTTGGTTTGATGTGGCAAATTCCAAGACTTGCCCTGTGGCAAATTGGGACTACGAAATTCACGCAAATGAGCCCCAATTGGGAGCAGTTGTCCTTGATGGATGGGCCATGCGAAATGAAAAAACTAATGCGGGTGGTCCATTGCGTCAAAGTTTGTCGATTGGCCGTGAAAAAGTGGCGCGAGGGCCCGTCGATCACCACTCGCAGCTTTCGTTTTATTTGTTTCCCCCCTACGGCTCATTTCACGCAGCTCAGGGGACATCCTGCCCTTCCTCTTCCACCTCTTCCTCGTCGCGGTTGAATGCACCTCGCGGGCCGCGGGCGAGGTAGCGAGGTAGCGAGGGACGGGATTGGCAACACCGTGACGACAACACGCTCGTACACACGCACACACGCACAAACAAACAAACACACTTACAGTGAAACCTCGCACTTGTTTTTTTTTTCCCCCATCCCTCGCTTTTTAGTGCGACACGTCCTGAGGTTTTCTATTTTGCGGAACGGCAGGCTAACATTGCTAATGCGCGGCATGAACAGCGTGAGGCCAATTATTGCTTGGGCGGCACAGCTGTGATGATTATGTTTGGAATGCGGCGTCGTCGTCCTTCAAGAGCTCGCCGCTCGATGGGGGGAGGGGTGTCTTTAAACCACACCAATGACTCACTTTTTTTCTTTTTTTTTTTAAATGACAGTTATTAGCGCTTTTAAGACAGCCTATGGGTTTTCTTCAACAGCAAAAAATCTTTAAAATGCAGTAAATATTGTCCGATTTTAGTTCATGGGGAATTTCCAGGGGGCCAAAAGAAGATCCTGCCGATGGGATGTCGTATTTTTTTGATCTCCTGAAACCTTCGGGGGTGAGATTTGCAACGTTGAAATTTATCTGATTGGTATCCCCGAACTAAAATGTTCCTGGAACTATATTTATTTTACTTATTGAAGCTTTACTGATCCAGGTGAGGCAATTGAGAAAACGTCATTGAAAAATGGTTTTCAATGATGTCATTACCTTATGTTTTTATAAAGTATAATATGACAGAGTACAATTTTTGGATTTATCCATAAGCTAATTCTTTTAAAAACATTTCAACATGGACGACAAGACACCTGCACACTGTCACACATTGTTCATTAATTGACACACACATTCACATTTAGTGCACACTCTTTCATGAACACACATTGTCACGTTGTTCATTAATTAACACACACTCCGTTACACACTAATTAATGCACGCTAATTAATAGCCACACGCACACAAACACTCCTCTCAATGACATACACAAACACACAGATTAATATGTTTGTGTTTGTCAGTCAGGTGCTTGGATCTGTTCACCCCGACACAAAAAAAATATCATCTTTAATTATTATTATTTTTTCATTATGACAATTTTTTACTGTAATTGTTAATGTTATTGTTATTATTATACCTAATGCACTGTAGCAAATTGGTTTACAAGGAACGCGTGTGCAAGTGGGTGCTTCAATCTGTTGCCGCTGACAACACAAAGGTCACACTGGCATTAATTATCCATCCACCCATTTTCTGAGCCGCTTCTCCTCACTCGGGTCGCGGGCGTGCTGGAGCCTATCCCAGCTGTCATCGGGCAGGAGGCGGGCTACACCCTGAACT
This sequence comes from Phyllopteryx taeniolatus, assembly GCF_024500385.1. Lineage (NCBI taxonomy): Eukaryota > Metazoa > Chordata > Actinopteri > Syngnathiformes > Syngnathidae > Phyllopteryx > Phyllopteryx taeniolatus. The sequence goes on along the minus strand of NC_084517.1, from coordinate 4,911,568 downwards.
GGTTGCCAGCCAATCGCAGGGCACATGTAAACAAACAACGCAGGCACGGGGAGAACATGCAAACTCCACACAGGCGGGGCCGGGGATTGAACCCGGGTCCTCAGAACTGTGAGGCTGACGCTCTAACCAGTCGTCCACCGTGCCGCCGGCATGAATTATCATTATTATTATTTATTTTTGCTTTTCTCCGGGCACTCCGGTTTCCTCCCACATCCCAAAAACATGCATTAATTGGGGACTCTAAATTGCCCGTAGGTGTGAATGTGAGTGCGAATGTGGTTTGTTTGTATGTGCCCTGTGATTGGCTGGCAACCAGTTCAGGGTGTACCCCGCCTCATGCCCGATGACACCTGGGATAGGCTCCAGCACGCCCGCGACCCTAGTGACGACAAGCGGCTCAGAAAATGGATGGATGGATGACTTTATTTTTGCTGTTGTTGCCTGTTTTTCATACATAATGTGCTCAGTCAAGTTCTTATTCATAAAGAAGTTGCATGCACATTGGTGTTTTGATCCCCTACACCGGACAAAGCAAATACCAAGCTTTAATCATGATTTTTTTTTTTTTTTCATTATTAGTTTTTTATTATTACTAGTGTCACTATTGTAATCAATGTCATTGTTATTATTATTGTACAAAAAGCACCGCAGCAAATTATTATTTACAAGGAATTTGGGCGCACGTGCTTTGATCTGTTGCGTCTGACAACAGACGTTACAGTGGCTTTAATTGTTGTTATTATTATTATTATTATTAGTATGCACATGGGTTCTTCGATCGCTGGCTCATAACACCAACAACACACCAGCTTGAATTCGTATCATGACAATTACAGTATTCCAGTTGTTATTACAACTAGTGCACTGGCGCAACGTTACAAGGAAGTTGCGTACACAGATTACGAGGACGTTGCGAGCACATGGGTGTTATGATATGTTGCCCCGGACAACACTTAACAAAAGCCCGGGCTTTAATTATTACGATTACTCTTACTCTTGTTCTATATAGCCCACTGTAGCAGTGTTTCTCTGTCTTCCCATCGGAGTGTTTCTTTCCCTCCCAGAGCCTCTGTTGAAATCACCATTCCTCTTCCGCTTTGTTGTTTCTCCGTCTTTTCCGGAACATAAAAGAACACACACACACAAAAAAAATAATGCGGGATGAAGCGTGTCGGACGCTTTACGAGCAAAATGTTTCGCCTGGTGAACGCAAGAGGCCGGCTTGAATTTTTTTTCGGGAAAAACTACCACGAGCAAAAACAAAATGGATACAGTGTGCCCCTGAAATTTCCAATGCAGTCTGGGGGTGGGAGTTTGACATTTGATTGATGTCTCAAGTGTCCTATGAGAAGTTGTTGTTTGGTTACTTGATTTAAGCCCTTACAATACAAATGGAAATGTATTTAAAATGTATTACATAGTTACGTACTACTAGTACATTCACCATACTTTTACTTTTGTTGATTTTTTTTTTCAATTTGTATTAAATGATTATAGCTCATTTCAACAATGTATTCATTTATTAGAAATATTTGATGTATTTTCTAATATGATTTACTTCCTTGTTTAAGCCTTTTGCCACACAATCAGTAGAATATTCAAACTTCATTTTAAAAAGTGCTGCATTGCATTTACAGACCTTTTATGTTGATCTGAAAAATAATTGATTAGACATTTCAATAAAATAAATGTATTTTAGCTATTTTATGATGTATTTTTTAATGACGATAGGCTTAAAGAAATAATCTCCTAACTAAACTAAGGTAAACTAAGCTTTTATATTATGTCAGGGGTGTCAAACTCATTTTTGTCGCGGGCCACATTTCTCAGATGGCCATTATGATTGTAAAACCATATCAATTAATCGCCTCATCATATTATTACACATAGACAACAAATTGATGGATACTCAGTAGTCAGGATAATGGTTTGTTCAACTATTGTTCAAGTAACTGTAAAAGGGGTTTGGAGGCAAACCATGTTTTCAATAGTTCATTGCTATTTATTACATATGAATATTATACAAAAGTTCGGAACAGATTTAAGCAAGAATCATGGAGGTTGACACACATGATTTGCTTTCGCGGGCCACATAAAATGATGTGGCGGGCCGGATCTGGCCCCCGGGCCTTGAGTTTGACACCTGTGGTTTATGTTAAACACATCCGTGCTGGAAAAACTTCAGATGGCCTCCAGGGGGCGACAGAAGCAGAACTGCGGTGTGTTCCGATGACGCGTTAAATGTTTTTCTTCTTCCGATCAATGGCGATCTTGGTTTGTTGTCGCCATGCTTCTCGTGCCCTAACACCCCCCCCCCCCCCCCTCCCCAGTGCTCGGCATGGGCACCGGGGTGACATGCTGCCCATTTGGGTGCTCGGCAGCGGCTTCTTTCCAACCGCCCACACCCGCATTTTATGCTAATTCCAGCACTTAGCATGCCAATTAAGGAGGAAATGGATAATAGAAGTAAGATAAATATAGATGTTATTTCATACTAGGTGGGCGAGGGGGGCAGAGTGCGAGAGGTGAAGGTCGGTTGTACAAGTTCCCGTAAAGGCATCCTGAGCAGGCATTTGCATACATTCACGGCGGTGCAATTAGAAGCGCGAAAATGAGTCAATAACTTGTCAAAAGGGGGTAAAGTCACGTGGGGAGGAATGGAGGCAGACGTGTGGGGGGTTGGGGGGGGAGTCTTTACTTTGGAGCCTTAACCTTACATTCTGGGGAAAATGCTTCCATCGCCGACATCCACCAATTTACATTTGGACTTATTTTAGGACATTATCCTGGAAAAAAAACTTCTTTTTTTTGTTTTACTGTTGCAAAATTTTGTTTCAATTCGTGGTGGGTTCCCCGCGCCAGTACTTTTGTTTGTTTTAACAAAATACTAAAATCCAGCAAACTTGAAGTTTGCCAATATTTTCCTTCATGTATCCTGGGCCTTAAAGGCGCACTTGAAAATGAATCAATTAGTAGTCAAAAGGGGGGTAAACTCACTTGCCAGCAGGAAAAGGATGACTTATTTACTTGGGAACCTCAGTGAGTGCGCGTCCACTGGGAAAGCGAGGTGACATCCATCAGCTGTCTGGCCGGATGACTCGCGATGAGCTTTCTCATTCGAACTCTGTAATAACGGCGACAAAATGAGACGGATGACCTGGCGCGGGGGGGGGGGCGGGGATGGGGCGGTGGGGGGATTCACTGGTGGCTGAGCGTGCGAGGGGTAGTGTGATTTTCTGTGGCAGCGGAAGATGACAGCGGCTCAGGACGGGGCGCGGCTGAGTCGGGTCCAGGTGGACTCGGGTGGCTGAGCAGTTGCTGGACTGGAAGTAAAAGAAAAAACGCTCCCGGAAGGCGACGGCCATCTGGACGTCGGTCCGTGTCCGCGAAATGGGAATGTGCAACCCCCCCCCCCCCCTCGCCGCCCATCCTCATGACGGTCTAGGGTGAGTGAGCTGGAGTCTTTCCCTGCTGACTTTCAGTGAGAGAAGTGGGATCAACCAATTGGTCAGCTTCAATCAACTCTGTGATTGAAGGTCAGAAATTGCCTTAATTGAATGATTGAGAATGACTTTATTCTCACCCCCCCCCCCTCCCCCTCCCCCACCCCGCAAACAAACAAACACAAAAAAGCATATTACAAAATAGGATTTTATCATACAAAGAAATGTTTTCCCTAAAAAAATGGTCTTAAATTTTATTCTTGCCCTCATAAGATCTCATGGATTTTTTTTCTTTCTACTTAAAACAAGACTAGGACGGTTTCTTTGAAAATCTATCATTTTTTAACAAAAAACACATCTTTTAATTTACAAAAAAAAAAAAATAACATTGAAGATTTTTCTTCATAAGAGGACTTTCTTGAAAAATGTGACTTGAATTTCATAGTGCAGAATTACAAGAACTCTTCCCCCCCCCCCCCACAAAAAATGAAAATCTTTTATTATTATTTGTTTTTCCAATAATCTCATATATAATCGACTTCTAAAGCAGCTATTGCACGTGACATGAGTGGAACAAAACATACAACAAAATACATACATTGAACCACAGTATTGTAGCAATTTTCTTGAATACTGTTTTGTCCTCTTAACATTAAAACATTAACATTTCCCTTTAAAAAAAAATAAAAAAAAATAAAAGAAAATGTTTTGTTTTTAAAAAAAAATCTCCTCTATGTACTGTTTTTTTCTACAGCCATTGCAACTTTGCCCATTCAGCTAATTAGATGCGCGATGATGTCAGTGTCTGGCATAGTGACAACTGTTTTCCACATAAAACATGACATTGCAAATGTCTGCATGCTGATATTTGGGTGCGTGGTGACGTCAGCGTCTGGGACAGCAACAACTGCTTCCGATGTCCACCACATCGGAATCTGGCAAATCCGTCGGTCGACTTCAACCTCCCACGTCCTCGCTTGTGTACCTCGCCACCGTCCTCCTCCACCCCCGGCCCCCTGCCCTTCCACCGCGCAAAATTACGAAACGTTCACATCCGCAAACCCTCCCCCGCTTGATTTTTTTATTTATTTTTTTTTTTTTGAAAGAAAAATGCGAGAGTAGAAAGAAAGAGCGGGGCGGCTGTGGAGAAAACCTCATTTCTGGCGGCGTGCTGCAGCTCGCGGGTTATTGAGGTGGCTGTAATTTGATAAGGAGCACAAATTCAATGGACTGTGAGCCAGTCAGCACTTTGAGGCCAGTTACATTTGCGGTACCAAGCGATGGGGGTGGGGTGGTGGGCAGCGGGGGCGGCACGCCGCCTCTCCTGACTCCTCAGGTCTTTTCGGCCGGTCCGCCCGGTAAACCTCCGACTCGAACGGCATCTAATCTGAAGCTCTTTTTCGCTCCCAGTGCTCCCAAAGTCACTTTTTGTTGTCGCGGCGTAACGATAAGACCTCAGTGAGATCAGCAGAACCTTTTGAAACCGCGCCGTACATAATCGGGTCCGGGCCGGACCCCCCGCAGATCAAAGATTAGCTTTGCGTCATCAGAATGAAACGCTTTATCGGATTCCCAAAGTGGGACGAGCTGGTACCCCCCGCCCCTCCCCCTCGGCCCAAGAAGTGAGTTGACACACTACCTATTGATTGAATTGGCAAATTTGCGGGAGTTCACTGTACATCTACTTTTACCACTCTTAACCAGTCTTTTTACACAAGTATCTGTATTTTTACTTAAGTACTGAGTATGAGTACTTTTGACACCACTGCCTATTGAGTTGTTTGCATCCCCCCCGCAGGCCCACAAGAAAAACCAAAAACCGAGCTCGATCGGCACATAGCGTCGGAACTGTCTTTGTGGGGGATTGAAAAAGTGGGACATTGCGCTTTTTGAAGTTAAACAGACTGTAAAATGCTGCAGGGACGCTAGAGGGAGGGGTTGGGGAGGAGCCGGTGGGGGGCCCCCACCGCGGTGGCGACGGGCGGCGTTCACACTTGAGCGGTCGCTCTCGTGAGTCGTCGCTGACGGCGAAGTCAATCTATGGTTTGCAGAGCACTGCTCCAAAAGGTCGGCCGGCGCTGGAAAACTGTTAGCATCAAACGCTGAAATCACTCATATCATCCAGAATTCAAAGTGTACTCTTTTTTTTTTTTTTTTTTTTTGCGCTGTCATTTCCACAAAATGCTAGCATTGATTAAATCCAGTAATTACAAGTGGTGGACCAACTATTTCTAGCGCGACTATTGTGTACAGAAAATGTTTATTTTCTGTTTACGAATTTGTGTTAAATTCACAAATGATCTGCCCCCTAACTCTTTTCCTTAACGCTGACATTGGTAATATCCAGCAAAGTGCAAGTGTATTATTTTCAGCGGAATGTCAGGGAAAAAAAAAAAAACAAATCTGTCTGAAAATGCAGTATTTACATTTTCTTTTCACAAAATGCTAACATCCTCTAAATTTCAAGTGTACTCTTTAGTGAAATGTTTTTTACTGTTAACAAATCTATGTCACAATTGACGGTTGAACTGCCCCGCCCATCTTTTCTTTTGTGTACTATTTTTAGCTCAACTTTAAGGGGAAAAACCTTTTGTTAAATTGACAGTTGGTTGAGCCCCTTTCCTATTTAGTTTTCTGTTTTGACGAAACGCTAATATCCACCAAGCCGTTGCTTTTTCTTTGGCTTGTGCAGGTATTGTCGCTCATCACCTCCCACTCTGGAGCGGCGACTGCGGCGTCTTTTTACGACTAAAAGCCACTGTGTAAAACATTAACAAGCGCCTTTAAGATCCCCGCCTGGCTGACAATAGGGCGTCTGTAAATCTCTTCCGCCGAGCCCCAAATCCCCCGACGCCGCATCCCGTGGTGGCGGCCGTATTCTCTTTGGGATGCGATGCTGGCACGGCGAACAGCAAAACACGCGACGCCCACGTGCAGATTAGCGGTCAGACGCTTGTTTACACTACCTTTGGAATGTTTGACTTGGCAAGCGGCAGAAAGGAGGGATTAGTTTCTGTATGGATTGATTGGGGGAAAATGTTCCGGATGGTAGAAAAGAAGGGAAAATCCACCTTCGTCCTCAGATCGTCTTCCTCCCCCATCATACCCCCTTTTTGGCGGTGCCATTATATTTCTACTACGGAGAAACCCCACGATATCGCAATTGATGGTTTGCATCCCCGCATATTGCTGATTTTTACCATAATCTTCGAGTGGGCTTTTCACAGGACACAGTGTCGTGCCACGTTGTGCCGCAACATGCCCGAGTTCTACGTAAAGACGTGCCATGTAATTCACAGCAAGAAGAAGGGGCAAAGAAGGTCCCCTAATAAGCGTCGGCCATTATTCTCACTGAGCAGAAAAATGTTTGCCAGTAATTATTGTTGTATGCTCTGTTTGGATGTGTTGCTGCTCTGCGTGTGTTAAGTAGCAGTTATTTGAAATATTATCATCATCATCAGGTCTGTGAACCGGTTTATGGCGTTTCATATTGCAGCATATGTTAGCATTGAGCTGGCAGTCTTTCGTGATTACTTCATATGGTTTAGGTGAACATTTTGGAGTTTAACGCAACTTTATACTTTATTTCTATTTGACTTGAAAATGTGTTTTTAAGACAAAAAAAAAACAAAAAAATATTCTCAATTATAGTTTTCATTTTTCTTTCAATGCCAAAAGGTCTTTTCCGTTAGGTATCCCAAATGAACTTTCATGACTTGCAGCATGTTTTCTGAAGATGCTAATTACATTTTTGGATCCAGAGGATTTTTCTCCTATTGCTTAGTTGGCCTTTTCCATGAAAACTAACACAAAAGCATCTTCAGAGGTCCTTTTTCTTTGTCGTTACCATTTTAACGCCGCTGGCGAGAGCCTCATTATGTTGTTGCGATACACCAGAGGGATCTGTGAGCTCAAGTGCCAGGATGAGGCAGTTATTTTGCATTCACACAACAGCAGACAGCAAACCAAATGGTGTTATTCCTGAGATACGAATGAATACGTATTCATTTGTGAACAGTTTTTAACTATTGCATGCCTTTACTGTTATTATGATTGTATAAAAACGAGTGTAATGGATTGAGTGGTTAGGATCATTTACGCAGCGTTTGAATGGATGTAAATTCTATAAAGCTGTCTGTCTTTGCATATATATATAAATATCTAAAATGCATTTCAATGGGTCACCACCATTTACTCTGCCAACAAAGGATTGCCATTACTATGATTGCCTACATTTTTGAAATCATCAATAACTACTACACTGAAGACGCGCAACTCCAAATTCAGTCTTGCCTTTACCACTGTTAAAAGCCATAAAATCTGATCATTTAAAAAATATGCGATAAAACGGGAGAACACAAGCAAGCGTCCGCGACAGGATTTGGCGAACGGAGGATTGGAGGGATTATTTTCAATGTGATTGGGGAAAAAAAAAAAATCCTGCTGTCCTCTGAGGCTCTTCCTCCCCCTTTGGTGCCCGCCTAATTGATAAATGACGGGCTCTTGTTTCATCAAGGTCAGCACGCGATTAAAACATTCAAGATTGCGGAAACACCCAAAATGTCCGCGGGGATCGGCGGTGACAAAACCTCCTTCTCCACACGCTCAGAAGCGCACAGCGGGGGGCGCGACCTAAACGCATATCACATCTCGCTTTCCGACTGACACGCCGGATCCCGCAGTTCCCAAGTGGGAGCACACGGGAGGCGAGGAACGTCTTCCTCTGTAACTCTTTTACATTTTCTCTCTCGCTCTCGTTTGGAATGTTGAAGACGACATTATGACTTTTTTTTTTTTTTTTTTTTTTTTTGCCCACACTTGAAAGCATTTCCCAGGTGTCTCAATCACGGTGAAGTGCTTCTGTCTAGCTGAAATTAGCCTGTTTGGAGGGGGCGCTCGTGTCTCGTGCAAGTGACTGCTCAACCCGCCCCTTTTCCTGCGGGGCCAATGCCGAGAACAGAGTCCGTAACCATGACGACTAGGGGACGATCTTACGACGGTTGCACGTTAAACCCCGTGTCTAAAAAGCTCAATGCAAACTGCGTAGCTCCACAGCGACGGCACGGATTGCATTTTCACTCGTGGAAGCAGCACTTCATCACCGAATTGCACTCTGCAAGTTAGTGTGCATTTTGGTTACCCTGAACAAATTCCTACTAGTTTTTCTACCATACTAATATTCTTATGATACACTTTTTGCGTCTTTTTTGAATGACATCAGTCGCTACCGTGAGTCAGATTGGCCTTTTACCACGCGATTAGTTCAGCGTTACCGTCTGCTCCATGCTCCTTGCGAGTGTTGTCATTTTGCATTTGTGTGTTTTACTGTTCGTCCCGTTCAATAAACGGCTGAATGACTGTAGCTCGCCTCGCCCACACGAAAGGGCATCACCGTACAGTGTTTCGCCACTATTCGTGAAAATCTGCTCATAATTATCATGGCATCAAAGCAAAGATTTCGCCAAAGTACAAAAACAGCAAATAAAGATGAGAGATTTCCCTCCCCCCAAAGAAACTGTGAATTGGTAATTCCGGGAACACTCTTTTCTTTGCACGTTTTTGGAAGTCAAATTTTGGCAAAAAATACATACTTTTTTTCCAAAAACTTGTAAATTAGGGAAATCCTAAGTCAAAAGGCCATTGTCATTTTCAAGTCTTTTCCATAAAAGGTTTTCTTCAAGCTTCTGATTGGCTAGTTCCTTCCCAACAGAGTTAAGGGCCCTAGTGCCACCTGTTGCTTTGGCATTCACATGGCAGGCTGCAAATGTGTCGATCGAGTTTTCGAAACCTGCAATTTGTTGTTTTTCTAAACGGGCAGGATCGCAACACGTTCACTGGGGAGGATTCTCTGCAAAGTTGTCGGACTTCCTGCTTCCAGCGTTCCGTCGTCATACAAAGTCTCCTTTTTGATGTGCATCTAATAAATAATATATCATAATATATCCCCACGCTGCAGCGGGATGTGCACTTTCAAGTGCTAATGTATGCACCGCATGCGCACCCGCCTCAGCCCTCTATCCCCATGTGCAGCCGCGATGTATGTAAATGACTTTAATGGGCTCTTCTGTTCCCATTTAATCCGAATGGAAGTTGCCATACGCAGCTGTGCGCTCAGCGGCAGCGTGTTCAGGCCCAACCGAGCAGCGCCGGCGCCATTTTTACACCGCAGCTACACCCTGATTGGATGAGACACGAGTTTCTGTGTGTGTGTGTGTGTGTGTGTGAAGTTTAATGTTCTTTAGAGAGAAATTTCAGTGTGAGATTAACGCTTATGTGCAAAATATTAGCATTTTGTGGATTTGTTAGTTCCTTTGTCAGTTTAACATGATATATTTTTTTTTTTTCTAAACGCTGCTTGAAATAGAATGAACGGAGTTTGGTGGATGTTAGCATTTTGGGAAACCGACCAAAGTGTACGAAAAAGAAAAGAGTGCTTTGGGTGAGGCCAACCAATCGTCAATCTTACGCGGTATTGTTGATTTGACCCAACACATTTATTATGAATGGAAGTTGCAGTATACGGCTGTGCGCTCAGTGGCCGACGTTCCCACTGCAGTCTCGTGTCTCGGACCAATCGCGGTGAAGCTGCTGTGCGTTAGGTCGGTGATTTTCAAAGAGTGGGAAGAAACAATACTTTTGCATTCATTCTTTTCAAACGGTAAACATTTAGGTGCAATTTGTATTCAACTTCTGTTTGCAGGACATTTAATGAAATCATCATTTTTGTTCCCCCATATGTAGGCATAGTGTTAATTGTCAGACTGTGCTTAATGTACAGTCACATGCAAAGGTATTTAATATACTTTTAGGACTAAAACCTATGTCTTACACCAATAGTATATTATTATGTTGATCATGATGGTGGTACTTGAAGTATTTTTTGAGGTGGTAATTGGTGTAAGAAGGTTCGAGAGCCACTACGCTAGCTGAAGTTGAATGTTCATCAGAGTGAAATCTTAGTGTGTGTGTGAGAGGGAAATACGAGTTCTTTTCGTCTCAGATGCTTGCGAGAAGACGGAATAATGGAGCCCGCAGCCCCCCGGAAGCACCCCTCCCCCCCCCCCCCCCCCCCCCCTTCATTCTCCCGCCGGCTGCGAGCATTTGACTCGCTTCGGAAGGGAAGAACACGAGCCGTAAACACAAATGCATTTGGCCAATTTACTTATCAAGCGCAATGAGTTGCCTCACATTTCAGCTTTTCGACGCTCCTTTTTTCCTCTCCGGCTGTGAACCCGATACAGCGACGGGGGCCGCTAATTCTCTGCACTCACACGGATCAGAGGCGGGTAACAATTGGCCAGCCATTGATTTCCGACTCCTCTTACAGCGCCCCCCCACGGCGGACGCTTCCGGTCATACTCGTGGCCGCCCGGGAGGCCTCGAGTCTTCGCTCGCTGAAGCTGTGTTCATTTCCTTTGAACGTAGATGAAGCCACTCTACAGCTTTCTAACCACAAGTGTTGCGTTTGGCTGCCAGGGTGCAGCGCATTTTATATGGTCCACTGCGAAGTTATTTTCTCTGTAAGAATATAGCATGGTCTCACACACAACGGTTCTTTTACCGCATTGGATTTGATAGATGCTCGTGATGTTAGCCTTTTGTCAAAACATGAAAAACAATCATGGGAGGGACCAACTGCCAATTGAATACAGATTTGTTAACTGTAAAAAATAGTTTTCCCCGAAACCTTGCGTACTTTAGATTTGAGCATTTTGTTCAGACATGAAAGAAAATATCTGTGGCCACACCAATGGTCAATTTAACGCAGATATTTGTAAGATTAACAGTAAGCTTTTCCTTAAAATTGCACTAGAAATAATACACTTGTACTATGGCAGATGTTAGCATTTTGTCAAAGCTACGTTAAAAGATAGCCGGACATCCCATCATTTAAACACAGACTTGCTAACTCTAACAGAAGGTTTCCCATATACTTGGGCTAATTTGGTGCATGTTAAAAATGTTAGAATTTTGTGAAAATAGAAAACAAGCTGTCAGTTTATCGCGCATTTGTTAAGAGTACCAAAAAGGTATTTACGTAATGTTACGGTAAAATTCGTACACCTGTAGTTTGGTGGATGTTAGCAGTGTGAGCAGTTTGTGAAAAGAACATGAAAAACGTTTATCGTAAATAGTAAATTGGTTAATGGTCGCGATGTTAGCATTTTGTGAAAATTACCAGAATAAACTTGAAGGAAAACAGTGGTGGTGCAGATCATTTGTCATTTTACACATTTATTTCGAATTAAAAGAAATGTTTTTTTCGATGCCATCATTTTGCTAAAACTAAGGAAGTGAATATAAAAGAAAATAGCAGATGGGTGAGCAATAACCTTCGCAGTCAAACATTTTTCGACTTAGCTGTTAAAAGAGCACGGTTGTAGTTTGATGGATGCTAGTTAGCATTTTGTAGTGGAGGGGGCCCAACAAAGCGTCACTTTACAGCAAAGTTTTGCCCCCTGCATTGCGCTAAAGCAATTTGTAGTTTGGCAGATACAAGTACCCCCCCCCACACACACACACACACACACACAATGAACATGAAAGAAAATATCGGCGGGGCGACCCGTTACTCAGTTGAAGGCGGGTACAGTGGCACGGCCAAACGGTTTCTCCCGAACGCGGCTCTTAAAAGAGTACACTTGTCGTCGGCTAGTCCCCCGAAGTGGGTATCGCGTTACGCTCGCCATCTGCCACGCCGGCGAGAAGCGGCGCTCCAGAGGTGTGTTCCGCAAGTCATTTACAGGCTTGCAATTGAAAAAACTCAACAAAAATAGAGCAGGTAAAGTTGAGCCGCCTTGTTGTTGCCGTTGGTTGCGCGTCAACTCTGGTTGCCCGGCTTGGCCTCTTTTCTTTGCCCACGTTCTCGTTTTGTACCCGCGTGAGCGAGAGGCAGCACATAAATCAAAGCCGCCAGCCGAAGCCCTCTTTATCATCCTCTTCCTCTTCCTCTTCCTCTTCCTCCTGCTCCTCTTTCTCCTCCTTTTCCTCTTCCTCCTTATGCGCACCCTCTTCCACTGCCTCTTCTCCTCCCTCCCTCTTCATCTTGCTCTTCTTTCTTATACCCACTCGCTCCTCCACCTCATTTCCCTCTTCCTTCTCTCATCCTCCTCCTCTTCCTCATACTCTTTCTCCTCCTCCTCCTCCTCTTCTTCCTCATCTTCCCACTTCTTCCTTTTTCTCCTCCTCCTTTTCGTCATTTCCCCTTCTTTCTAATCCTCTTCCTCCCCCTCATCCTCCTTTTCCTCATTCTATACTTCATCCCTCTTCAGTCTTTAAATTCCCTCGCTTTCTCCTCCTCCTCAACTTTGCTCCTGCTTTTTTCATCCACTTTTTTATTTCTCCTCCCCCTCTTCCTCATTCTAGTCGTTCTCCTCATCTTGCTATTGCGCCTTCTCTTCCTCCTCATCTTCCCTTCCATCATCTTGTCCTCTTTTCTTATTCCACCTCTCCCAATCTTCCTCCTTCTCCGCCTCCTCTTCATTCTCCTCCTCTTCCTCCTCCTTTCAGCCTAAACAATGCATGAAGCTCTCAAAAGGCAAACGGCCGCACCACTTAGCAGATGAATATTTTATGGCGTGTAAACCAATGGTGCGCAAAGTATGAACTGCGGGCATAAATCCGGCCCACCGAGCATTTATATACGTTACCAAAAATATGTTTATATTTTTGCACTGTACGCTGTTTTAACTGTATTTTTATTTTTGTTTTAAATGTTTATAAGGTGTTTTTTTTCTTTGTTTTTAAATGCTTTTAATCATGTAAAGTACATTGAGTTTCCGTGTGTATGAAATGCGCTATATAAATACATTTGCTTTGCCTTCCTATAATATATTAAAATAAGCTGTTATTTTAATACGAAATACATATACGTATTTTACATTCAATTGTTTAACTTTGTTTTAATTGATACCGATGGATCATCCTGCCCGGTAATAGTTCATCTCCCGTCCACTCCATGCTCTAATTTTGCGATGGCGTCGCTTCCCGAGACTTACGAGAGTGACGTGTCTTACAATTGTAGCTCCCGTGCGTCCGAGGCAATCATCCGGAAGCTTCCTTAATGCATCGCCTTTTGCTCAGGGATCGTTGAGCTTCCTGGCGAGGTCACTGAACTTTGGGCTAATGATCTGATTACGACGCAGCGGCTGCTTTGCTATCACATGTTCTCCTCCCTTAGCATTAACATTAGCATGGAGCTAACGGAGGAGAAGAAGATCAAACACTGTAAACTCTTGTATTGGAGGGCACCGACAAAGGAAATCAGGAAATCAATCACAAACATTTGAAACCACGCACCCTGTTTTAGCATCATCCTGATGCACCTCTTTATGCAACACCTAAAAAATAAAATAAAATAAAAAGTCAAACCCGCTTTAAATTTGTCACAATAGTGTTGTCCCAAACTCAAATGATCCTACACTTTTCCTTTCCAGGACACGCCTCAATACTTAGTCAAAAACATCACATTTTTATTTCCAGTTGGTGTCCTAATACTTTTGTCCAAAGTCCCCATTTTGAGGTCTTGTAGGTGTTCGAATGCCTTTGACCAAAATCCATATTTTCGTCACTTTTCACTTCCTATAGTTGTCCCAAAACATTTTTGACCAAATTCCACATTTTTACTTTAGGTGCCCTACTACATTTTTCTTTACTAATCATTTCCTGGAATGTGTTCCAATACTTTTCCCCCAACCCCACTTTTCACTTCTTTTGTGTTCCAGTACTTTTGTGTAAATAGCACCTTTTCTCTAGGGTTGGAAATCTCTGGCATGAGGCCCATTCGATAGATACACAGGTAGCGAGTCGATTCAAAAACGATATCTTTACGGGCAGAACGATTCGATACGATTTGATTCAGTAAGCGAGCGATACAGTTCTCGATTCGATCCAGTGCAGGAAAAAAATGTGATTGTTAACATTTGCACATGTGCGAATCATAAAGAAACTTGAATTGACCCAATTCTATAAAATGACATTTGTCTAACCTTATTTTGACCTTTTAAGTCTTGATGACTAGCTTAGTTCAAGAGGCGATTGTTGGGTCAGTTTTCGGGACATACCTGGTTTTGCGTCATCTCAGTAGTTTCTTTTTAGGGTGGCACAGTACCAACTCGAACGTGTAAGTGGACCGCGAGGACTTGAGAAGAAGCATTAGTTACAGCCCAAGGAAATTGCCGAGAAATTGCCGAGAAATTGTCTGAATACTTACAGCGCACATGTCACCGCCGGCCCCCCGTTGCCGACGGTGGACTTGAGATAAGGTAGGTAACGTGACGTCGCATTCAATGTTTACAACTCTCGGGGGAACTCTACTTCGCTATTGCCGTGACCACGAAAGTAGCTTAACTACTGATGTTGAAATAGTGGCGCTGTGGAGAAATGTAGTTAAGCTAGTCGTGTCGCTATGATCCAACACTGCTGCGTCTGGTTGTAAACATAACGTTACCTGCGGAGCACAGAGCGAGACCTCTCAAGATGAAACCCATAAACCTTCAGGCAAGCGATTCCTAGGCCCGCACAGGCGTACAACCTCTGTATCTCAGGATTCATGGCTGCTACCGGTACAGTCGTATCTCTCACCGTTACGAACGGATTATCCGGTCGCATCGGTTTATCGTTCCCAACCCTAATTTTCTCCCAATACTTTTGTCTCAACTCCACGTTTTACATCCCAATACTTTAGTCCTTTTTCCTTCCCCTGTCACTCTTCTCCCACCTCATCGATATTTGCTTCTGAATCGGCGAAAAGGCGAGTGAAAGAAAAAGCTTCGGTCAGTGAAAATATGGTGGACGTGAGGTTGGAGTGCATCCAGCTCGTCTCTCTGTCTTGTTTACGCAGCGGGAATGATTCCCAATAGGCGGGAGAAAACCTGTGGGACATGTTTTCATGTTTTCAAAAACATGTCCCGCTTGCTGGGGCACAAGTCAGCAGTGCCGCCATGCCAGGAGACGTCGCATTATCATGCGTTGCGCATGCAACCCAGTGTGCAAAGGGTCTTTCTACTTTTACGCTGTGGATTATTTCAAGTTGTTGTGTTTATTCCGATTGTCCATGATGGTGGCTATCACAAATAAGCGTATGACACTCACACTAGCCACAATGAACTTTTTGCTGTTAAGTGTGCTTGAGCGTGCTTGGAATGACCTGGTAGCGTTTTCCAGAGCACGGTCGGAACGGCCTGGTTTTATGCTTGAGTATGTTTGGAATGAACCTAGCGCACGGTTGAATTTCTGGAGAACGGTTGGAATGGCCTGGTAGTACGAAAACAGTTGCGATGCTTGAGCACGGATGGGATGGCCTGGAAGCTGACGACGTAAAAGGTGTGTGAGGCTCTCATCCTCTATCCGTCCTTGGTCTTCCCGAGTGACTCTCGTGTTTCCTCATCAGTTAAGTGGCAGCTCACCACCATTAGCCTCCTCGCCGGGGACCGCCGTGTTATCCGAGACCCCCAACCGACCCAAACTCCTTTTTCTTCTTCTACTATTTGTTCTCACCACTGATCTCAGGTGTGTTTGTTGTTGCGGTGAAGGGAGTGATTATCGGAGCCACTTCCTGACTTCCTGCTTCCCGCCGCTAATGCGCCGCCGCTCGTTCCTGCCAAACTTAGTTTTTTTCCTCATATAAATACCGCATTGTAATGGCAAGACTTTTGATCTCCAGAAAAATCCAATTGAATTATTTTAGGTTGACAATGTTTCTTTCAAAAATACTACTTTTGATCTTTTCCACTGAAAATTAATTAAAAGAATATTGCTTTATTACTAAGATTGCAACTTATCTCTCAAAAAATACCACTTTGATCTTGTAAAATGACTTTATTCTCGAAAAAAGACTTCTTGTAATATATGAACATTATGATATTAAAGTGTTTATAAATTATGGAATGATTGACATTTGTTAAAAAATGCTTTACTCTTATTCTCTTAAGATTGCAAATTTTCTCTCAAAAAAATAAGACGACAGTATTCTTGTAATATTAGAACTTTTTTTTTTTTTTAATAATTTTAATCTCACTGGGGAAAAAAATTCCTAAAATGAAATGTTTTTCTTGAAAAAAAAAACATACAGTTTTATTCTAATGTCAGGAGAAGCCTACTACAACATCTGAACTTTATTTGAGGTTAATCAGATCTACCTCAATAGGTGGAAGGTGTGCTGACTCCCATTTAAGGAGTTTGAATGTGATTTGTTCATTCTGAACCCAGTTAACAGAGGGTGTGCACACTTGTACAAACACATAAAAGAGCTCCTTTTTTAATGTAGAAGGTGGGAAAAAACCTTTTGAACTACTTTATCTTGGTCTTCACAAAAAAACAGGCATCTGAACAGGTGTGTTAAGACTTTTTAGATCCACTGTACGTCTTATTTTTCTGTTGATGCTTCCCCACCCGTTTTTTTTTAGCTCTGAACTTGTGGTGCGGTCACGTGTGTCTAATGGGCTCAAGTGTGTGCGTGGTGGGGCAATTAGAGGATGAAGGCGGAAGGATGGGGTGAGGGTGGGCATCATCAGACGCACTCCTTTAGGCTCATTGGTGCTCCCGGTCCGTCAAATCACGTGTGTGTTGGTGTAAACATCACTGCACTTACCATACTTTCTTCCGCGGCCCTCGTTATACTTCCGTCTCCATTTTGTTAGAACGATTGATCAAGATCACCAGATGGTGGCACTATGAATGTAAATTTTACCCAAATATAAAGAAGAGTGACATTATTTTACAACAACACGACCCGGCGGACTTTCGTCAGATGAAATGGAACCTTGGCGCATTATGTTTTTTTTTTTTTTTTTTTTCTCCCCCCCCCCCCCCCCCCCCCCCCCCCCCTTGATCCTGCCTCACTGCGGCTCAACGGATGCGGGGCCGGAGGGGAGTGAGCAGGAATGCTGATTAGGGAGAAATCTGGTAGCACCATGCTCTTACTTTTACAGCATTCAAGCACTGTTTTTATATTAGCATTTGATTTTTCAGGGGAAAAAAAATACTACTGCATTCGTGTAAGATTCTGATTTTTCTGGAATAACACTGTGCGAGTCTTTTTTTTTTTTTTGCCCCTAAAACAGCTGCAACTTTAACGCTGTGGGCTCTATGCTGCCTTTTTTTTTTTAAACATTTTTCTTTTCCTTTGGGCTGGTCCCGTTAGGGGTCGTCACAGCGCGTCATCCCTTTCCATGTAAGCCCATCTCCTGCATCCTCCTCACGAACACCAACTGCCCATTTGTCTTCCCTCACGACATCCATCAACCTTTCTCTTTGGTTCTTCCTCTCGCTCTCTTGCCTGGCAGCTCCATCCTCATCACCCTTCTACCAATATACTCACTCTCTCTCCTCTGGACGTGTCCGAACAATCCAAGTCTGCTCTCTCTAACTTTGTCTCCAAAACATCGAACGTTGGCTGTCCCTCTGATGAGCTCATTTCTAATTTTATCCAACCTGGTCACTCCGAGAGCGAACCCCAACATCTTCATTTCCGCCACCTCCAGCTCTGCTTCCTGTCGTCTCTTCAGTGCCACGGTCTCGAATCCGTCCATCATGGCTGGCCTCACCACTGTTTTATAAACTTTGCCCTTCATCCTAGCAGAGTGTTTAGGTGGTGTTTAGAGGTGTTTAATGGTTTACTGCACTCCAATGGAGCAAATGAATAACGTATTTTAATTTTAACAAGCGGAGATACCCTCTGTTTCATGCAGTAAAAGTAAAAAAAAACAACTGACAGATGATGTTCATAATGGACAGAAATGACCACAAACAAGATGAAAGGCTGGTAAAATCCAAAGAGGCCTGACCAATGTGAAAACCAAATCAACATCCTCACACAATAAAACCGACACAAATATAGAAATTTAGAGCGTTAAGTGATGGTGTTGACACCCTGCAGACATCCAAGAGACTGAGGGGAAGGAAACCCAAACACCCTCCTTGCATTGTTCTTATGTGCCTAGGTTTTACATGGATAAATGTCTCCCATGCTGAAAAAGCCATGCTTAAAGTCTTTTTTTTTTTTTTTTTTTTTTTTTTTTTTCAAAAAGTTGTTACCGATTTTAAAAAGTTAGAAAAATCTCACTTTAGAATATTTATTTTGTTCGAAACATTTATGACCGTTTGAATTATAATACTGTTACTGGCAATAGTTCAAATAACTATATCATAATTAATTGATTTTCAAAAGGCAATTCTGTGGGGTGTGGTTTTACCGTTATTGATCAAATGACAACCCCAATTCCAATAAAGTTGGGACGTTGTGTTAAACATAAATTAAAAAAAGAAAACAATGATTTGCAAATCATGTTCAACCAATATTTAATTGAATACACTACAAAAACAAGATATTGAATGTTCAAACTGATAAACTTTATTGTTTTTAGCAAGTAATCATGAACTTGGAATTTCATGGCTGCAACACGTTCCCAAAAAGCTGCGACAGGCTCATGTTTACCACTGTGTTACATCACCTTTTCTTTTAACAGCAGTCAGTAAACATTTGGGAACTGAGGACACTAACTGTTGAAGCTTTGGAGGTGGAATTCTTTCCCATTCTTGCTCGATGTACAGCTTCAGCTGTTCAACAGTCCGGGGTCTCCGTTGTCGTATTTTAAGCTTCATAATGCGCCACACATTTTCAATGGGAGACAGGTCTGGACTGGAGGCAGGCCAGTCTCGTACCCGCACTCTTTTACTACGAAGCCACGCTGTTGTAACACGTGCAGAATGTGGTTTGGCATTGTCTTGCTGAAATAAGCAGGGGCGTCCATGAAAACGACGTTGCTTGGATGGCAGCATATGTTTCTCCAAAACCTGTATGTACCTTTCAGCATTGATGGTGCCTTCACAGATGTGTAAGTTACCCATGCCATTGGCACTAACACAGCCCCATACCATCACAGATGTTGGCTTTTGAACTTTGTGTCCATCCTACAGTCCGGATGGTTCTTTTCAATTTTTGGCCCGGAGGACATGACATCCACAATTTCCAAAAACAATTTGAAATGTGGACTCGTCGGACCTTAGAACACTTTTCCACTTTGCATCAGTCCATCTTAGATGAGCTCGGGCCCAGAGAAGCCGGCGGCTTCTCATTTTATTGGAATTACGTCCTCATAAGGGGATGACTTTTTTCTTGAACAAAAGGGCTTTTGTTCATTCATTCATTCATTCATTCATTTTCCATCCCTCTTATCCTCACTAGGGTCACGGGGGTGCTGGAGCCAATCCCAGCCGACTCTGGGCGAGAGGCAGGTTACACCCTGAACAGGTCGCCAGTCAATCGCAGGTCACCTACTGTATAAACAAACAACCACTCGCACTAAACATTCCCACCTACGGGCAATTTAGAGTCTTCAATTAACCTACAATGCATGTTTTGGAGATGTGGGAGGAAACAGGAGTACCCGGAAGCAGACGTGCTAAACAGTCGGCCACCTGGCCGCCCAAAAGGGCTTTCTTTCTTGTGAAATTATATATATATATTGTGAAAAAGATCTGACTTTAATCTCACATTGTAAAATGTATGAACTCCGCCGTGTGAAACAAGCTCCTCAGTTAATTATCGCGCAAGGGCCCTGGCCTTTCTGTAGCCTCTTGGACAGGGACGAACCCCGCATTTGATTTTGTGTGTGTGTGTGTGTTTGTTTGTGTGTGTGTGTGTGTGCATTGTGGCTGTAATCCTGTGAAGTGGAATCAGATGGGGCCACTAAGAACAAGTGTTTTGTTTCAGCGGCGGCGCGCACTAACAAAGACGCACTCAAGCTTCCTCCGGCTATTTCGAGAAGTGCGCTCCCTCAATAAGTCGGTCTCCCTTACTTCCTACCTTCCTTCCCATTCACGCGGCGATTAGCAGCGAGCGGAAAAAGCTAACAATGGCGAGTAGCTTGCGCTGATGTGACAAAACGTCTGCGTGCATGAGTGATGTGAATGCTTGTTTGCGTGTCGGACGACAACGAATAAGCAACATGTTTGTTTGCAGGATTTTCGCAAACAGCAATGGTTCTGAGAATTGGGTCAACGTTGAGTTTCAAGTTCTACCTTTCTCATTCGTTATATAAGCTCACTTCCTATTGTAATTGTTTGACTTTTTGGAGGGACAAAATTAACTTATCTGCGATTGGCTGGCGACCATTTCAGGGTGTACCCCGCCTCTCGCCCGAAAATAACTAGAATAGGCTCCAGCACGCCCGCGGCCCGAGTGAGGAGAAGCGGTACAGAAAAGACATGGATGGATGACTTCAATTCTAGTAACAGTATCACTATTTTCTCAAAACAAAATGGCGGGGTTTTTCTTCTTGAAAATAATTGTAATTGTACCATTGCCGCATACGATCTCATAATATTACGACATTTCACACAATAAATCGGATTCATCTTTTAACATTCTGACTTTTTCTCTAAAATATGACTTTAATAATATAATGTACCACTTTTTTGTCTTTTTTTCCCCCCTTTTTCTTTAAATACTACAAATTATTTTGTCCGAAAAATACAATTCATCTCGTGAAATATAGTTTTTATTTATTGTTGTAAAAAATAATAGCTCTTGTCATGGTACAACTTTTTTTCTTGAAAAATTCTCTGCCACTTTTTCACAAAAATCTGACCTTTTATCGTAAGGTCAGATTGTTTGTTTCTTATTATTTCTTTTATTTCACACAGGATTGAAGTTTTCCTAAAAAAAAAAAAATATTATTGGTAGAATTAAAAAATGTGAAAAAATATAGATGTAAGATTGTAATAGTATTAAATCTTCACATTTTTTTATCATCAAAGTACAATTTTGTCCTTAAAGAAATACGACTTGAATCTCGTGTAATATTATTATTGATTTTCTGAAAAAAAATAAGTAACCTTTGTCTGAAAAATGAATGAATCTAATAATTTTGGGAAATACTTACTTCTCATAATACTATAACTTTTTGTCTTGGAAAAAAAATGGTGTCATCGTTTTTTAAAAATCCGGTTCTTGCCTATTTTTGGACAAGGTTCTGGTCTTGGTTTCTCACCTTTTTGTTCTTTCTTTTTTTGACCGTTTCTTGACTTGTGTTTTGGTCCGCCACAATTCATACACAAATATTTCTTTTCAGCCAGTCTTCCAGCTATCTCGGTACAAGCAGAATCTTTAATATTCATATGTTTTTGTGTACTTTAAGGTCCTGAATCCCATTCAGCCGTTTATGTTTTTGATTAAAGCCAAAGAAGACGACGAAGAAGCGCGGGCACTCGTATTTGCTCCAATAACGTCCCCTGACCGGGCGTCTGGCGCGACTCGATAACGCAGCGCCGCTACTCCGAGGGCGTCGTCTTTTTCTATCTGCCGCCAACAAGCGTGACCTTCCTCGCGCTCTCAAACTGACGGCCTTGTTGCCACGACAACAACAACTACGAAAATGTTGCGCAAAAAAATGAAAGCGGAACAGCCCGTGGGGTGAGTGCCTTCGGATCAAGCGCACGTCATCGCTCCCTTCAAAGATGTTCATGTATGAGTGATATAAAGCAACCAATAATTGGTTGACAAAATTGCATGATTTTGTACTGCCTTAAGGTAAATCAATCAGATGCATCGAAGGTATTTATTGTACTGTTATTTTTGGCACAACAACTTAGTTTGGTTTTTTTTGACTGGTTTTGGACACGGTTCTGACTTGCTTCACGGTTCTAAACTTGATTTTTGACTGTACTCAAAATAGGTTTATTTGCTTCTTTGCTGGTTTTTTGGGTGTTTTTTGACCAACTCTTGTTTTGCATTTCACCAGTTCTTGACTTGTTTTTTGACTTTGTTTGTTTGTGACTTGTTTCGAATGTGTTTCACGGCTCATTGTTGAATGGTTTGGGGCGGTTTTTGACGCCAGTCTCACTTGCTCTTGACTGGCTCTAAACTTGAATTTTGACCACCTTGATTCTTGACTTGCATTCATACTTGGTTCTTGGCTTGTCTTTTGACTGATTTTTGATATAGTTCTTGACTTACTAGTTATTGACTTTTTGCTTGACATGATTTTTGACATGGTTCTGGCTTGATCTGGAATGGTTCTTAGATTGGTTTTGGACTAGTTTTGACCTTTTTCTACTGATCTTGATTTGCTTTCGTTTGTCTTACTTGACCAGTTCATGGTTTTTGATGTGTTTGGTTGCCTGGTCTTTTTTTTTTTTTTTTTTTTTTGGTATGTTGCTTAACTTGGTTCTGGACTTGTTCTTAACATGGTTCTCAAGGTTTATTTTTTTTTTTGGTATGGATCTTGACTTGTTTTTAATTTTTCTTTCACATACCCAAAGATAGCTGGGATAGGCTCCGGCACGCCCGCGACCCGAGTGAGGAACGGAAGCTGAATGAATGAATGAATACTTCCTGACGTTGTCACAGTCTTCCATAAAAGACGGTCAATCTATCAGCCACAATCTGTCAGCCAATCACAGTCTTCTATGAAAGCCAGCCAAGCACAGTCTGTCAGTCACAGACAGCTACACTTCCCTATTTAAGGCTTTGTTGACGATACAATGGAGGTCAGAGTATCCCACAGCCGTCCATGCAAGACGCTACAACGCCACCCTGCGAATTCACTCCACTTTCCGTCCACAATCGGTAGTTCTGTCAGATCAAGTTTGCGTGAGTTTTCCCGTTTCTGCTGTCTGTGAATTGTGGATTAAAACAACAGTGAAATATCAGCATTTCCTGCCGCGCTCTCTGGATTATGGAACATTGCATCGCTTTGGCCCAAAACAATTCCCTACTTTCAGAGCCTGATCCTTTCCGCTATGAATTGAACTGCTCTGTATCCTGGCTTTGAATTGACCTTTCACAGTTGATCTTAAATTATTCTTAAAATTATTTCCAACTTTTCCCGGTGGTTCTTTACTGTTTTGTTATGGGCTTTTTTTTGTTTTGTTTTTTTTTTTGTTTTTTTTTACTCTAGATTTAGATTTTTTTTTTGTCTTGATTTTTGCTTTTGCCTTGTACTTGTTTTTGCCGTGTTTTTCTGTGTTCTTGCCAAGTTCTTGATTTGTTATTTATGTGTTACCTGAACAGTTCATGGCTGATATTTGAAATATTCTTTTTTTTGCCTTTTTCCTTTTTTTGTTGCGTTTCTTAACATGGATCTTGACTTTGTTTCTGACAGTATTTTACATGGATCTTGACTTTGTTCTTGAATGGTTCTCTACTTGTTTATTTAACTTCTTTTTCTTACCTGTTTTTATGAGTTTCTTAATATGGTTCTTGACTTGTTCTTGCCATGTTGTTCAACAAGGTTCTGGACTTGGTTTTTGACTGGTTCTTCACGTGATCATCGACCTGGCTTTTAACTGTTATTGACTTGGATCTAATTTATTTATTTTTATTTTTTTTTGCCAGGTCCATAGTGTTCCCAACCCGGTTAACCCACTGTAACTGCATGCTTAATAAACAAGTTTACCCCTCACTCTCACTTAGGAACACTAATTTTGGCTCAATTTCTGAACCTCCGCCAGTTCCAACTTTTTTTGTGTTGTTGGTGGAAGAAGAGAACGTTACACCGAAGTTTTAATTCCGTGAAGCTTTAATTCAGACGAATTCGGAAAAATCACTTTTTCAACTTGTGTTCCTTGTCAAATCCAAATGTTTTTTCTCGTTTATTCCGGGACAAGTTGAGCGTAAAGTTAATATTGCTCCACCGTAACGTCCGTTGTATGCCAACTAATCCAGCCACTCTTTTTCTCGCCGCCGTGGGATAAACATCGGCAATCGCTGGCTTCTTTTTCTTTCCATCCTTACGACCTCGGCCGAAACCTCGATTAAAGATCCCTTTGGCGGATTACAGCGCTCCTAATTGACTCAATTATTCCGTCCGGTTGGGTAAAAAGTGCGTCAGGCGTGGATTTGTGCGGCATTAAGCGGTCACAGCGGGGGTATTTACTGCGACGGCCTGTAATGCAGGTATCAATCTGCGACGGGCAAGATGGCCGCTGTCATCTCTGCTTAGGTCGGGCTCGGCGTGAAATTGTCAAAAACTCCGCCCATCAATAAGGGTTGCCGGAGGATTGATTTTCTCTCACTTTGCTCGTCTTCTCTTTCTCCCGCTCTGCCGCTCTGCCGTGTCCGACCGATGTTGCGCCGAGCCAAAAGAGAATAGCTCCACACCACACAGCCTGATTTTATTATTATTTTGAAAGAATGTTAAAAAGGATACATCTACCCGAAATGATAAGAAAAAAATACAAAACTTCTACCCAAAACGAGCTATTTTTTTTCTGTTTAATTAAAAATAATTGAATAAAAAAAAATCATCATCATCATTATCATCATCATCAAATGAATTCACCTAAAACTCCCCAATTGGTCTTAATTTTTTTAATCATAATAATAAAAAAACACCTCCACTCCAAAATCACCATTTTGTATTTGTTTATAAATAATAATAATAATATTACAAAGCAAAACCACCCCATTATTTTTTTCATCTAAAATATATATTTTTTTCCCATTAATTTTTTTTACTTCAAAAAATATTTCCTTCTTTCTCATATCTAATACTGTATTTTCATTCTGAGAAAACCCCCACGTTGAGTTCGTTCAAGAGAAAAAGACAATAACAGACTGACCGGAATGAGCTAAAGAGAATTTTTGTCATAATATATTTTTTTTTATTATTATTGGGTTCATATTGAACATTCTGATGTGAAAAAAGAAATGTTTTTCATGTGGCGCAATCCCAGGGTTTGACTTTGGGGAATCCCTGCTGTCGAATATGTCGGTGTGACAAGAAGGTTGGCCCTCGGTTTCCCTCTCCGTCTTGACACTTCAACAACACCCCCCCCCCCCCCACCCCCCGGCCCCCCCCCCACCCACCTCCGCCCATCCCCCATTCGTATGAGCCTCCTGCCTAAGGCATAATACAATATTCACAGGTCAGTGCTTGTGTGACGAATGATGGGGGTCACGCAATTGCTTCGCAGACGATAGTTTTAGCCTGTTCACACGCCGCCGCATTCATTAGCGAAAGCAGGAGGACAGCGAGGTAGGAAGGTAGAAAGGAAGGAAGGAAGGAAGGAAGGAAGGCAGTGAGAAAAAAAGGCTGAAATGAAGGAAGGAAGCCAGGTAAGAAGTAAGAAAGCTAGTAGGAATGATGGCAAGAAGGAAGGCAGGAAGGGAGATAGAAGGAAATCGGTGAGGAAGGATTGAAGGCAGGAAGGAAACAAGCATGGAAGAAAGGCAAGATGGAAATAAGGAAGTGAAGATAGGAAGCAAGGCAGGAATGAACATTTGACAGTTGGTGACGTAGTTCTCGACTTTGTTCCTGACTGTTTTTAACTCGGTTCTTGACTTGGTTTTTGACGGGTTCTGGACTGAATTTGATTTGATTTGATTGATATTTTAACTTGAATTTTGTTTTTAAATTAAATACAAAAATATGCGTGTGCAAAATATTGTAGAGTATTTCAAATTAATTAAACAAAAAGAATAATAAATAAATGGAAAAAATAAGATTAAAATTTGAAAGATTTTACAGAAGCAAGTTTGTGCAAAATACAGGATTTAAAAAAAAAAAAACGTGAATAAATTAAATAATTTCATAGTCTGCCTAGAAGAGTTTCTAAACGAGTGACATGGTGCTTGTCTTTTGACTTCTTCTTTCTTGTCTTGACTTTTTTCCTTTTTTTTTTTTTTTTTTTTTACATTTCTTGATTTGTTTTTAACTTTTTTTTGTTTACCATTGACAAGGAAAGTGAATCTGATTCAGAATTTGCTAAACACCCACGAAATGTGACCAGCCGTCCTCGTCCATGTGTGTGTATATATGCGCGTGTGTGTGCTGATGTTTTATGTAAGCAGGGTCCCCACTTTTCGTGTCAACATCAAAGCCCATTTGCCCCCAACCCGCGGCTTGGCCAAGATGGCCTCCGACGGGTGGGAGGGGCCGGCGTACGGACAGGCTCGTTGATTGATTGACTGATCGATTCTCTCGGGAGGCTCTCGGGTGGCTCCATCTGGTCTTGACTGGTTCTTGACTTGATTCAAAAGCTGGTTCTATGCTGTTTTTTTATATGATTCTTGGTTGCTTCTTCACTTGGAGTTTGGACTTATCCGTGACTGTTGTTTCTTTTTTTTTTTTTTTTTTTTTTTTTTTGCTGGTTCAACACTGGTTATTGACTTGGTTGTAGACTTTGTTTATGACTTGACTTTTGACAGTTTCTATGTGTTTTTGTTAACTGATTTTTGACATGGTTCTTGACTTTTACATTTTTTATAAACTTTTTTTTTTTTTTTTTTATAGTTTTTTTTTTTTACATGACTCGAGACGTGGTTCCTAACTTATCACTTTGTATTTATCCTTTTCATGACGTGTTATTGACTGAGTAGTTTCTTTACTTGGGTTTTTTAAACTGGTTACTGACTGGTTGTTGACTTAATTGTTTAAGATATTTTGTAGTTCTTGACTTTATTTTGAACAGGCACCTGACTGGTTCTTGACTTGTTTTTTGTTTTTGTTTTTTTCCCGACTTGGTTCTTGACTTGGGTTTTGACCAGTTCATTGATCTTTTCAAAATGAAGGAGTAGGCTTACTCAAATAAAGGGCGCGGTTTAACATTGCAAGTTCCGCTTACCTTTCAACCCAAATTAGAAACCATCCAAAAACTTACAATAACGCCTACATACTGGATATCTTCAATGGGAACAGTTTGTGAATCTTCCGGAATGTTGTACACACACAGTCAGGCTGATGTCAAGGCGGTTGGTTGTCATGGCGACGTTTGGGCGAGGACTCGCTCAGGGGCTCCGCCACCTCGTTAAAAGCATATCAGGCGCACACATCACGTGAAGCCAATGCGGAGCAATAGCTCAAAGTGCCGGCAATAATTAGAGCCCGGCTTGCAGCAGAATGGCCGTGTCACTGGAGGAAATTGTATTTTTATTTACTGTGTCGGGCCTCCCTGCCCCCCTCCCACCTTCCCGCCATCCTAAAGGTGCTGTCGAGCGGCACCGTGATGGATCTCCTGCGTTTGTATTGCCACGCGCTTCCATGTGCAGTGGCCGCGCTCTCTTTTTGGTTTTTCATTTGTTATTTTTTTTTACATACACCCACTGGGCGTTTGTATTGCGCTGTGGGCTGCAGGTTCACGCTCATCTCACAAGTGATGGAAAACATAAGCAGGTCAAGAATGTTACTGCAGAAGCAATCATGATTTTTTATATTAAAGGGAGCTGGGCCTAATATTCTGACTATCTGAGGGGGTGTGGAATATTGAAGGGTAAATGCATTTTTTAAAATACATTTTAAAAAGTTAAAATGCTTAAACAATTGTTTGAAATAATACTTCTGCAGGATCTATTTCATTATTATTATTATTTAAAATGTAAAAAATAAACAATATTTCTTTACAATTATGCAAAATATTTCGGGTTATATGCAAGGTTATTTAAAAACTATTCTGAGGTTGAGGTTTTCTAAAATATTTCTGGGGGTCTGCAAGTTTTAGAAATAAAAAATAAATAAATTCAATATTCTGCCGAGATGAGTTCATAAACACCAATACAGGTTATCTGCAGGGTTTTTTTCTTATTTTATTTTATTAAACTTAAATTAAAAAAGAGACATTTCAGAAACTTTTTAAATGAGAAAAATACATAAAGAAATTCTACTCCAGCATTCTTCTTCTTCTTCTTCTTTTTCTTCTTATAATAATAATAATAATAATTATTATTATTATTATTATTATTATTATCATTATTATTAACAGTAGTAGTAGTAGTATTCCAACGATGTTGGGAAGCTGCGTAAAACATAAATACAAATAGAATTTTTTTAAAAAAGTACTTCTCAACCTATATTCAATTGAGTACAATACACACTTTGATGCCTGCAACACGTTCCTAAAAAGCTGGACGAGCATGTTTACAACTGTTTTACATCACTTTTCCTTTTACCAACACTGTATAACCGTTTGTGAACTGAGGAAACAAATTGTTGAAGCTTTGCAGGTCAAATTCTTTCCCATTCTTGCTGTACGTACAATGTCAGTTGCTCAACAATCCGGGGTCTCTGTTGTCGTATTTTGCGCTTCATAATATGCCACACATTTTCAATGAGAGACAGGTCTGGACTGCAGGCAGGCCCGTCTCGTACTCGCACTGTTTTACGATGAAGCGATGCGGTTGTATCATGTGCAGAGTGTGGCATGGCATTGTCTTGCTGAAATATGCAGAGACGTCCCTGAAAGATACGTTGCTTGGATGGCAGCAAATGTTGCTCCAAAAGTCTGAGTCTTTTGTTGATATTATGGACCGTAGATGAGAAAATCCCTAAATTCCTTGCAGTTGTATATTGAGAAACGTTGTTCTTAAACTGTTGGCCTATTGGCTCACGCAGTTGTTGACAAAGTGGTGAACCTCGCCCCATCCTTGCTTGTGAATAACTGAGCCTTTCGGGGATGCTTCTTTTCTACTAAATTATGATACTCACCTGTTTCCAGTTAACACCTACGAATTAACAGCACCTGTTAAATCTTCCAAACGGGTGTTTTTTGAGCATTCCTCAACTTTCACAGTGATGTTTCCCAGCTTTTTTGGGAATGTGTTGCAGGCATCAAATTCCAAATAAATGTATAGAATATTTGAAAAAAAAACAACAATAATGTTAATCAATTTTCACATTAAATTGATTGTCTTTGTAGTGCATTCAGTAGAATATAGGTTGAAAAGGATTTGCAAATCTCATCCTAAAATGTCTGCTACACTGAATACCACCACTAAATGTTGCTATATTTTATGTAAAATACAGTCTATAAAATAGCTATATAACATTTTATAGTGATTGCAGTTTTCCAAAGAACATTTTATTGTGTCTGTTTTGTTAAGACCTTTTGATCAGCAAATTTAAGGCAAAACATTTTAAAGTGTAAAATATTCATTTGAAACTCCGCACGAGGCGCTGACGAATCCTGTTATTGATCTGAAATTGATCACAGTCAAAAATCGAGGCGTTGTGAGACAAGCTTTTAATCCCTCCCCCTACCGTTACACACACACGCACACACACACACACACACACACACACACACATCAAGTGCACACACATCAATGGCGTGCTCGACGGCGTGTAAAGCAGGTGCCGGCCCTCAATCCAATTAAAGGCCTTTGATTGGAGGAAATAAATGCAGTGTGTCCACAAAGCGCCGGCCTGTCCGCATTTAGCTTATTCCTCTTTTCTTGTTTACCTTTTTTGGCAAAGGAGCGCTTGTTTATGAAGGAGCACTTGAATCTAATAAATCCCCCAAGGCAGGAGAGTGAGAAAGCGGCAGAGTGAGAGAGAGAGAGAGAGAGAGAGAGTTAGAGAAAGAGAGCGAGCGAGAAAGCGAGCGAGCGGCGCTCAGCGGGCCACTAATGCAAACAATCCAATTTGTCCGCTGTGAGCGCTGCGGCGGCATGTCGGAACGGGATTATTATCTGGAATGGGCCCGGCAGGTGTTGCCGTGATACAGTGTCATCTCAAAAAATGCAAGAGGAGGAAGAAGAGCAGGCAGGGGGTGCCTAAACTCCCAAAGATGCTTTTAAGGCCAGTATCTAACGAGCAAAGGGCCCGTTAGCGTCATCGCCGCCGTAACTTCCAGTCAGGAGTCGTTCATCTTGCTCCAACTGACTTTTACGCACCTGCTTCATATTTTACGCTTCCTCTAAAATAGCATAACTAATGACAGTACAGGAC
This sequence comes from Phyllopteryx taeniolatus, assembly GCF_024500385.1. NCBI lineage: Eukaryota > Metazoa > Chordata > Actinopteri > Syngnathiformes > Syngnathidae > Phyllopteryx > Phyllopteryx taeniolatus. The sequence continues at coordinate 4,881,459 of NC_084517.1, read as the reverse complement.
GGAACAGGACAGAGGTAGTGAGTAGGGGTTAAACCGATTAGTCGACCATGTGACGCATCGGTTTTACCACTCTACAACGACAGTTGCTTGAATTTGATTAATGACCTACCACATTTCTGCATTAATAACACGGACGCCTTGCTGAAATCCACAAGTGGTCAATGCAGCAAACTAGCAGCAGACGATGAGTCGACGTTGACCCAACTATCATCACGTTAGAGTTGACTATGAAAAATCTAAATTCCTTCAACTCCTGATTGTGAGCCAGACAGTTGTGCTATACCCTGTGCAGTATATTTTAACAAATAGGACAGGACAGGACACGACTTGGCAAGTAAAAAAAGGCAGTTCTGCCGGCATGTGGTTAGGACATAACAAGTAACAAATATGACAGGACAGAACAGGATTGGACAGGTGGTCCAACATAGCTAGTGACCAAGGCAGTATTACCAGTGTGTCGAATTGACGTACGAAGTAGCAAACAGGGCATGGTGGGACAGGACAGGTCTGAGGTAGAGAGCCAGTCAGTGCTTATGTGTGGTTGGGATGTGATAAGTACCAAACAGGGATAGACGAGACAGGATGGAACAGTACTGGGCAGGACTGAGGTAGGGAGCCAGGCAGCGACGCCCCAAGTAGCAAATAGGGCAGGGCATGACTGAGGTGCACACATATACAATATATGAGTCACCAGACAGCCTTTTTCAAGTAGCCAGTAGGATAGGACAGTAAAGGACAGGGGTAATGAGCTAGGCTGTGCTACATCCTGTGAGGTAGGGACACAACAAGTACGTAATGCGACATGCCAAGACAGGACAGGATTGGACTGAAATAGCGAGCAAGGCAATTCTAGCAGTGGGATGTAGGGAAGCGACAAGTAGAAAATAGGACAAGACTTGGGTAATGAGTCTGGCAGTGCAACGGGTGTGTGGTAGCGACGTGACAAGTAGCACATAGGACAGGGCAGGGGTACCGAGTCAGGCAGTGCTACACCCTATGAGGTAGGGATCCAGTGAGTACAAAATGGGACAGGCCAAGAATGAACGGGATTGAATAGGACTGAAGTAGTGTGGCAGGCAGTGGTACCAGTGTGTGTTAGATATGCAACAAGTAGAAAATAGGATAGGACAGGAGTGGGGTAGTAAGCCGGCCAGTGCTATCGCTGGGTGACAGGAATGTTAAAAAAAAAAAGCAAATAGGACAGGACGGGACAAGACTTGACTGGATTGGACAGAGTTACTTAACCAGGGAGTGCTACCGGTATGTGGTAGGGACACAGAGTTGCAAAAAGCACAGGACACTCCATGGACTCAGCCATCCCGCTACTTCTTCCTGTAATTGCAGCATTCGTGAGTAGGCGTGTAGAGGTGCCGCCTCAGCATTTCAGCAGCGTCAATGCGTTGGCTCGCTCGTTAGCTGCCAGAGTTTGGTTGACGCGCTCGCTTCCTTCCTTCCTTCGCCTCTGCATCCTTCTGGCGTCTCACCCTGTTCTCCCGCCTCTTCAAGCGCCGTCACATCGTCAAGACGGGACGATTTACGGGCCAGTTTTCCCTGAGCATTCAGGGAATTACCGGCGCTCCATCACGGATAATCACAGTTAATAACCCTTCTCATTAAGGAGACGAGGACCACGGGTCATTAATATTGTTAATATCTTCTCCCCGTCTTTCCCGTCCATCTCCCGGCTCTGAGATGGAAACAAGAGGAAGACGGGTGGGAGAGAGAGCGAGAGTGATTAAGCCATTGTGATGAATCAAAAGTTATCTCCCCAATCGTCATAAGTGGAATTAAGATTTGATTAGATGCGCTGCGGATGGCGTGGCGAAAAAAATCCCGCCCATCTCACAACAGTCGGCAATGACGAACCCTTGCACCTGTTCTCCATCCTGGATGCTCACCTTGGCGGTGGCGGCTGGGTGGGTTGAGGGCGTCACCCTCAATTGCACACGATTGTCACAGGGGTTGACGGAATGTCATGTCGGGAATCCTGCATGCCGAAGAAATAAATCCAGTTAAAACAGAACCACGTTTGTATGTTTTGTTGGCATTTTTATTCAATGCAAGTTAAGTTTTCATTTTGGTAACCTTGTGAACTTATCTGTTCCCATAAAATTGTTTGTAAATGAAATTTACAAACAAATTTTGTGCTGAAACTAGCCACTCGTAATTAGCATAATGCCATCCCACTTCCTATATGACGACGTCTCGGATCACCAGTAATGGGTGGTTCCCACATTTCTGACCTCCCAACCAATATTTGTAAGTGTTTGTATTTTAGGGGTCCCTAGCATAATCTTCCACAAGTGGCGAAGTAATAACACCGACGTTACCATGACAATCCAGTGCATGTTTTTGTTTTGGTCGTTTTTATTAAGCTCATTTCGTTGCACCAACAATCCGCCAGTAAGCTAAGTTTTGTTTCTTTATGAAAGTTTTCAGAGCACTTAAATTGTACAATTGTTTGTAAATTAAGTTCTTGCCAATGCTAGCCACAATTCGCATAATTCTCACCCAATTTCCCACTGCATTTTCTTTTGTAAAATATCCATCCATCCATTTTCCGTACTGCTTATCCTCACTAGGGTCGCTGGTCACCAGCTAATCGCAGGGCACACATAGACAAACAACCATTCACGCTCATATTTTTACCTACAGGCAATTTAGAGTCTACAAATTAACATACCAAGGATGTTTTTGGAATGTGGGAGGAAACCAGAGTACTTGGAGCAAAGTCACGGGGAGAACATGCAAACTCCATAGAGCGGAGGCCGGGATTTGAACCCCGATCCTCAGAACTGTGAGGCAGACGTGACTACCAGTAGGGTCACCGTGCCGCCCTTGTAAAATATGAAACAAACAAATGTGTATCCTAGTGAAATATGTTAGGGCACCAACACAACAAAATGTATTCAGCCATGTGAACGCCGATGCAAAAAAAGCCTCAAGGAGACATGATGGATATTGAACAGGAATTTTGATTGGGGGCAACTAGTTAAGGGCGAATTCTGACACCAGTTTCACTGATACTACGAAATTGAGTGGATGTGTCTATCATAACGGCGCACGAAAAAGTCTCAAGGACCAATGTCTGAACCGAAAGTCATCTTTCCTTTTTGGGAAGTTTGATGAACTCCTAGAATTCGCCCAAATAAGCTCCAATCGGAAATAGGTATCCTAGACAAATGGGTCAGATGATATTAAACTGTGTAGCTTTTTTGCCCTCTAATGTGACGTAAAACTTTGTCGATGGTTTTAAGGCTAATATGTTTTGCTAAAAGAGAAAAAATGATCTTGGTCGGTCCTTGATCTCGATCTGTTTTCCCACAAGTGCACAAGTTGATTTTTAAAAAAGTCAATAAAACATTCTTAGTGTGACAGCAAGCTGCATTGTGTCTAATAATAATAAAAAACAACAAGCTGCATGTTGGCTGAGACGTTGACGCTAATTAGTCCCAGATGTAAATATGCGCTAAGCAACAAAAGAGACAATTATCGGCTCTTCGGGCTGCGACGGTCTGATGGCGTGGAACTGATGGCTTCCTCACAAGGTCGGCAGCCTGATTTGCGTATTTGTTTCATTTCATTATGCACCTCATCCACCCCCCCCCCCCCCCCCCCCCCTTCATTACGTGTGTCACGCAGGTTCAAAGTGATCCGGTCTTTATTAAGCGACTAGTGCCCGTCACTAAGCGCGCCTCTCGCGTCTCCGTGCGAGCCATGTAATGAAGAAATCGGCAAGGGACGGGAGAAAATGAACTCTTTCTAATACCTCTCGGTCTGAGGCCAGCGCGCAAATAAGTGCTCGCCATAACGAGGACAAATCAGGTTAGAGGGGATGGAAACGATTAAGCCCCGAGGAGAAGGGCGGTGGCGGGGCAGGCGGCGGCGGCGGCCTAAATTGACTGAAAAGACAGACGGCGTTTCTTCTCGTGAATTGATTTCTACACAAATGAGGTGGAAAATGGAAAGATGGGACTTTTTTTCAAGGCAGGAAACGCGAGACCAAACAATAACGGGCTCCTCCTTTGAGCATGAATGTTCGCCGGAAGCCTCGCGCCTTCCTCGCCTTTCTCGCTGCTGTGAATTTGCATCAAATTGTTTTTTTTTCTGCGCGTCTCCCTTTCCCGCCGGGCTGTAATTGGCGGGCGAGGGGGATGAGGAAGAGCCCGCCTGAGGTGTTCTGTTGTTGTTTACTACCACTCCGGTCCCGGCTCACCTTGGACCGGCGGGATTTGTAATTAGCTGCTGCCTCTGGTGGCTATCAGAGGCAGCTATAAAGCCGGGCTTCTACAAACCTCAAGATTTTACTCGAGGAACAGCAGTTTGCCAGTCCACACCGGCTTGGCCGTTAAGTAAAGGCGTAGATCTGCATGAATTAGATGCAATCTGCGGCAGCACTTCCTGCACACCAGGCAAAAGAAGCTCTGCTGAGAAATGCGTAGCCGGAGCCATAAAGCTGCCCACTCTATCAGCAGCCGCCCTCCCTCGTGCCTTCCCGCCCGCTGCAACAGCGCAGATTGATCAGCGCGCTCCCATTTGAGTGATTTCCCCCTGGATCCAAAGCGGCGCAATTAGTCGCCCGCTGTATTTCGCCTCACCGCTGACCCGCCACTGCACGCATGAGTCAGAGCAGCACTCTGCCGATATGAGTTCCTCCTAAGAGCTTCTCTATTTGCACCGCCCGTCTCCTCTTGGCCTTCTGATGCCACTAAAGAGGATCACCGATGGCTGGCGGGCAGCCAAGCGCTCGCACCTGCAGAGGTAGACGAGCGTTTAGCGCAGGGACCCGGGGGTTAGCGACCAGCGGAGCCTCCCTGCGAGCAGCTCCCAGGGCCCGCCTGACCTGTGTTGTGGCTCTCGCTAGGAACAAAAAGTCCACTCGGGAAGTGATCTCCTTAAGTGACACTTCCCAATCCAATTTGACACCGGCCATGTGCCGAGGAGACGCCGGTTGGTGCCTGCTCCTCATCCCAGATCGATAAAAGCTACACTTGCTAATATTGCCGGCCGCGTTTGGATGGCGGACCTCGGAAAAACAAAGGACGGAGAGGAACGCGTTTCGAGTCCACATTTGTCTCTAAGGCCAAACGCTACTGAAGTGTTCAGTCACGTAGTGTGGGTGTTTTCCTGAGCTGGCAACCATCTTCAACTAGTTTAGAGTGAATGGAGTCACAACAGCACAGATGTTACAACCAATCAAAATGCCAAAATGATACTGCCCATGAAAGTGGCGTGGTCATCGAAATGCCATTAATCCATCCCAGCCCCCACAAAAAAGTAGTTTTAAAAAAGAAAAATCATGTATGACAAAAACCATGTATGGAAACATCATAAAAGAGAATCTCACCTGATGAACTGTGAACTGTTTTTGATCATAGTTTGTTGTATATTTATGGTTTAAATGATGAATCCAGACAATTATAAACATTTTGAGGGGGGCATCAATCACTTGATTTTTCATGATTCGCAGCCAGGCTCCCTGCTGTTTCCTTACAAGCGAGGGGTCACAGGTTGTTTCGAGTAGGTAGAGCTGCGAGGCTCAGTCGCCAACTGTAATTTGTTCACAATCGTCTAGTTCCGTCGAGTTGTGGCTTTACAAGCAGCGATACAACGGAATCAGATGTGCCAGGATTGTTTTCAGCGGCGTCGATTATCTCGACAACTGCGAGGATGAGTGCGACTCCCCCATGTCTGGGTCCACCGGCCTCCTTCTCCTCCTTCTCCTTCTTCTCCTTCCAGTTGGATGATTCTTTTGTCATGTACATCAGAGGACAGCCAAGATCACACGAAAGCCTGCGCCTACTTTGTGTCTAGCTAACGAGCCCTGCGCCCCCCTTTTTTTCCCCCCTCGCCACTTTCGCCTCGCTGCCCTCTTAAAAAGTCGCTGCCGAGTGGAATTCCTCCTCCTCTTCGTCCTCCTCCTCCAAGCGTTGTTCTCACTTCGAGGCTCTGATTCAAAAGAAAGCCGCCACCCAAGGCCATCCCGGGCACTATGTCAGCGCAAATGTTTACTTTCAGTCCCGCTCTTGCACCAGTTGCTGGTTTAGGAGAACACGCACAACTCGCGACTATTAACGATGAAAGAGTGAAGGCCGGAGGTGGGTGAAGGTCAATTACAGCATGTGCACGTCATAAGTAAGTCTCAAATCTTTCAAATTTTCAAGCAAGTTACTGTGGGGAAAACCGGCTATCGGTGAACTAAACTCCCAAGTTAACATAGCTTACTTTTCTTTGCGATTTTTATCGTGACGGATGAATTTAGAAGTCATACTTCTCCTGTCGCTTATCTTTGGATTGCAAGCCTTGCTTATTGCCATTCTCTCTTTTCCCATTTTTTTCTGCACAACACACACACAAAAAAATAATAAATAATAACTCTTCTTTCCGAAAACAAGACAAACGGCACACGGTCTTGTAAACAATGTCAAAGACAAGACTTGTCAAGTCATGAAGTTCAAGTCAAAGTCAAGTTGAATCTTTTATAGGTTTTAGCCAAGGAAGTCCTAAAATTTCTGCGCTTGGTTCCGGGAACCTTAAGCCTTAAAATGCCTTAAAACGGTTGATAATAAAATGCAAAAACATCTTTTAAAGTTGACACTTTTGAAATGAAATCAGATCAAATGCTAATTTGTTGCGACTCACATGGTGAGAATACCGTATGTAGGAAGTTTTGGGGAAATTTGTATTTTTGTGTCTTTTCACAAAGTGTCTCCGAGATATTATCCAAGTGCACTTTCACACCATTGATACACAATGCTGCATTTAGATCATTAGTATAATAATCTGTGACAATGTCTGTTGTGACATATAAGATTGTTCACCAACTGTGACAGCCGCTTCCAATACAACAGAAGAGAATGTTGGGTGTTAAAAAGTTCCGCTATTCCCTTTCACACAGCTGTCAACCAGCTTCTAATCAGATGCGATACAAGCCGTGCAACAGTGCGGAAGGATACTTGTACCGTATCATTTTGTATTTGTGGACAAGGCGTCAAGGTGTCCATTGCCAGGGAGGGAACAGGAATGGGATGATGATGACAGTGGGAAAAGTGCGGGGGGGTTGAAAAATATCCCCCGGGGGGGTGTGACGTCCCTGCGTCTGATACTACGGCCGTTATCCATTGTCCTCCGTTTGTCTAGGTCCAGGTTGTGAGGAAAGCCCAGACTCCCCAGTCTCTGGACTTCCTCCACTTCTAGCAGCCAAACTGCGAGAAGTGAGAACAATTATTTTACCTACAGATCGATAGTCGTCCTTCCACCGTGTTCACCGCCCTGAAGATTTTTTTGTCCACGGTACACAGGTCACAGTTTTATACGGATCCTGTTCAAATGTTGCACGATTTTAAGAGACGTCACCATGGGCCACAAATGGTATTGCTTCGATTCTTTTAAGCCGTCTGGGCGGTGGTTTTCTGTGATTGTGCGTTTCTCGTTTTGCTTTTCTAAACCGCAGAACCCCTTGCGCATTAGATGTTTTCTTATTTTTGTGCTGCTGAGCTTTTAGTTTCTTGTGCCTCGTTATTGTTGTTGTTGTTGTTGATGATGATGATGATGAGGAGGAGGAGGAGGCGGAGGAGGCTGCTTTAAAAAAAATCCAGAATCTGTCAGACCAGCGGAGCAGAATGGCCTTTTTCCGACCACGTTTGTGCTTGAAGAGAAGAACAAGTTTGGAAATTTGCCGACATCAAGAGCTTCCTTTAAATGAAGAAGGCGTGTTATATAACGCCGTGACTGGAGGGAGCTGCAAAGTAGAGCGCAGGGGTAGATTAAAAACAAGTTCCTGCATAAAGAGAGGGTGGTGGAAAGGGTGGTGTGAAGGCGGGGGGTTAGGCTGCATGGGAGCTTCAACCTCTCAAGGCTTCCCTCCTCTCATTTCCATAATGGAGCATCGCCTTAATTGGCCAAAAGCGGGCTTTTTTTCCAACAGACTTTTGTTTGCCGACACGTCTGCGTGAAATTATTTCCACTACATTTACAGCGCAGCGTTCCTCCACACGCTCATTAAAGCTAACGCACCTTCCCCGACTGTCCGTGCTGCAGCGAGGGATAAAACACATTTATCTCGCGCCTCGCCGTCCCCACTCGCCTTGTAAAGCAGGCCAGCTTCTCCCGTTATTGTTTCTCTGCTGTCATAAAGCTGCTCGCCCGCCTTTTTCTCTCTTAGCCCAAAGAGTTACGTCCGGCGCTCCTTTCTTTAAATTGCGTCTGTTCTTTATTGGAATCCGCTGTTATTGTTCCACCTTCACACAGTTGGACGTCCGCTCCGGCAGCTCGTTAGCACGGGCGCGAACAGCAACAACGGCACACCCGCTAACAGTTAAGCGGCGCGCGAGTGCATTAGCGGCGAGGCTCATCATGGCGTTGCACCAGGGAGCCCAGCTGCATGTTTGCAGATGATGTTCGTCTGGAGTCTGCTTGTTTGTCAGCTATTAAAAGGCGCACTTGCAAAACTCAACCTCGGTCCATATGCTGCAATCTGTCAGAGCCAGAACACTATTGACTTTAAAAGCTACAAGATGCCTCCCAATTCAAGGCGGGACAATCCCCAAATACACTCCCCTTATCCGCACTGCTAGGTGGCTATGTGTTAGCACATGTACTCATACTCATGTACAGTATTTGAAAAGGTCCCACAAACAAACAGGCGTGTTCAGAGCAATAACAGTGAGTTTGTTGAATGTAATCTAAGGGCTCTGGGTTGGAATAGCAGATCGGAGTCAGAATCAGAATCAGAATCATCTTTATTTGCCAAGTATGTCCAAAAAACGACAAGGAATTTGTCTCCTGTAGTTGGAGCCGCTCTAGTACGACAACAGACAGTCAATTGACAGAACACTTTTGAGACATAAAGACATTGAGAAAAACAGTCACTGAGCAATAAAGGGTTGCTCGTTATCTGGTAATGCCGGTGCAATTTAAAAAAAAAAAAAACTTTAATTAATATTTTTATTTCTTTTGGACAATTGCTATTACAAATGGTGTACTCCATTCAACAGAGATGTGAAGCAGTTGTTCGGAATAGTGGTTCCAAAACAACATTTTTGTTCAGCGTTTCACAGGGGCCGGCACGGTGGGCGACTGGTTAGCACATCTGCCTCACAGCTCTGGGGACCGTGGTTCAAATCCCGGCCCCTCCTGTGTGGAGTTTGCATGTTCTACCCGTGCCTGGGTGGGTTTTCTCCGGGCACTCCGATTTCCTCCCACCTCCCAAAAACATGCTTAGTAGATTGATTGAAGACTCTAAAAATTGCCCGTAAGTGTGAATGTGAGTGCGAACGGTTGTTTGTTTCTATGTGCCCTGCGATTGGCTGGCGACCGGTTCAGGGTGTAAGCCGCCTCTCGCCCGGAGATAGCTGGCGTAGGCCCCAGCACGCCCGCGACCCTAGTGAGCATAAGCGGTACAGAAAACGGATGGATGTTTCACAGGGAGGCATTTTCAGTTCACAAGCACTGTTACTGAGAAATCTGTGTTGCTTGTAGTCGTCGTCAAGCTATCAGAGGAATGTACTACAATCCAGGACCCTAGCTGAGGCTATCGAATATTTTTGGACTCAATTATTCTACCGATCCTCCCAGTGATGATTCATGTTATGGCATAAAAAAAAAACTGATTTTACCATAATACCAATGCAAAATTTCCATGTGAATTGCAGGTATTTTTGGGGTTGCCATCCTCCTGTTCTACACTATAGGATCTGTGACTTTGAATGTGTGTGTCTTTAAAAAGCAGGCCCGGCCTGGTGAGTGACATGGGGAGTCAGCGAATGAGAGTGGAGAGTTGTCCGTTGTTGCTCAGGATAGTGGCTGGCTGTGAACTAGCTAACCGTTAGCCTGTCTGCGTGTTGAGTGCCTCTGGATTGTCAATTGAGACATGCGGCTAGTGTACGAATGTGCTTATTACGTGTTTTTTCTCATCACTGTTTGTTCAATAAAGCGAAACTATGTGTGAAATGATTCCAAACTTTGGACATTATCTGTCTTTTGCACACGCTTATTGCTATGTGAGTCTGCAGTAACGTCGGTACGTGTGGAAAAATGAAAAAATCCGCTAAATCCTGTGATATAGTGAAATATCTGTGATATAAAATTAGACACATCGCCATTAAACAACCCGTGATACAGTGAGCCTGAGTATATTGAACCACGGTATAGCGAGGAAGAACTGTACTTTAGATTCCTGGTACTGTTTTAGACCCCGACCACTACATCTTCCACGTGTAAACTAAGTTGCTGATTGGTTTGTTGACATTCAATCAGCGGGTGACATATCCCAAGTAGTAAAGTGTCATCGGGAGAAGAATCAGCTCTGGTGTTGAGGTCAAAGTTTGTAATTAACAGAAACCGATCAATGAATTGATGGTCTTCTTTTTCTTCTGGTTCTTTTGTAACGATCGCTGTAGACTCAGTGGGGTGGGGGGAGGGTTTGGGGTCCTTTGGGGACTGTGTGATCTACAACATCCTCCGTGTTCATTAGCGCTGATCAAGGCGATCGCTAACGGCAGGCCTGATGCACCGTGACGGCTGCCGCTGCGTCGGTGCGCGGGGCGGTGCCCCCGTGATGCCCCGCGGTCGCATTGGCACATCTCTAATGGTGGACACTTTGATCTCCTCGAACTCAGTGATTTCCAACCACCGCGGGGAACGATCCAATTTCACTTAATTGGTCTGAATGTCTTTTTTTTTTATTTTTTTTTTTTACTGCAAATATTTTATGTATCTTTGTTCAGAGCAAGATTGCATGACTTGTTGAAGCCAAGTGATGACCAATTTTCGAGGTGACTCCATTTTGACTTGCTTGATTGTGAATGGCACTTGCAGTCATTTCAGTGGGGAAAATGGATTTGATATACAGTCGTCCCTCGCTATATCACGGTTGACTTATTGCGGGTTGAGTGCATCAGAGATTTTTAGTGTACATTACAGTACAGTTACTCAACTCCACGTCTCAGGTAATGTAAACATTGTCTTCTTATTGCAGGGGTTGTCTGGAATGTAGCCGCCGTGCTAAACGAGGAAAAACTGTACGAGTAAACTGAGTTACAATCTTGGGATTAGATTTGTAGGTTAAATGTGTTCTTTGGCTCGATGACGGGTGAAGAAACACTGCTCTAACGCATTCATTTCTGTATGTGTCTCCCAGGGTAACCAAGAGGCCGCCAACCCCGCGGACGCCATGACCCAGCCCTACACCGCGGCCCAGTACCCCCCGCCCCCACAGAACGGTATCCCCGCCGAGTTCGCCGCGCCTCACCCGCTCCCCACGCCCGACTACAGCGGGCAGAGCCGCGTGGCCGAGCACGCCATGACGCTGTACACGCCCACGCCCACGCACAGTGAGCCGGCGCCGGGCACCGACAGCAGCACGCCCACCATCGCCGCCCCCGCACCGGTCAGTGTCGCTCAGCACCTGCAAACACTCTTCTCCACAGGCCGCCAGCAAGTAAACACCTTTCACTCTTCTTTCTCAAACTTTAACCATGTCATTTTAACGCCTGCTTCTTCCTTATAGTTTCCATGTGACCTGTAGGGGGCGGTAATCATACATTTCCTTCATTTAAATGGGGAAAATGAATTTGTTATGCGAGTAAATGAAGTTACGAGCTTGGTCACGAAGCAAATTCAACTCGTAAATCAAGGTACCTCTGTCTACCAGCTCTCCCAATGCAGTGTCAGTGTAAGGTATAGACGTGGGAGGGGCAGTTGTTACGTACCTCATTATCTGAAAGCGGCAAGCCACAACAGCTGCGAACAGTCTGCGTTTTCCGGTTGCTAAGCAGTTTCTGAGAGCTGCTTCACGTCGAATGCGAATGGTTGTTTGTTTGTGTGTGCCCTGCGACTGGCTGGCGACCAGTTCAGGGTGTACCCCGCCTCTCGCCCCAAAGATAGGTGGGATAGGCTCCAGCACGCCCGCGACCCTTGTGAGGATAAAGCGGCTCAGAAAATGGATGGATGCATATATATATATATATATATATATTTAACACAAACACACTTTTATGCATTCATACTTGCAGCAGTCACATGACTCCAAGTGTGTAATTTTCTACTCATTTTTTGCACGATAAGCAGAAATGTGCAGTAATGCGAGTTACGCCAGAGAGCGCAGCGGCGTTATCGGGGGTGCTGCAGTCCGCATGAATGATTTAGGGGCGCTGGGCTCCGTCCTGAGAATGTGTGCAAATATTCATCAAACATCCTGAGCGCTGACGTTATTGGAATCTCGGACTTGTTAGCGGCTCAGAATTTTGATTTTGAAATATTTTTTTGTATTAATAAATCAATAACTTTTGGGGATACGCACCCTATATTTGCTTCTTTTAAATAGGAAGAATACAATGAAATATTAAAATGAATTTCTTCATCTATCAAGGGAGATAGATAGATAGATAGATAGATAGATAGATAGATAGATAGATAGATAGATAGATAGATAGATGGCTATATACACTGTATATGCTGTATAATATCATTTTTATTTTTCAAATATACAGTATGTCTTAAATTATTTTAATAGATTTAATAATTCATTCTCATTATTTACTTTTACTCCTCATAATTAAGATACAGTGTCATTATAATTAATGAATGAATCAGACAATAAATACAACATATTTAAGCACATATAAATATATATATTACACATTTTTCTACTTATTTGTTTTCACTTTAAGTTACAAAAAATACCCAATAATTTAAGGAAATCAGTAACTTAAAAAAAAAGAAAAGTATTGTAATTGAATGAGTATTGTTATATTGTCTAGCTACTGTACATGTGTTAAAGTATTATGTATGTTTATAGGATTACAACACTGAATAATAAATGATAGTTATGGTCGCCCATCAATGGCATTTCCAATTATTACCCCCCCCCCCCCGTGCCTTTTTAAGCAGTGTTGGAACCTCGGACTTTCCACAAAGAAGCCCCCCTTGCCGGGTTAGCGAACTAGCTCCAATTCGGCATTTTCATTCCCGCCACTTCAAATACTTTTGATCCTCGGCTCAAGATGGCGAAGATGGCGATAAAAGCGGAGATGTTTCACGCCGCTAAAGCACAGCAACGCGTCCGTAAAGACCAGTAACGCCGTCAGAGATGAGACCCTTAAGACCGCCACGCTGCTCTCGTCTCTCTCACAGCGGGAAAACACCTGCCGGGAGAGGTCAACGCTCGACTGCCGCCTTAACTGGGTCACACACGCACACACACACACACACGCACGCGCACACACACACTATGAATTGTTAACTACTAACTGCCCTCTCTCGCAATCGCAGTTGCGTGGCACGCGAAAGCTGATTCTATACTTTTACTTTTAATGGCACAGGAAGTCAAACTTCGATTCGTCCTTGGTTGAAATCTGCGTTTTTGGAGAGACCCTCTAAAATGCTGCTTTTTAAATAGTTTAACCCTTAGCACACACACTTTCAACTTCTGAAAAAGGAAAAAAATATATATCACAGCGGAGTTCACAGGTGATTTTTTTTTCTTTAATCATTCTTGGAGCGTGCTATACCAAACATTTTGTCTTTCTTTCAGTAAATGAAATAATCATGTTCCAAACTGAAACACAAGATTATGATTTTTTTTTTTTTTTGGGGGGGGGGGTCTCCTTTTTAGGAATCAAAAAAATTGTGTGTAAAATGAAAAATCAGAATATGAATGTACCATTACACTCCTACTGACATAACTTTTTTTTTTTTTTCCAATAATACAATAATATGTCTGCTGAGAACGAATACATACGTTTCTGCCACGTGGGAATACAAATGCTCAAAACGACGCTGACAACCACAACAAAAAATACCCCAACTATGATCGTTTACACGTCAAGGCTAACGACGCATTTTCATCCGGCACATTTCCGTAGCGCGGCGGCGCCTCGTCGGTTCGGTTTGGATTTACAGCGCTCTTGTTACACCGGCGAGTTTAAAGCTGGCAGAATCGCCCCTTAACCCCCCACCCCACCCGGCCGTCTCCTCTCTCGCCTTCACCATCTCGCGGCCATTCAAGCGCGCCTCTGCCCGGGAAAAGAGCCTCGAGGTGGTGGCCTTCCTCCTCCTCCTCTTCCATCCACACATCCGCCCACAAGAGTGAGGCGGTGACATTATCGGGGTGTAAACAGAGTCTAATCCTCGGGGGGATGGTGACACGGTGTCGCCCACCGCTGAGTTGCGCCAGCTTTAATGGCGCGAGCTGCCCATTTGCCTCGGGTAACACCGCCGCCGCACGGGCCCGACTGCCTTTTGATTGCCGACGCGCAGATTGAAAGAGCAGATTCTCAATGGAGGCCCCTCCGCCACCTCCCCTCGTCGCTGCTCCCTTGACGCCACTTTACTCTGCACAGCTCTCCGACATAAAGACTTAAAAAGAAGCGAGAAGGTTCTGTGACGTTTGTTTTAACGAGTCCCCTTTCCCTGCCTCCCCGGCTGGTTGGCCGTCCATCGGCATATCTTCCTCTGCCCTCCGGAACCGGACCTCGAGGGCCGTTCTACAGCGGTGCTGCGAGATACGAGGGACCAGACTTGCAGTGCCGTGAAAAACTACTGCAAAATGCTCCATTTTTGTTCCATTCAAGTCAAAAATATCTCCACAGAGATGTGAACGACTCGTTGCCAGATAGAGAAAATACCAGTTATTCGGTTTAGGGGGCAATTACTTTTCCACACAGGCTCGGGTAACTTGGACAGAATTACAGTTTGTGTATTTAAAACAACCAAATGGCTTTGCCTTTATAGTCCACTAGCTTAGTGCTAAAAATTTTTTTAAAAAAAGCAAAATGCCATAGGCGTGCTAACTAATAAAATCAGTTTTGTGGGGTTTCAGTGGTTCTCAAACTTTTTACACCAAGCACCATCTCAAAAAACACCTCCAAGTACCACCATCAATGAAAACTATTAAAATATAGTAGCGTAGAAGATCTACGCGTTTAAAAATGAGGCAGAGGCGTTATTCCTAGAAAGTAAGAAATGTAATATTAATGTAAGCTGCTGTAAAATTGCACATAGTTCACACACGGTAAACATGTTTGAAAACAAACATTTCAAAAAGATTCAATAAAAGTATTTCTGTCGCTTGGTAGCTACAGATACAGCGCAGTTTGTATTAAGTTAAAAAAAAAAATGCACCAATTAAGGTACTGTAATGTCGTCATGTGTGGGCAAGGATGTGCTTTTATCCGTTTATTGGATGGGACAGTCAAACACACAAATGCAAAATGAGAACGGTCACAAGGAGCTGCTCTAGGCCACAACTCACACCCAGACACTCACACGCAGAGAAACATTTTCCAGCATTTATGGCGTTTCAATTGTTTCCCATGAAGAACACTTTTGTTTGCTGGTGTGTCTTGAGATTTTTCAAACGTTAGATAAGTGCTTTGGCTCAATATAGGTTGCGAAGCAGTGCTCGGGAGGGGAAGGGCGGGGGGGGGGGGGGGGGGGGGGGGTGACGCTTTCGACGATCCGGGCCAGCGGTGGCGGGCTCGTTATCTGGCCGGCTTCAAATAGTCCGAAGTCGGCATGAATTTCATGAGTAATCACTCTGCGTTCAGATAACAAATTAAGGCGGCCGGCGTGAGGGCAGCACTCAATTCCACATTTGTCCGCGGTGAGAAGACTCTCCAAAGGGGATCCTGGGTGACTGCGATAACACCCAAGGAAAAAAATGCAGCGATATCCAAGCTCGCCTCTTTGTTTGTGTCATCCACCGGTTTCCAACGCGAACGCTCGCTCCCGTGTCGCTCAATCTCACCGTCCGCCAAGGACGCTCGATGCGGACGTTTGGAAAGAACGCGCTGATGGTTCATCGATTCTAATTTCTTTATGAAACAGACGGAGAAATCCTTGAATGTCTGAAGTGGCTGAAAAGGACCATTTAGCCTCTGATCTGACCTTCTCGTTGTGACATGACGGAACAACGGGGCCCGGGATGCTTGAAAGAAAGCGGCCTGGGATGAGTCACTGGACTACGAAAATAATGAGCAAATGATGCGGAGGAGATGGATTGTTGGGTAAAAAGGAGAGATGAACTTTTTAAATCCAAGGAGGAGTTATTTTCAAGGAGACGTCGTCTTCATTTTTTTGTAAAAGATTCTTACTTTCTCTGAAAGAGTTTTTTTTTTTTACTTGACTAAAAACTAACTCTATTGTTATTCTTGTTAGGAGTAAGATTTATTTATTTTTTTTTTTTTTAATCAAGGACTCCCTTGTAATTCTAATGCCGATTCAACCTAACTACCATTCGCAACCCTAAATGCCAGTGGAACAAAAATGTTTTTCTAAATAAGATGTAATATCAGTATTATGTTATGAGCGGAACGTCATATTTTTTTTTACAACAAAAAAAAACAATCTTTCTCCTAACAAGAATAACAAGATAATTTAGCTTTTCGTCAAGTAAAAAAACAAAACAAACAAAGCAAATTTGAATTCGGACAACTTAATAAGGAAAATAAAGTTAATAAGGAAAGTAAAGCAGAATTGTAGGAAAATAAATTATTATGATAATTCGTAGCAGGAAATATCCGGTGACACCAGTCTTCCCGGTTAGCCTTCTCGCTGCAATACACCATTGATTTCGGAGCTTCTAGCGCACGTTAGCATCCAGTCGCGGTCTCTCGCGGGAGATACGACTTCTTTCGAAAACGGCAAACAAACAGGCCGAGCAACAGTAAACTACGAAGAATAAATTCAAACTCCCTCTATGCGCGGACACTCTTTAATCAGATGTAGTCTACTGTACCTCCCTGGCCGCGTTCCAGTCAGATAGTTTCAATTATGCTCTTGTAATGCCACTCTGCAAGGAGTCGGGAAAAGCGCTGAGGCCAGCAGTTTGCAGGTGATTTGCAAAAAACAGCGAAGGGATTCTTTGGAGAGAAGTGGCAGAACAGGAAGCCAGCGAGCCGCCGGAGATGACAGCTCGCGCTGGCACGGACGCCGCATTCCGCATCCCGCCGCCTCCTTCCTCTTCCTCCTCTGACCGCTTCCCTCTGACAGCAGCTGTCGGGACAGCAAAGTGGCGCTGATGGTGGCCTCCCGTGGCGTGGTCATTAGTTTCCACTGCGACGACGCCATTTCTCACGTAGGTAGCTACTCAGCCAGCAAAGGCGAGGATGTGGGTGGCTGAACATGAAGGGAGGGAAGGTGGGTGGGGAGGATCGTGAACAAACAGGTAGGGAAGCCAGGGAGGCAAGCAAGCGAGTCGGTCGGCGGGCCGATGGATGGCCGCTCAACAGGTGCGCTCGTGAGGAGGATGGCGACCGAGCGGGTAGGGAAGTCGGGGAGGTAAGCAAACCAGGAAGTTGGTAAGCAGTCCGAGCAGGTGTCCAGCTGGCAACCTAGCGGGGAGGATAGCAACCAAAGCAGGAAAGTTAACAGGGACCATGTCAAGACAGGTAAACAGGAAGACAGGCTGATGGACATCCTGACAACAGTGAAGTTAGAGAGGCTGGAAATTAGAATGTCAAGCATATTGGTAGACAGGCTTATGAGTGTCTAGGCTGCCAGAAAGGATGGCGACCAGGTAGATGGGAAAGGAACGGGGAGGCAGGCCACCAGGCAGCGAAGGAGGCAAGCTGGCCGGTAGGCGAGCTAGGAAGCCGCTTTATGAACATCCCATCAACGGTGACGTCAGAGAGTTTGGGTGGGTAGCCAGACGAACAGGTGTGAGAGGATGGCGACCAGGTAGATAGCTCAGCAGGACAGTAAAGCAATAGTTAGGTAGGCAACCAGGCCACCGGGATCCGAGGTACCGACCTGATAAATTTGCAGTGCTCTAATGAGGCTGTTGTGTTCTCTCCGTGTCCTCGTCGTTGGCGAGCCGCCTGACAAGCTGCGAACGAGCCTGGAAGTTAATCTGGATGTTTGCAAACACGGTGCCTCGGCGTGATCAAACACACACGGTAGAATGCCATTCGCTCGGCGGCCCGCTAAAGGTCGGCGGTGTCTTGTGTGAGCGATGAAGCAGATTGACCTGCGGCGTGGTGCTGTTAGTGGAAGGGGGGAGGGACGGGGGGGGGGGGGGGGGGGGGGGTGCGCCGGTTTCTCGCCGCCCTCTGCCATCCCGACATCTGTCTGCAATGTGTCACCCCGGGCCCGACACGGCCAGTCGGGCTATTAACCTCCACGGCAGAGTTAAGACCCCTACTGGCCGACTCGCTCGCGCACAAATCCACTCCAGCCCCTCTGCCATCCTTTGTTCACGCTGGCCTGGGGGGGGGGGGGGGGGGGTCCTACCTGGTGGTGGGCGCGGGGGGGAGGTTGATCGAGTGGGACCTTGAATCAAACCGCTGTCAATGTTCACAATGGATGTCGGTGACGACTGGAAATGGGCCATAAACGGCAAATAAATGACAGCCATCGCCATGGAGATTGTGATTATGATAATGAGAATAATAAAGGAGATCATCATCACCATCAGCGTGATAATGATGGTACTGCCATGATGAATTGGAAGGAATGCGTCGCGAAGCTCATTTCTGCGATGCTCGGAAATGTATCACTGAGAGAGGCCTCAATGTCACTTGCATTTCACATGGGGATTTCCCAGGAGGCTTTTCAGTTTGCCTTCAGTGTTTGACATTTACAACTAGCTCCAGATGCTTCCTGATTAGCGCCCCCTAGAGCTGGGGTGCTTATTACGTCTTTTGGGTCCAGGGGAGAATTTTTTTTCAGGGACCTCCTCATAATCTCAACAGCAACTAATCATAATTACAATTAAAAAGTTGCCGATTTTGGAGGCCAAAAAAAGTGGGAACGCCACCGTAACAAATTCCTATTGTTTCGAGGGGGGAAAAAAAAAGAAGGGGCTTAAATTTGAAAGATAAAGATATAAAAGATATATTTCTTCAGGTTTCAAAGTTGTACTCTTCGGAGAAAAGTCGTATTTTTCCAAGATAAAGTTGAGTCGAAGTTGAACAACATTTGCCTATTGATGCCACAAGATGCTAACAGTCGAACCGGACAAAAGAAAAAAAAAAGAAAAATAAAAAGCAATCATTTTATTGATTCTGCAAATTGCGACTATGCGAGGGAACACCATATTCTTGAAAAAAAATGATTCTCGTTCACAATCATATCAGTGTTTTATTGGTGTGCCAGTCCTTTTAAGTGATGCGACGCAATCCCTTTTTCCTAATTATTTTTGCGGACCCCCAGTTTCAGAAGCACTGCTCTGGCGGACACATCGGCTCTCAAGCGAGCAGCCGGTGCTTGAGCGGCCATCTTAAGGTTGCCAGTTTGCCGCCCAACAAGACACCTCCGGAGAACACTGAGCCAGGATGTTCATGAGTGTGAAAAAAGCCAGCCTCGTTTAGTCACCTAAATGCTATAATTACAAAGGTTCTGCTAATTAGCAGCCTGCGTCGTTGTTGAGGTTTTTTTTTCGAAGGGGGAGCTTTCACAAGCTCATAAGGTGTGCACCTTTGACCTTCTCACACCGCCCACACTAGAGGGAGATCTAAATGCAAAGTTGAAATGATGCGCGCGAGCAAATGTATTTATGGTAAAACTGTTAACAGTTTTTTTGAAAGAACTAGGAAGTCGCCGTATCTTCATGGGGTCTGGAGACGCGTGGGGGGGGGGGGGGGGGGAGTGCGAAAGTAGTTGTTCCGCAAAGTTGTCAAGGAGAGGTGCAATCCGTTCTTTGAGCTCCTAGATTGGGGTGCGATAAGTTGTTAGGCGGATGTATAGACAGGGCGGCGTATTCAGTGGTTTAATGAACGTGACATTTTGGGGGTTGTTATGCAAACCTGTTGACAATCTTAATTAATGCAAGTGTTCAATATTTACGACCAAACCTCTTCGTGTGTGGCGAAAGCCGACTTATTGAGTTATGACGATGTAAACTGTGACTAGCAACAGAATGTAATCAATCTGAAAGCGCCCCAACTGAGGAACAAGAAAGGGGGCCAAAAATAGAAACAAACATGTCCTACCTGATGTTGTTTCTTTTATTTTGGTTTTCTTTTCTTTTATTTCTTATTTTTGTTAATAATAAAAGTGGGTTTCCCAGTCAACAAGTCTTTTTATTGACTACCTCCACCCTTTGGCAACTTTGCGCATACCCGGAACTGCGATTTGTTGATTTTTTTTTGATTTTTTTTGTAATTTTTATTTTCTACATGAGAATGCGGTCCGTATGTTGGGCGAACTGCAGTTTTCTGTCAGTGGTGCGGTGCATTCGGTTGTCCCGTAAAGTGGGATGAGTGACCAGTGAACTTTGAAATCGCTTGTTTGGCAAACTAGTAAACAAAATGAATAAATAAAATTGAGATAAATGCATTATTCATTCTTTCATCTTCTATACCGCTTATCCTCACAGCCGTGCTGGAGCCTATCCCAGTTGACTCTGGGCGAGAGGCGGGGTACACCCTGAACTGGTTGCCAGCCAATCGCAGGGCACATAGAAACAACCATTCACACCTACGGGCAATTTAGAGTTTGTTTTCCGGGGATGTGGGAGGAAACCGGAGTACTCGGAGAAAACCCACGCAGGCGCGGGGAGAACATGCAAACTCTACACAGGGGAGGCCAGATTTCCTCCGAAAGCAAGCCCACCTGAACGCCGGCTGACATCCATCAGCGGTGTCACGGTGGGGAATGAGCGGGATTTGTCAGCCGCGGCAGACACGTCGTTTATATAGAAATGTCAGAATGGCATTCGCATAATGATGGAAACAACAACGCTTCGGGCTCAGGGTCCCCTCGCGTGCCAACGATGCCGCTAATGTGTCTCGGCTCTGGCCGCGTCGAGCCGCTGTGGGATCTATATCCGTGGCTTTTTTGTCACCGCCTTCAATCTTCCGCGTAGCTCAAGAGCTAAGTGCGAGAGATTAATATGCGGATTTGTGACGCACAACCTCCACGACATTATAACTCATCGGCTGTTTATCGCCGCGGCTTTCTCGTTGGATTGAAAAATGACTGACGCTGGAAGGCGGTGCTTCTCGAACTAAGGTTTCCAACCCCCTGGGGTCTGCGAGACTTATCTTTGAGCTTCCGCAAAATCATTTGCGAAAATGATTGTCGTATCATTTAAAAAAAAAACAAAAAAAAACAAGTGCAGACCTACGTAGGTAGCACCCAGCCCCAGCTATTCGGAGCTATTCTCGCCTATATTAGTCATTCAAACTGCTCTAAGTGCTCGAGGACTCTGAATCTTTGTGTACAATTGTCAAAAAAATAATAATAATAAATTGTACCAGCATAACTAGCAACCCCTTATTGCTCAGTGACTGTTTGTCTCCAAAGTGTTCTCTGTCAATTGACTGTCTGTTGTCGTGCTAGAGCGGCTTCGACGACCGGAGACAAATTCCTTGTCGTTTTTTCGACATACTTGGCAAAATCGAAATTCTAATTCTATTTGTGTTTTTATTGTGTTCTTTCTGAAACGCCCTAAAATGCCACAAGATGGCGCAAAATCCCAGTCTAAATAGGAAAATGATACTTTGGTGTGAAAGAAAGCGTGTTGAAGTGATCCATCTTGATCAAGAGGCAAGCTTTGTGAGCTGGGGAGGAGCTAAGTTTAGCCTGGGTTGTTAGTGGAAGATGTGACGGCAGTCTGTTTTGGTAAATCAATACAATATACAATACAACGCAAAAGCTAAATCTGTAATACATTTATTTTTAAGGGTAATAATGTGAGATGACGATAAAATTATATTGAACTGTTTTGGGATCATAGTTTGAGATATATTTACAATTGAAACTATTCATAATTAATTATAAAATATATACATATATTTTTTTTATCGTTCTTAGGACCCTGTCCTGACAAAGTTTGCCTTTGTTCTCACAAAGATGACGACTGTTGTCTTTAAAAAGTGTAACTTTATTCTTATACAATGCACAACTATAAAGCACGATGGCTATTGAGCGCGTTTTCCTGTTTTTTTATTTCCCACCCCCAGCAGACGGACGACGTGACGCAAACGGACGCCTCGCAGCACTCGGACTCGTCGGAGAAGCAGCAGCCAAAACGGTTACACGTGTCCAACATTCCCTTCCGCTTCCGGGACCCCGACCTGAGGCAGATGTTTGGGGTAAGTGCAGGAAAGGAACTCGGAGCATCGCACTGACCGAGACGAACTGACACGACGGACGACCACGACGCCCCAGAGTCAAAGTCAATTAGCCACCAAGATGAATCTTAATTTCTAATTTCCCTGATTAAAATGCAACATTTTGCCATTTAAAGGCTATTATTGCTCACAAAAAAAAGGCTACATTAGCCTATGAGAAAAAAAAAATCACATTCGGCCACAAAAAGGTAAATTTCGGCTTTGGAAATGTAATGTTTTGCCAGTAAACTAACCTTTCAGGACTGTTTCGTAAAACACTGTTATGCGATATTTGTTCACAAAAGAGCCACTGGAATATTGTTTTTTAACAATAGTTCAGTTAAAGGTTATATGAGGTCACACAAACTATGATATTTTTTGCCTTAAAGGATATATGTATATTTGAAAAGAGGCTGTATTGGAGTGTGCGTTGAGTTAGAGCGCAAAAGCTTTCTATAGTTGGAGTTGTTCATCATTTTTATTCACAAAGGATAACACATTTTAGTGTCATTTCATAGTTACGTGAAAATGTTGGACTTTCTCTGCTGTTGTGATGAAATCTTTGAAAGACTTTACCCCAACATTTTTTTTTTTTTTTTTTATAAATTAGCATCTTTGTTGCTAGATTTGTATTAACTTAGAATACCGCAAAATCGGTAATTCTCAAAGTGTGGCACTAGTACCACTACTGGTATGGTAGGACACCAAAAACGAAACCTTTCCGCAAAAGAAATAGCTCTCTAAAGTTTTCTAACGAAAAAGAAGTTTTCCGAAATTTTCATATAATAATAATGAAAATAATGAAATAAATAAATACAATTTTACCCAGTTTTAAATTGATTTCGTCAGAACGAAAATAAATCAGTTCGCTATGCGTCAAAATGGCGAATATCGGCGCCGATGATCGGCGCGGTCGATAATCGGTCTGTCCCGAATGAAAATGTTTCGAGCCACGAAGGGTTACCTTGGACGGGTCACGCCCGATTAGAGATGAGAGTAAAAGCGAATTGACTCCAACTTTATCATGAGAGAAACTACAAAAAGAGGAAGAAGAGTTCACCTGCCTGCTTGCGCAGGTTTCATTTCACATCTGAGCAGCTCCGCGTCCGTCTGTCTGGCCGCTAATGAGGCAAACCATCTTATGCCTGGATAAACGGCGTCATACGAATAGAACGGTAACATCTGACGGCTCCAAATGGAGCCAAAAATGGACGTTTAAGCGGCGAGAGCTAATTGGACTTTTAGTGGCCAGATGCGCCGGAGAAGACGCCGTCGGGCCGAGGCCCTGTCTGCGGTTTTTTACTGTAAATGGTCGACAACCTGGCCGCTCTCTCTTGCGTCGCCTTTATTGTTTCTCGAATCCAAATGGCTTCCATAATTAGCTGGGAGACTTTTGGTGTGCCATTGCTGCAAAATTGATTAGCGCCCACCTCCAAAAACGCTACATTTGCTCGCAAAAATGCGACATTAGGCCGATGGAAATGTTATATTTCCCCACAAAGTGCCAGATTTATTTATACGGTAGACAACAAAAAGTTATATTTTGGCATATATGTCGCAAGGATGGTAGTTTCCCAACACAAATGCAATATTTTGCCATTAAGATAAGATTTGCTCACAAAACGGCAACATTAGGCTATGGAAAATGTGTCTTTTGAAAAAAATAATAATAATTACCTCAATAATAATAATACTAACTAATACTAATAATAATAATTACATTAGGACACAAAAACATATTTTACTTTAAAAAAGCTAAACTTGCTCACAAAGAGGTTACATGAGGACAAAAAAAAAAAAAACATTTCGGGTTAACAGTCTGCATTGAATCCCCTAAAGGTTACATTAGGCCACAAAAAAACATCTTAGCTTAAAATGCTATATTTGTTCACCAAAAGTCAACATCAGGAGAGAAAAAAAAAACATTTTGCCTTGAAATGCTATATATATATATATATATATATATATATATATATATATATATATCAGTGGGTACGGAAAGTATTCAAACCCCCTTAAATGTTTCACTCTTTGTTATATTGCAGCCATTTGCTAAAATCATTTAAGTTCATTTTTTTCCACATTAATTTACACACAGCACGCCATATTGACATAAAAAATTTGCTAATTAGCAGTCAGGGCTTTAAGGCATATGTTTATATATATATATATAAATATTACATTAGGTTAATAATAATAATTTTACCTCAAAAACCTATACTTGGCCACGAAAATATATTAGACCACAAAAAAAACATTATATTTTCCCTTGGGGGGGGGGGGGGGGGGGGAAATTATAAATAAAAGTATTTTACTTTGAAAAACAATTTAATCTAATCTAATTTGGTTTACAGGACAAAAGGTTAAATTAGGACACAAATATATTTGATCTTAAATCGGTATATTTGGTTACCAAAAGCTTACATTAGCCCACAATAGCAAAAAAAGCACAACATTTTGCTTTGAAATGCTATATTGTATTTGGTCACAAAATAGTTTATTTAGATTACGATCACAGCGTAATCTAAGCAAAACGGCGTTGACAAAAGTGCGAGGGAATATCATTTTCATACCACTGAACGTGTTTATTGAACTGTCACCATTAAAATGTCATCTGTCGTGATAAAGCTGTGTTTGTAAAGTTGAGACCACAGCGTATGAAGCCTAACCTATAATCTAATGACTATGACAATTGCCAATTGTCCAGAGTCACTGCTTCTAAATAAATAAACCTGACTGAGTGATTTAATTAAAGCAGAGGACACAGGAGGAATCAAGATTTTGTTCACATTATTCTTTCATTTATTTTTTTTTGATTTTTTTTGAAGGATGGCAATGTTTTTATGTCATGTGTTATTCCCTTAATTATGCATCTCTTTCGTTCTCCATAAGCCCATTAGGTACACATCTAATTATATTGAACCAAGAGAAAATTCTCTTGGCTTTTGTTTAAGTGGTCTCTTAAGAATCGTAGGAGTTTACAAGGCTGTCACCGCAAAGTGCAGAGCGTAGTTTGTTCAGAAATAAAGTTGAGTGAAATTGAGTTTGGAATTGGCAATGTTCACACAACATTGCCTCTTTTTTTGCAATACCACATCTTTAATCTCACACTATTATTTTTTAAATACTCCTTTTTCATCACAAATTTTCTTTTTCAAAGTAGCTATTCTCGAAAAATGTATTGAATGTTGTCTCATCTCTTTTTCCAATTTTTTTACCCCCCCAAAAAAAATACAATTTTATGATACATGATCACAATTTTTACCCCTCAAAATCTGATTTCAGTCTTGATAAGACCTTTTTGGGAAAAAAAAATATTACATTTGTACTTTCATTTTTCTCTCATAATTTTACTGTACTTTGATTTTGTCTTATGACATCATTTTTTTTACCTGATTTTTGTATTTATTTATTATTTATTTATTTATTTATTTTTTTTTTTGCAAACGGTTAAGGTTAGGGTTCGATTTCTTTTTGGCAAAGCGTTCAATGCCACAGCCCAATGTGTGTTTATCCGCAGTTCGGCGTTGGTGGAAACCTCACAGTGTTTAGAACAGGGATTCTCAAACTGGTTCCAGCTAGGGCCTCCTTACACTGGAGACATTTTTTCCAAGAACACCCTCATAATTCTAACACCAACAAAACACCTCTTTTCTCGGAAAAAAACAAAACTGGCCCAACAAGTAAAATCATCGCTGAAATAATAACAATAAGTTGCTGTTTTCCCCTTTGTTTCATTGCAAAGCAATACGATCAATCAACTTTTATGAAACAGACTCGTAGTCCATTAGAAAACTCATACAGTATGGTACATAATAAGACACATAAAAAGAAAATCTTTATATTTAAGGACCATAATAAGTTTTTGCTCGATGGCCTTACAAGAAATTTCACTTGCACTGTACAGAAAGTATTCAGACCCCCTTTAATTTTTCACTCTTTGTTATATTGCAGCCATTTGCTAAAATCATTTAAGTTCATTTTTTTTCCTCATTAATGTACACACAGGCTACATTAGACCACACCAAAAAAATCTATTTGGCAACAAAATGCAAGATGAGGTACTGTATTATGGTTGACCACAAAAAGTTGTATTTTGGCACCAGTTCAAATCAAATGTTTATTTTCCGCTTGTCTCATTATTCAAAGACGCATTTGCATATTTCTATCAATATTGGCACGAGCAGTAGTCGATGTTTATTCACCCAAAATTCCCGAGACGTCTGATATGTGGGTGGGCGCGGATGTGAGCCAGTCCCGTGTGGAAATCCAACCAGACGACTTCCTGTGCGAGTAATTAATGGATGCCACACGCTTACTAGGCTCAATTCAAACAATGAGCATCTGTTAGCGTTGCGTGGCGAATGACGGTGGGGGGTTGGCGTTGAGGGGGTGGTTCTGACACACAAACGCCCGCAGATGCGTATATGATGGAGCTGAGCGCCACACAATGTCCGGGTAGATGCCAACGGAATATTAACACTGCAGGATCGTTTCAGAGGAGCCAAATGACGGAATTTTGCTCTTCCACAACCTTTCTTGTGTGAAAAGTAGGACTTTACCCGACTCGAATCGAATCTGAATATTTTCTCAGTGATATACAATTTTAATCTCACACATTTAAGATGTATTTTGATTGAAAGAAGACTTTTATTTAAAAAAAAAAAAAAAACTACTCCCAAATTATGATTTTATTATCATATCTTTTAAAAAAAAATTCTAGAAAAATTATTTTAATCTTGTAATATTAAAAAAATTAAGAAAAAAACACTACTTTATTTGCCTATTACGACTTTTCCTAAAAGCAAGATTTTACAAAAAAAATACAACTATCTTTATCTCGAAAAAAATAAGCCTTATTTTTCTCTAAATATAATATCACTTTTTATCTCTTATTATTATCTTTTTTCCCTAAACATGTTTAATCTCATTAATATGTTCTTCAAAAACACTTTAATCTCTTAATATTATGACATTTCTCACTAAGAAAAATACAATTTTAAACTCATATTATTCCCCAATTTGAAAAATCCCATTGTCATAATGCTGCGCCTTTATAAAATACTATTTAATCTCATGTTCTGCCTTTTCCCCAAAAAATACATCTTTAATCTCATATTACATCTTTTATCTTTGCCCAAAATATAGATTCCCCAAATATTGAATTTCCTTAAAAAAAAAACTAACAAATTTCATGTTACACCTTCCCCCCCCCCCAAAAAAAATTACAGTTTAAATCTCATAATGCTCTGCCTTAAAAAAGAAAAAAACATCTTTTTATACGAGTTCACCTATTTGAACCCGGAACTGTGAGGCAGATGTGCTAACTAGTCGTCCACTGTTCCACCCACATGAAGATATGTCCATGATAATGACTATTTTTTCCTTGTTATTCACCATTTCTGGAAATGATTCACTGCCACCCTCGACTGTACGCATGCCTAAATGTCCAGAACACATACAGAAACACACTTGAAAGGCTGTGCGACTTCAACGATCCTTTTGCGTCTCGGATACAAAATCTCCATGTGCTGCAACGTCGGGGACGGCGAGTGTTTGACGTGCGTAATTACTTTGAAGCAAGTAACTCAGCGGGCCGCAGACAGCAATTAAAAGTCACTCTCACTCCGCTCATTATAGCAACTCTCACTTTACTTTCATTCGTCTCCTCTTTAAGCATGTGAGGCCGGCGGAGGAGAGGGCGCCCAAACAAAGAGGATGAAGAATAGGGGGTAGCAGGGAGAGGGGGGGGGGGGGGGCTACATGATAGCGGCGCAAAGGTAGCGGCCGCTTCACAAGTCCAAGGTCTGCCGCGGGCTCAGAAGAATGAAAAGAACGCTTCATCCTTTTCTCCTTCTCCTCGACTCGACAAGCAAAAATGCTGCAGTGCGGGTGAACTCTACAAAGTGACGACAAAACATAGCAAGCAGTACGACCAATACAATGCTAGCATTAGCAGCATAACCAAGCAGACGTTAGCCACGGCTGCTACATTGGTAGCATGACTTATTTGTAAGAGAGTGTTACCATAACACTGTGGGATCTATTTTCGTAGTCGGCGCAACTGTGGCGTATTCTGAAGGCTTACAATGGTCAAAAACTGACTGCCATTTGGAACTGTTCGTAATTCCCTTCCGCATTTTAATGTTCAACCCGCCTCCTAACGACTCTCCCTTTTTCTCTTTCGCAGCAATTTGGAAAGATCTTAGACGTGGAGATTATCTTTAACGAGCGAGGGTCCAAGGTGAGTCCTGCGCAACGCCAGCTACTTCACGACCTCGTTATATACTCACGTGTGTTTATTACCGTCAACGCCAACAGTAGCGCGGGAAGGCCAGTGGCTGTTGTTTCGCTTGCTTTAGACATTGCCCACAAAAAATGGACATTGTCACAAAATGTTTGCTTATTATGGAAATTATGGAAATTCCCCAAAACATTCCACCAATGCTATTCTTTGACGCAAAATAATTGTATTTTTGTCCACAAAACAATATATTGTTGACCACAAAAAGTTTGATTTTTGTCACAATGATATACAGTATTTGGTCAGGAAAGTGGTAGTTTCATATAGATATGATCATTTTTGTCATTGAAACATGAACAAAACTCTACATTTGGCGTTTGAAATATTGAGTTTTGCGTTGAACGACTATATTTGGTCACAAAGAGTCTCCAAAAGTTTTTTTTTTTTTTTTTTACACAAATGTTATACTTTCCCCCAGAGATGAAAGAGTTTGGCTAGGAAAGTGGTCATTTCCCACAGAATTGAAATTGAAAAGCAGATATGCTCACACAAACGCTACATTTGGCTTTGGAAATGTTATATTTTGCCTTAAACAAATGTCACGTTCCATTAGTTGGACTTTATGAAAAAATGCGATGCTTTGCCACGTTTGGCCAGGAAAGTGGTAGTATCCCACGGTAATGCAACATTTTGCCATTGAAACACCGATATTTGCTCACGAAAAGGGCCCATCTGTAAAAACCTTATATTTTGCTGCAAAATGCTACAGTTTTCTTCAAAAAAAAAATGTTCTCAAACAAATGCAAGTTCCATTGGAAATCCAAAAGTTTGTCCCTAAAATGTAAACACAGAAGTGTTCATTTGGTTGTTTTGCCTCAAACCCTCAATGATGCCACTAAAACACGATTTGGATAGAAAATGTGGCATTTGTATTTTCCTTGCTGCATTTGCACCTTTGCAAACATTCACAACTGCAATTAAGTATTTTTTATCTTTTTATCTTGTCTCATTTTATCTTATTTTCTTATTCTTATTATATTTCACATATCTCTCAAAGATTTATTCAAATTTCTCAAAGAGTTATTGGGCTAATCAGGGACCTTGGGGATCAAATTTCGTGCCATATCGTGTGTTGGTAGGACAATTAAATCCTTGAAAAATGTATGTAGACTCGGCCACAAAAAAATATTGTCGCTGACTCGCTACAGGTCACTTTCCCATGTCAATGTATTATTTTTTCCATTTAAATGTTTTATTTGCTGACAAAAGATGACATTAGAACACTAAAATAGTACATTTCAAATAGCTTTCCATACTCTTCACGTCTTGTCACTGTCCCAATACTTTTGTCCCTTAACCGTACATTTTCCATTCCTTGGGGAACGCGAGGCCTTGCATTCCGGGCTCGATCCTGTCCCAGCAAAAAGACGGAGTGTGAGCATCAACCTGTCAAAACGCATATTTTATTTATTATTATTTTTTTATTATTATTTTTATTTTTTTTTATCACCGGTGCCCTACAAAGCACATTACCCAGCATGCCTCGCTCGCTTATATAACGAACCGAGCGGGACATTAATAAACAATCTATTTCCTATGAAGCCATTTGCATTCAATATGTTTGTCAGCTTTGAAAAATGGACGCTATGCTCGGTCCTGTTGTAAGCTAATTATTCCTTTGTGTGTGTGTGTGTGTGTTTGTGTGTGAAAGGGGGGAAAAGATGGAGGGGATAACAGCAGTCGGTGGATGTCCAAAGGATTAATTCTGCCCTCAATTCCTTTTTTGAATTCATTTCTTTATCCCCCACCCGCAACCCCGCCCACCCCCAAGGACAGGCCCACATTATTTGTGCTCGATGGTAGTGATGGCGGATCTGGCCAACTGGTAGCAGATTGTTCCTTTCGCCGTTTCTCACATGTATTACGTTCTTCATAAAATATCAGCCAACATGAGATTGGATGGATTACAGTACAATACAGTATATACTGGGTGGGCCCGCCGCAAACATCACCTTGCTGACTCTAAGCTGACGTTAATGAGCGTGACGCCTCCACTAGCGCAATGTTTACACCTAACACTGCGAGACATCTTCTTCTTCTTCTCTTCTCTTCCCGCCGTTAATTGCCCAAGCGTTACGCTTGTTTTCCTGACATTCCGCCTCTTTAATTGGGCCGAGCCGGACCCGCTTTGTCAGACGGGTCCTCTTTCCCCCGTGTTTTGCTCTTTGCTAACTGCTGCTAATTAATCTGGCAACTTCCCACCATCGCTGCTCACCTTCTCTTATTCTGTGTGTCTTCCTCCTTTTCTTCTTCGCTGCCGCCGTCGGCGTCAGGGCTTTGGCTTTGTAACTTTTGAAACGAGCGCAGATGCCGACCGCGCACGGGAGAAACTAAACGGTACAATCGTAGAGGGCCGCAAGATCGAGGTGCTTTCTCTTTTTCTTCTCGTCTTGTTTTTCGCAGCACGACGGCATCCTGATGATGATGAGGATGGCGGTGTGCATGATGAGCGCATGCTATCAGCCGGCAGATGCGAGCTTGTTGGCGTCTCCGGTCTTGGCGGGAAAATCCACCGCCAATCAAAGCATGTTTATCGTCGTCGTGGTTTGTGCATCCAGCTCAGGGTTGGGCAAACGTTTGTGCTCGAAACATTCGCGATGTTTTGATCTTGAAATCAGACAGATGGGCCAGGTCATTTGTAGATTGGGTTATTTAAAGCAAAAACAAAAAAGGTCATGTGTGTATGTAAACAACATAACAAACAACAGATTTTTCCATGATCATTTTTACCAATTATTAAATTTTAATTGTTTTAATTCATGTGTATTGCTCATATTTTTTCTTTGACAACAAAACAATTGTTTGTTTTCATAAAATAATCATTTGTCCTAATTTCAATTGTTTTTATTTATAATTTACATAATTTGACTAAGTCTTTAATAGAATATAGTGTGTCATGTGCGTATAATTGTTTTTACTAATATGTTTGATTTTATTATTTACAATACTGGTAAGTAAAAGAACATTATTGAACTAACCAATTTTAAAATAAAATGGCAAAATTATACAAAATAATATTCCTTCTTTTGATCATAAAATATTCATCAATTCTTCTGTTTATGAATTTAATTAATTATACCAATTATATAATAAAATAAATGCAAGCTATCTTCTTTATTTTATTATTTACAAAAACATATCGCTCTCATTATTAATCATTTATTTTAAAAAAATAAGTATAGTATCTAATTTTTACAAATATTTTGTATTTTATTATCTATAAATCCATCAAATAACTATTGAATTGGAGTAGAAAATCAACACAAAAATAATCTCTTTTGATAACAAAACATTCATGATATTTTTTATTTACTTATTCATAATTTAGGTACTTTTGCCAATTATTTAACAAAATAAAATGTATTGAGTGCATTTGTAAAAAAAAAAATAAATAAAAAAATAAAATGAAGTGAATCGATAGATGTTCTTTTCATTGATCCTTCTTCGGGTCAACGAATGCGGAAGTGTCGGTGTGGTTTTCCCAGCCCTGATCAACTCTTTGCTTGCTCGTCATATTTCTTTCCAGTATGCTGCTTGCTGCTAATTGGTGCATGGTGAAACTTCTTTTCACGTCGTCATTTTTTTTGCATCCGCAAACTTTTTGTTTTGATTGTTTTGATTGTCGGTGTTTGTGTTCTCCTTTTTCTGCGCGTGTGATGGCGTCTATTGTTGTTGTTCTTCAGGTGAACAACGCCACAGCGCGAGTGATGACAAACAAGAAAGTGGCAAACCCGTACACGAACGGTGAGTACCGACACAAACCTAATAGTCACGTCAGCACCCTACTTTGCAACCCTACCACGTGCTTGAAACCCAACCTTGAAGCCCTATCCCTGGCGCGAAGTTAGAACCCTTAAAGCTATCATTTCAAATAGGATGCCTTCTTTAAAACCCTAACACTTGTTTGACGCGCTAACCCAGGCTTTCAGCCCTAATTTGAAACTGTAACCCTTGTTTGAAACCCTACTCCAAGTCTTCAAACTCTAAATTGAAACAACAACCCTTGGTTGAAACCCTAATATAAGTCTTGAAACCCTAATTTGAAACGTTTACCCTTTGTTTAAAACCCTAATCCAGTCAGGTCCATATAGTGATTGCGTGAATAGAAAACGTCTTGTGCCTGTAGTAGTTGTTGTTGTTGTTGTTGACTTGTGTATTGCTCTCGCCAGGCTGGAAATTGAACCCGGTGGTGGGCGCCGTTTACGGTCCCGAGCTGTACGCCGGTAAGTCCCGTCGCTCGCGCCCGTCAATCGTTCCCAAAAGTCAATCCCGCCTCAAGATGCCCCTCGCAATCAAAGCGGCGTCCCGATAAGCGGTGGCGGATGATCCCCGACTCCCTCCGACTCTCTGCCGCCGCCTCGTTGTTTGCGAGCGTGGAGGAGGAGGAAGGGGGGTGAAAAAAAGTAGATTGGAGGAGCACTCGCGAGTGTTATCAGACGACGACGACGACGGATTTGCCCGCAGCGACAGATTGACTTTTACACAGCGAGCAGACGAGAGAGATCGACACCGAGATTCTGTTTGGACGAACAGAAAACGACACGAGCTGGGACCGGCACGAGGGGGGCCAAAGGGGGAGGTTCCTATTTATCTCCCCCCCCCCCCCCCCCCCCCTCTCCAAAACGGCCCCACCTTAAAGCTTCATGACTGTTTGCATTTTAATCAAGGCCAAATAGTCTCTCTTGTGAATATTCTCATTCATCAATCGATCGAAAACTGAACTGTTCTGGTAAATATCTGGCCAAAGCCTGAAGCCCTAATTTAAAAGCATCATTTTATCCTTATTTGAAACCCCAACCCTTGCTTAAAACCCTAATTTGAAACCCCTACTTAAAGACCTAACCTTTGTTTTTTTCACTCTCAGCAACTCGAACTTTAACCAGGTCTTGAAATCCTACGTTAGAACTGTCACCAAAGGTTGAAACCCCTAATTTGAACCCATAACCACAGTTTAGAACCGTAACCCTAATTTGCAACTGGAACTTTTTGAGAGCCCTACCCCTTGCGTGCGGATTGGCCAAGAGCGGCAGATTGATTTTTACAAAGGCGAAAGATATTG
Source organism: Phyllopteryx taeniolatus (assembly GCF_024500385.1). NCBI lineage: Eukaryota > Metazoa > Chordata > Actinopteri > Syngnathiformes > Syngnathidae > Phyllopteryx > Phyllopteryx taeniolatus. Next base: position 4,848,041 of record NC_084517.1, on the reverse strand, counting down.
CGGAAGTGACGAAAGTGGGATGAGCTCAGTGGGGTTTCCCTTATCTAGCGCCCCCCCCCCCCCCCCCCCCACTCCACCGCCGCCATCTTTATGACTGCACGTTATATGCAGCCTTTGCATTTCAATTTTGCAGGAAGCGCTGAGCACACAATGGCGACGGCGGCGGCGGCGGGCGCTTTTTAACGACCTTCCTTTCCTTTCTCCTCATTAGACTAAAATCTGTGCATTCCCTCCGACGCTTTACACTCAAGCTAAATACGCCGGCGTGCCGCGAACAAGCGCCCGTCCCTCATTTTTACATCCCGTTCCACGTCTGCCTGACCCCGCCCCGCCTCGCCATCGCGCCGTGACCATTACACACAAACACCGGATACTTCCTTTAGGTGCTCCGTTTAATGGCGTCCAATGCGACGCTGGCTTCATTTATGTCACATTATTCTGCTTGTACTGTGCCTTTGCTAATATTTTGATTACAGATAATGGAAATCCACAAACAGTATACAAATAGTCAGTGAACTTTTTTGGGGGTGGGCTTGTTTGGCTGTCGTCAGTGAACTTCAAGTGTGTTGGTTTGCCGGGCTGCATCTGGCGTAGTAGATGGCGGCGTTGGATTTGAGCTCAGCACAGCTTTTGAGTAAAAGATCATTGGGGGGGGGGGGGGAACACATCGAATATGAGGGAGGGAAATGCACACATGTTTGCAGTCAGACAAGTTCAGATCCCTCACACGCTAACAGAGTAAGTATATGTATGTTCTAAACAGAGTAGTCTCGCAGTAGATATAGGGGCAAGTGTGTGTCACCATCATGAGAAAAGATGATGCATTTAATGGAGTGAAAGGCGAACGCCGTGTAAAAAAAAAAAAAAAAGCCACTGACGTTCAACTGGAGCCATGAGATGAGTCAGTGTCGTTCATGGCGCATTTCTTAGTTGTATGTCTGGAAATACATGATTATTTTGCCATCAAAAGCCCTTTCTCGGTCTTTTTTTCTGTTTTATAGTTAGTTTTTGCTAAGCCAACTCTTGTTCTACTGCTGATTGCTAAACTACAGAAAAAGCTAGAAACTCACTTTTTTTTCTGGTGAAAGAAGAGAGTCTCCGCTTTGTTTTGGTAGTGTCGATACATTGTCGCGGAATACGAGATTCTGTGGGTCTTTGAAAGATCAGTCAAAATTCAAAGGGGCAGACTGCTTTGAAAACAGCTGGCATTCATGGAGGTAAAAAACATTACAAACATTTTTGTTGGATTTCTTGGGGGAGACTGAAACAGATTCATGGTATTTCCATTCATTTCAATGGGGAGATATAATTTGAGATACAAATGTTTTGTGTCATTCACGCAATTAATAAACCTTGTATCGCAAGACACCATTGTAGTTACAAAAAAGAAGATATGGTGATACAACATGAAGCAGCTATTTCTTAGTGGTCATATTTAGTAGAGGAGAGGTCTTAAATCATTAGAGTGGCCTTTCAAACTCTTTAGGATGGAGCGCTTGTATTGGATGTGATTGGACCATGTACTTAATGAAGCGTCCGTTGACACAGCATCAAACACACATTCCCGCACACACACACACATATGCACACGTTAAGTAATAAATCAACCAGAGTGCGGCCCTCCACTCCAGTCAGGGGGAGGGGGGGGGGGGGGGCGGGGGGGGGCGTCTGATTTATTTGCGGATCATTTTTCAAGTGGCCTCAACTCCGCCAGCTGGGGTCAACGTGGCGTAGAAAGACGAAGCTGCTTTTTACGAGGAGCAAGTGAAAGCACCGCGTTGCTGGAATGTCCCCCACCACCACCCCCGAATTATTATTTTTTTTTTTTAAAAAGCAGGTCGGATGCAGTTTTGGGGTGTGTCTGCGATGGCGATTAATCACGCTTTATCAGCGCTCATTTCCGTGCGGGAGATCGCCCAAATTGGGGAGCATTAATCGTGGCCGGCTGACAGCGCACTTCGTCTCCATTCGGCAGCCACGCTGCAGCTACAGGTTTATTGTCCTCAAAAGCCATTGCGGAGAATGAAGGATGAGAGTGCAACGACCGCTCCCGTCCGGTACAAATAGCCCTCAGTACTGACCCCTGCAAAGTTTGAAAAAAAAAATCTGCCCCTGATACCAGTTCCATCAATGAACATGAAATTGGGTGAACTTGTTTATCATTACAAGACGCATGAAAAAGTCTCAAGGACCCATGCCTGGAATTGAGCAGGAAGTTGGCCATTTTTGTTTGAAGTGGGGAAATCCGTCAGTTACGCCCCCTGGAAAGTTAAAAAGAAATAGCCCCCAACACCAATTTCACCAATCAACATGAAATTGGGTGGACAGGTCTATCAGAAATAAACGCACAAATGAGTCTTAAGGACCCTTGCCGGAAATTGAACGGGAAGTTTGCCAATTTGGTTTGAATCTGACATTTTGGGTCGGCACGGTGAGCGACCGGTTAGCGCATCTGGCTCACAGATCTGGGGAACGGGGTTCAAATCCCGGCCCCGGCTGTGTGGGCTTTGCATGTTCTCCCCGTGCCTGCGTGGGTTTTCTCCGGGCACTCCGGTTTCCTCCCACATCCCAAAAACATGCGTGGTAGCTTGATTGAGGACTCTAAATTGCCCGTAGGTGTGAATGTCTGCGTGAATGGTTGTTTGTTTATATGTGCCCTGCGACGATCGGCTGGCGACCGGTTCAGGGTGCACCCCGCCTCCCGCCCGAAGAGAGCTGGGATAGTCTCCAGCAGCCCGCGACCCTAGCGGGGATAAGCGGTAAAGAAAATGCATGGATGCATGACATTTTGGCAAATTCCTTCAGTAGGGCCCCGAGAAAGAAAGAAAAAATAGTCCCCGTCACCAATCAACACAAAATAGAATGGACACATCTATCATAACAGGACGGATGAAAAACTTGCGACATGTTTGCCTGAAGGCTTTCAAGTACCTCAGTCTTTGCAAATTGGAATCTGTCCGTGGTACTGCTGGTGACGTTGCAGAACCACGGATAGCTGCCATGCAGAACCGCTGTTTTTCCCTTTAGGCTCACTGGAAAAAAAAAAAAAAAAAAGTCAGCGAGAGAGGCTCTTTTTCGTTTCTTTTTTTTTCTTTTTTTTTTTTACATCCGGAGGACTTGTGAAAAGAAGAAGAGAAGGCTAATTGGCCTCTTAATAAATGTGGACAGATCCTCTCATTGTCAGCGTGCACGTTTGGGGGCTAATTAAGCAACAAACTCTTGATGAGATGAAGCTGTTTGGGGTCTCAGCGTGGATTAAACGCCCGTGTTAGCCGCATCGACCCCATAAAACATCGCCAGCCGCCGCTTATCACCCTATAAAACTCAGAGTCAACTTTCACCCACTTGTACATTTTTCTGCAGAACATAACTAAAGTTATTGCGTAAAAATAACACTTATCCGCACCTATCCGTGCATTTTTGTGCTTTTTCCGTGATGCCCTGAGTGAAAAGCAATCTAATGGAAGATTCCAGAGAAAGCAGGGTGGTTAACTACTCAAGATGAAACAGAGAAAGGTCTGGGTGGCTACTGGCAATGGTGAAAGTTCTTGGACCCGAATCCCCGCATATAGCGAGTGTTCATTGTATTGAATTCATAAAAATGATTTTTTTTTAATACTATATACACTTTTATATTACACTAGTATTTATAAAGACAAGGATTGTAACCTAAATTAAAACATGTACCACGGGGGCTCACTAATAGGGCTCACTATTTAATTCATTAAAATTATATTTTATATTATATATACTGTCGGCACGTAGTTTTTAAAATTACATGATTAAAAAAAATCTGGTTTTACAACAAATCACGGTCGCCCAAATACAGACATTGTAACTAACAATTAAATAATTTAGTAGAAATAGCAGAGACCAAAACACAAAAATAATAGCAATTATGCAAAATTATTAAAAACCTAAAATTAAAAGAAATGTACATTTGGATTTTAAAAATTCAACGTGTAGTTTTAAAAAGTGTATTAAAACAATAATCCAACAATTGTATTTATTTTCCCCCAAATCATTGAAACAGTAAGCCGTTTCCGTTTATTACAAATTTAAAATGAGTTTTAAATTATATTTAATTGGACCAATAATAACAAACCAAATTACAAATTGAAGTACTAGTAAATTTAGTAAATCTGATTTATTTGACAACAATCTTATTATTTTTAATAAAATGAAAATAAAATATTTTTAAACTGTGCATTTTTCTAACTCAAATCATTTGTGAGCCATTTATTTTTAAGGACAATGCCGTAAAATGACTGCAATGATGTGAATTGGATTTTAAAAGAAATTTGAAAAAAAAACTACCATTGTACAGTTTTTTTTTTCCCCACTCGCTTTTTTTCCCAGAGAATGTTTGACTTTAGCGTCTGCTCCACGTCCACGCTGGCCGTCGTTGCCTAGCGAGGTGTGACAGGGCTGGCCATGATTTATGGCTTATTATTGAGGCAGTGTAGCCTATCGCCGGCTCGTTATGAGTTTACCTTCGCATACATCAGCGCACGCGCGTCGCATACCGATGTAAACAAATACATAAAAGAACAAGAGCCTGTTTCAGACCACTCTTACAAATTCTAATGAGACTAAAACTGTGTCCAGTTTGGCATAAATCACCACAGGCTGCTAGTTGTTTGTTAGCTAGGATGCTAACGTATGGGAGTCGCCCGAGACAAATGAGATGGCAATATGTTTGCAATGGAGCAGTTTTTGCTGAACCCTGCTAACACACAAAGAACAACAACAAAATGGCCGCGAGCTAACAAAGCTGAGGCAGTGTTAGCATTCGTGGACATCTCACCCAATGTCGCTGAACTAATGCTATGTCGAGATGCATATCAACCACCTCAGGATGCTAGCAGTCTGTTAGCCAGGACACTTGTGTGGGCGTAGCATGACCCAAATGAAATGTGAATATGTTGTGCAGACCAGCTAATGTAGCAATTTAAGAAGAATCCTGCTAACACGCAAATAAACACAATTTTGACAAGACAAGAAAGTCTCACAGAGCTGAGATAGTTTTAGCATTACCATAAATATTAGCTTGTATCTGACACAATCTTGCTGAACTAATGTGACATCAAGCTGAACAAAAATAAAGTTTTAGCATTAGCATTATCGCACACTTGATGTGATTGAGGTGAGGAAACCCGCCTCACGTTGATTGCGGCTTGTTAGGAAAGACATTAACGGTTGGACGTCGCCCGAGCCGACTGAGATGTGACGATATGCGTGGACTTGCTAATGTAGCAGTTTTAGTGTAAACATGCTAACAAACAAACAAATAAGGTGTTCTGGCTAACAAAACTCAGGGACTGCTTCAGAGAACCACAGTTTTAGGATTAGCACCTCAGCTTACCAGTTCTTACTGAAAATGAGATGCAAATACTGACAAATAATAATAAATCACCACTAATATGGCAGTTTTAACGTAATCCTTCTAACGCATAAATAACCAAAACAATTGTCGCTAGCTAAAAGAGCCTCACAGAACTGATAGTGTTAGCCTTAGCGCACATTTCACACGATCTCACTGAACTACCGTGATGCCAATTATCTCACACTCCGCTTCGGCGAACACTCCTTTAAGCAATTGCCGTTAGCTTATTAAATAAATAAATTAAATAAAAAATGAGCCTCACAAACAGAGCTGCAGTAGTGTTAGCATTAGCGTTAGTATTATGGTGTGCATCTCAAGCACGGTCGGCTATGATCTCTTGTCGATGTCAGCGAAAATCATAATCGACTGCTCGCGCGATGTTGCTCGGCTAACTGCTAACCCTAGCCAAAGGATCAGCTAATGGGACGTAGCGCTAATGGCAACCATCAAAAAAACTCTTGTCTTTTGGTTTTCAAAGTGCCTTTAATCCGTAGAGTACCTGAGTAGCTTAAGGCTGCGTCCCCGCCTGACAGGAACCGCCTCGAGGCCCACCGTGGATCTTGATCACAGTAGCGTTTACCGTGGACAGCGAGCGGACGGTTCATCCTAAACGCATCGGTTACACGTTATTAACTCAGCCCACGCGGATCCCGCTCGCCGTGCCGGAGTGTCCCGCCACTGGAGTGGCCCATGGAGAATTCACTAGGAAAGTGAACGTGGCGGAACGACGGCGATAGAGTGGGAGGATGAGAGATACCGGGGCACAGCGTTCGGCGTTGCAGTGGCAGGCCGGGCATTTGGTACACGTACGTCATGTGGAGCCCTTCACAATTACATTTCTCGAATAACATGACAAAAACATTGAAATAAAATCCGTCGCACTAACCAGAGGTGCTGATTATTAAATGTATTCATGTGTGCAGATTACTCCAGGCGTGTTTTGCTCATATAACTTGGCTGTAAGTAGTCTTGAGAAAACTGACCAATAAGAGAATGGAAAGATGTCATTGAGGCCCAGTATGAATTTGAAATTTGATTATAGAAAGATAGAAAAGACTAATAGTTAAAGTTCCAGCGCAACTCCTTGTGAAGACCGTGGGTAGATTACTTTGGCGTGGCAACACATTGAGGCTGCAGTCTGATTGGACAAAAAAAAAAAATCTCGCATCCACATACATGTAACGGAATTTTATAAGTCAAAGATAGAATTTGGGTTTTAAATGTAGGTCAGTGTTTTTTAGTTGTGGTAGACAAGGTGGCGTGGGAAGGAGGTGGAATGATTTCGCCTCCGAGCTAAATCACCATTTATTGTTTTATGAAGAATCATGATTTTATAAATATTATTTTAAATTGTTAGATATTTATACTATTAATAAATATATAAATATAAAAATATTTTAAAATCTCTTTTTATGAATCTCAGTTGATAGCAATACATATTTTAAAAGGAGTATACAAATAACATCAATAAAGAGATACATCTATCAATTTTCTACTATTTGTATATGGATTTAAATTTTTATTTTTTAATTTAATAAAAATTATTTTTCAAGTCAAAAATTTTTGTGTGATGCCCTACTTATTTCATTCATTAAGACATAATTTTAAAAATAGAATCTTTTTTTCTTAGTGGTGAAAATAATAAATAAATAATAATAAATAATTTATATAAATACTTGTTTTACAAAAATGTAAAATTATTATTTTATTATTATTATTATTAGTGTGCGCACAATATGCCGCAATTCTCATTTTGTACCAATTGAACCACACACGCCTGCCACCCAGATTGAAGTTTAACCACAAACGTTGAGCGTCACTTCGCCCGCGACCATCCCTCGTCCTTCACCCCAAGCGTCAGCGCCACTGCCGGCCACTTGCGCAAGCCACTCCCAGATGGCTCGGAGATGGGGGTCACGACGAGGTCGGTGGGGGGCTCGGCTGTCCCGGCCCATCTGCTTCATTTCTCCCGCGGGGAGCTTGTGAACATCTCGTCACCTTCACCTTTTTTCCAGCTCGGTGGTACCATTGCATCCATTACCGGTGAGGATGCCGACAGCCCAGTGTAGCTCCACGCTGCTCCCTGCTGTGTGCCTCAAAAGTCAACGAGTATAATAATTACAAATAATAATAATAAGAAGAAGAATCATAATAAAAAATCATAACTTTATTTGTATGGCATTTGCAGGTGCTTCACAATAAAATGTGTCAATACAGACAGTAAAATATAACAGAAAATGAATGTATAAATATGTAAATAGATCACAAAAATAATACAATAGAATAGAATAAAACCAAAAAAATGCAATCAAATAGAATACAAAAACCCAAAATACAATAAAATGCAGAATGAAACAAACACAAAAATACAATGGAATAAAGAACGTAAAATAAAAACAAACAACAAAATATAATAAAATGGAATAAAAGCAACTGGAAAACAATAAAATACAATAAAATTTAATAAAACCAACCAAAAAGATACACTACAATGCAATAAAATAAAACAACCCAAAAATACACCCAGATATTATAAAATAGAAGCTCCAAACAAATCCCAAAATTACAACAACAAAAAAATGCAATAGTGGAAGAATAACCAACCCAAACATTTGATAAAATGCAATAAAATGGAATAAAAGCAGCCAGAAAAACACAATAAAATGCAATACATTAATAAAGCAAGTCAGAAAAGAAAATTAATAAGTGTACCACGTCAAAAATGGGCTCAAACACTTCCTTAAAAGTGCATTGAAAGATATATTCATTTTAATAAAATTAATATTGCACTGGACTAAGAAAAATGTGAACATGAAAACATGAAGACATTTTTAAATGTATTTTTAAACAGATGAAATATGTTGTTCACATCATTCAGATTAATAAAAAACTATTTAAAAAAAAAAAAAAAAAGTTTGAATGAATGAATAACAAAATATCATCTGCATTCTTCCCCCCCGCGGGGAGCTGGTGGCCATCCCGTCACCTACACCTTTTTTACAGGCGGGTGGCGCCGTTGCATCCATTACCTCGGCGAGAGTGAGTAGCAAAAAAATGTGGACGCTTGCTGACAAAGCGGCGAGACGTGTGCTCAATGAGGCACACCTGGGGAAAAAGATGAAATCCCCCGTTTCGTGTCCCTGATCGCCTCCAATGTATTCTGTCAGTGGGTAAGTAAAGTCGCTCTCTCCCTCACCTCCTTTTTCTTTTTGTGTGTTTCCGTAGTAACAGGCTTCCCTTACCCCGCCACGGGCGCCGCCGTTGCCTACAGGGGCGCCCACTTGCGAGGTCGGGGGCGGGCGGTTTACAACACGTTCCGCACGGCCCCACCGCCGCCGCCCATCCCAGCTTACGGAGCGTGAGTATCTCAATTGCGTTTGCTAAGTTGTTTTGAATGACTTGGCGATGACATAGCTAACCCTAAAACTAGTAAAGTGCAGCGGTACTGCGTCTTAAAAGGTTTTTGACTGCTAACTCAACAGCAAGTACCACGTTGGCAGATAGCAAACAAATCTTTCAAAACGACACCAAGTGCGCTTGTTTCAAGTTTGTCACTCCCAGTTGAAGCCTACTGGAAAACAGAGAGATTTACATGTTACATATTTATCCCAACAACATAACTTTGCCAAACAAAATTTTGCAACCTTGATGCTAACGCACATCGCAAAACGCCATAGATGGGCTAATGAAACTAGCATCAATGTTGCGATTTATTTTTTTTAATTGTATCTTTATTTTTTTTTTCATAGAGTGCAGTATTCCTTTAATTAATGGAAACTAATTTATTTCATAGTTATAGTATGCCAAACTATTCTTTAAACTTGTAATTTTATCTATTTTTTAAGTTTTGTTTTTAGTCCAGTGCAATATGTATTCGATTTATTTCAAAATGTAAGATTTCATCCATTTTATACTTCTTAGTGCATTAATTTTTTTTCTTCAATTTTATTATTATAATTCATTTTAGGATTCCTACTGTACACGCACGATTATATATAATCTATAAAAATTCAAAATGACAAATGTTATAATGATTTAGTTTATATAGGCTTTGTTTGCCTGCAGTGTATAAAAACGCATTCAATGTTGTGTGTTGGGTGAGTGCTGAGGGGTCCTTGAGTGTTTGCTGCGTCCTTGCCGCTATCATAAGTACGTGTGTGTGTGTGTGTGTGTGTGTGTGTATGCGCGCGCATGTGCAAGTGCGTGCGCGTGCATGAACTAACAAAGCCTCGGGGAGCCGAGATAGCGTTAGCATTAGCGCCGACCACATAGCTGATCTCTTAGCTTTGTGCGGCCTCGCCTGCACTCACTCTGGCCTCTTATCGCTTGTGGCCTAGGGACAGGTCCCACGTAGCCCCCCGCCCCCCGCCCCCCTATTGAGGGCGGCCACTTGTCTGTCAAAAGTGAACATGTGCCCTTAAATGTAGGAAAATCAAAAACTGTACTTAAAAAAAATCTTGAATGAAAATGTATTCCACATAAGTTAAATAGAAATTGTCTCAAAATACAGTAAGTGTTTGAGAACCGATAGCTCTAAAGGATTACATTCAAATGTATTGCTCTTCAAAGTTATATACAACTGAACTGTACTGGTTTTAATCAATAAATAAAAGTTTGTTATTTTAACATTATGTAGGTTGAACATTTAATTCAGTGCACCACTAGAGCGCCCGCATATGTCCCTCTAGTGGTACGTGAATGAGCACTACTGCCTTAGCACCTTTAGCAGAAAGCTGTGTTCTAGCAATTTTTCAGAATCACTGTACTATATATGAAAAGAATATATAGTTGCTTGATAGATCGATTTTAGCGTGTTTAATGAATTAAAGTTGAATTCCAAAAGTTTTTCTAATGCTTTCCTGTTTTGTCCATCACAGGGTGGTGTACCAAGATGGCTTCTATGGTGCTGAGATCTATGTGAGTACACTCAGGGGGGGGGGGGGGTCCCTCAGGGAACAATGTGATTACGCCGCCGCCGCCCCCCCACAGCGTTGGGCGGCATCCTGCTCTCCTTGCCAAGGCGGCGTCGATTAGGCCCGCGTTGCCTCTGCCAAGAAACCTGACAAGAACACTTAAGACCCCCTCAGCTCCAGCCGCCTAGACTTCCTGTCCTTCATTCACTTGTTTTGTGCATCCATGTGCACTTCCGAGGGCCCGGATGGGGTATCCAAGTCCGGTCCCGAGGGCAGGGGGGCTTCGCGCAGACCCAAGTGGAGCCTGGCTGACACGGGTGTGCCGGAGATAAGCGGGGCGGCGGCAGATAAGGGGATTAGCCGTCCCCTTAGAGATGTCTGTGCAGGCGCGGGTAGCTTCAAGGGTGAACACCACCGTTGACGGGGGTAGGGGGGAATAATACCCAAATTAGCGCCATGCCCCACTTCAGGGAGGGGGGGGGGAGGTGCATGCCCAAGCGCCATCGTTAAGATAGCGAGATGACACAGTCGGCTCTCACTTTCATGCTGGAAGCGTCTGATAGAGAAGAGCCAGAAATATATGACGCCACCTCCCCCACAGAGATTTATGACCCCCACCCCCACCTTCCCCCCATGATGGGGCTGAGATGTCGCTAATGTTTATTGCCGAGACACCCACCGCGAATGACGGATTTTGTTCGTCCAGCTTGCTCAGATACTGAAAGCGAAGCCCTCACTTCATCGAGTGCATTCAATGAAATATAGGTGCAGCATGATTTGCAAATCATTGCATTCTGTTTTTATTTATGTTGAACACAACGTCCCAACTTCATTGGAATTGGGGTTGCAGATGGTTTGACTTTTCTAACGGCCCGTCTGAGGGAACTCATGACTACAATGCGGCCAGAAGCAAAAAAAAAAAAAAAAAAAAAGTTTGACACCTCTGTCCTAAGCGATGCAACGCCGCCATCTGCAGGGATCTGTTTGTCATTACGGTGGAGTACAAACTTGATATTCACAGACAAACTGGGTGAGACCCGCTTCCACACCAACTTGTTGAAAAATGTAATGGAAGAATATATACTGTATGTCGGTGGCAGTGGATTCTACGTGATGTATGGAAACGTCCACAGCAGTGAAGGAGTTAACATAATCCTTCCCGCCAGCCATCATCAGCACCTTCCGTCGCATTAACACCAACCCCACCGTTCATCCCCACCATCGCAACCCGCCGTCACATCATCCCCACCCGCTACCCTTGCAAGCGTCTCCCTTTACAGACCTGCGAGCAAATTAGCGCAAATATATCACACACGTGTCACTTATGCTAATACGTGTTCACGTGCGAGCCACGTGCGTGGCTGCCACGACACAATAACAAATGTGCTGCGCTGTCGTGTGCAGGATTTGACAACGCGGGCGGCGGTGATTTATGGCCCCCGCGTTTGCGGCGGCCGCAGTCGTAAACAGGCCCCGAGGCGTGGCCGTCCCGCAGGAAGTCATCCGCCCGCCACTTCCTGTCCCCTGTGGGGAAAAACGAACCAACCTGAAGGGAAAGCAGGGAAGGGCGGGGCGGGGCGGGGCGGTTTTGAGTCGTCGTGAACCTCTGACCTGAATTCGTATGCCACCGCCCTGC